>NW_016690188.1:804266-864617 GCF_001604755.1 Lepidothrix coronata
AACCTTCGTTGCTGATGGAGGTAGTATCCTTCCAACAGCCCTTGAAGCATAAACCGTGGCTCTGTGTTTTATAGACAAAGACAGAAACACATTTCTTGGGAAAGCTTATAGAAGCAGAAAAAAAATGGATGTGGCTCAGTGATCTCCATAATGATGAACATCACAAATATGCAGCATTTTAAAACAGAGGATTAGCACCACTGATAGCCATGGTCTTAGTGCTCTCACCAACTGTTTAACTTGACCCTCCACTGCTCAGTTGTAAAAGAAACAAATTCTCAGGCACAGATCGACCCAAGCACATTTCAGGATGGAAAACTGAACATGGCCAGACACTTGCTGTGGCAAGTCCAGTCCTGCTGCTACCACACTGGTTTGGTACCCTCTTAAGAGCTGGTCCTGCTGTAAGGTAGAAGTGGGATGTTTGTGCCACCAAGCAGCTCAGCAGCAAGCAAAAGGCTCCTGGTTGCTGAGAATCCTCCTCTGTGGCGGTGCAGAGATGCGGCTTCTCTTAAGGTGTTCCTGCTCAATGAAAGATGTGTATCAACCTTGGCTGGCCTCTCCGCTTCTTTAAAGGATGCAATAAATTAGGAAGTGATAAAGGGCCAAAGAGAACATTTGAAATTCCAGTGGCATTTCTAGGAACTGCCTGTCACACTCCAAGTTCCTTGCAATGACTTGCTGACCAGCCTGCAGGAAGGGAAGTGCTGGCTACAGCAAGGCACATATATGGAACTACTGTTCATCCCTGGGAAATAAACCAAAAAAGCTCTTAAAGCATGTCAGATTACCTTGTCAGCTGCATAGACCCAAAGGTAGACAGTCCTGTGGTTAAGGCTTTGTGGTGAGGATTCAGTGCACTCTCTAGCCCCTGCCGTGACAAAGGGAGCACGAGCAAGGAAGCACCCTTGTAACTATTAGTATGTCCTCTAATGGGCTGAAGTACTGGATGAATCCATTTGAATGAGATTTCCATAGACCCTGCTGGATGCAGCTCTCCATAAGCAGCACACAGACGAGGTGAGCCAGTTCCTTGCAGGGAAGTGAGAACATCACTCAATGTTGCTTCATGATGGAGCAGTCTGAAGGGCAACTCAGGGCAAGCCAGTTTCTACAGGATATTAAGGATGGCTTCTTCCTCAGCATGGAATGGGCACATCAGCATCTCCCCATAGCATGGAGCACTCCTGAACCAGCCCTTTTGCCTGTAATGTACAGGTCTGATGGAGGCTTTTCCAGCGATGTTCTCAGAGCTAAAGCAATTCATAGTATTGAATGTGATGCTGGAGCTCACGTTCATGGTAAGAGACAGCATGATGCAAATGTGTCTGAAATTACTTCTTGAATTTTACTGTGTGTGCAAGGAAATGGCTCTCCTGAGGTGATTAGAAAATTTGAGGCAAAACATAGATTAAGCACCTGGTGTCTCCAGCTCACCACTGATCCACTCTCTCCCCAGTGTGCAGGCTGACATCGCTCTCCTTTAATGCAGCCGCTCCTCTTTGACTCCATTTGCAAAAATTCCAGCCCCACTGAGGCATTTAGATATTTAGATATCTCTGTTAAATACATAGATATTTATTTAGATATCCCCTTAATCCCCCAGGATGGGGGGACTCTAAATAAGCCAGGCACTGCATTACACAGAGCTTGTCTCTGGCTCAGTGTCGCCCTTGAGAGGAAGTGTGGGGGTTGTGTGGGCTGGTTTGTTCTTGCTGTTCAATGGGCTTTTTATTTTTCTTAACGTCAATGACTTCACACTCGTATGGAGACTTCTCTCACCATTACCCTTTCTCTGTTCCAGGACTTGCTTTTCTCCTGGGCAATTGCCATCTTACTGCTAGAGTGGTGGAAAGAGTATGACTCGTATTTGGGAATTCAGGGGGCAATATGAGCAGACAGTATACAGTGAGTGCAGCATGGGAATGTGCCACAAATTAACAAGCAGGGAAACAACCTAAAGGCACTAGCTGTATTCAGTGAGAGGAAATAAAGTAGTTAGTGAGGAGCATGTTAATTGCTAACTAATCACATAATCTCTGTTGCAGTTGGTTGGGTTTTGTCTCTCATACACCCAGTTTGCAGATGCTGCTGCTGTTTTACATAGACTTGTTAATCTGTGGACTCACTGAATTTCATCTCATGCCAATTTTAACATTAGTGTTCAGAAACCCTGAATAACCCAAAATTTACCTGGAGACCGGATAAGAAATGATTTTGACACCACGGAACAAGCAGCTTCTTGATGCACCAAGAAGTTACGATAGCACCTATTCCTTTAGGAGTGTGTGTTTACACAATACATTTCCAATACCTATAGGTGATCTAAAAAATGACCAGTTACCCCTCAGATGGCATGGGTTTAAAGACATTCCCTTCAGGTGTTTCAGGACTAAAAGTGAGCACTGGGTAGTACCATGCATGAAATCATTTCCCTTTGCTGTTGATTCTAGAAGCAGCCAAGAGATTTAGCAGAATTTGCTAAATTTTCGCATTGCAAAAAGTGTTCCAGAATGAGGTTGATCTTTATTTAAGTGTAGCTTTTTTAAAAAGGGCTGTTTAGTGACTCAGCTTCAGGTTATTGGGAAGTTACAGGTGGTCTTTGGAGGACAAAGAGGGGCTGTGTTAGGAGAAAGCGAGGTATTTTGCAGCCTACAATGTGTTCTAAGTGTTAACATATTTATTAATCATATGTGGGCATACAACTTCACACACTCTACCAGAATTTACTGTACCAATGTCATTTCCATATTGTATCTCTGTAAGTGTTAGGAATCAGCCAATATGTGACATTAATTATGTGCATTTAGCATTGTGCAAGCTAACATAACGATCAATTATGGAGTAACACATCAGTAACTGTTTACTGAAGTACAGAAGTAATCCCCCCAGGTTTTCTGAAATATTCTGGACTTAACTACCCAAATCCTATTTTTGTCCCAAAGTAACATTTTTCCATAGCTGACAGGTGCAGCATGCAGTGCTCAACTGCTTCAGCAGCTATGCCTCTTGCAGGTTACATGGAGGGGCTCTTCTCCCACCACCACATGGGAGCTTCTTCACTAGTTCACCTCTTTTTGGAAATGTTTTTCTGTGAAATTCTAGAAAATTGCTCCATGGCTTTGACTTTCTTTTTGAAGAAATTCTTTGAATTTCAATTTCTCACCTCCTTTGTTCATCTATAACTGGAAACACAAGGTATTTGTCTCGCAGTTCAGTGACATATGACCACTTGCAGAAACTGTTTGAAAAAATGATGAAAGAATGCAGGATACTTGGTCTAAGAAAAAGAGTAGGGAGAACAGGCAGAAAAAAACCACCTTCCACAGTGAAGATTCCTCTGGAGACAGTGGAAACCCAAATATTCCCCATGCCCACTGAAAACAAGGCAAGAAAAATCAGGTTAACTTTCTGAAAAAAATGTCTAGGATAAACAGTAGAAAAAGCTTCCTAATTTTAGAGAGAGAGATGAGTCTTGGAACAACACAAGAAGGTTTGGACTTTCCTTTTCTAAAGTTCAGAAGAAGACCTTAGGCAACTCTTGGCCAGAAAAGACTGAGGATGACATCCTGGTGAATACTCTTGAACTAGACGATCTGTGATTTTAGGGTTCAGGCCATGAGGACTGTCCCAGCAGGCTGACACAGTTACAGAGCTGGAAGAAGCCCTGTATAATGATAGCCAGCCATCCAATCCTTCAGAGATTCCTTAGGCAGAAATGGATTTGCTGTACTCAAAGAAGCAGTGCAGAGCAAAGGTGTCCCATAGCAGCTTTGGAGAAGAACTCCTTCTTCCTCCATGTCTCTTCTTCCATTTTCAGCCTCTGTAGCTCCAGAACTGGGGTTTCCCTCTGCCTTTATTCAGAATTCAGAACAAACAGGCCTTTGAACTGAAACAGAAATATCAAAACATGATCCTTTCCCACCTTGAGAAACAAGCATGTCCTGAACACTCTTATCTCAAAAGCAGAAGACACAGGCTGTGAAAACATTCAGTCTGGAAATTAATCTTTTGAACAGGAGCTGAGTCTGAACAGATTGTATATATATTTGTGTTTGCTCGTTTTGAGTTACTTGACACTTTTCATCTTCTTCTAAATAAAATTTTCTAATGATTTTTTAAAAGTCCAGACTGGATAGACAAAGCACATTTGTCAAATTTACTACTGCAGTAAGTGGCACCAATGCTGATTTTTAGTGAGTGTAGTTTCTTACTGTAGTAGCTGACTTGGCCTAATTCAATTGGAAGCTGGACAAATACTGCCTTTGAGCCAAATCCACCTTAGTCAAAGCTTATATAAATCTCTTAATATCAATAATCCCGTGCCTGCTAAACCCAGGAGTTATTTTGGTTGTATCTGGCAAGATAAAATTATCTGTACTCAAACCCAGTGATTCTGTTTGTTGCCACACCATTGTGTATCAACATGACCTATTTTACAGCAATATAAATGTGTGTAAATAGAGCCCACACAAACATGGATATGCCAATGTGTACGTGTTCATACAGAGCACAGGTATGTGTCATACATACAGGCCATGTCACACCATGGCTCTGTAAGCAACAGAGGTCACTGTAAGACAGGACAAAACTCCCTTTTAGCATCCACCAAAGACACCCCTGCTTATCAGGTTTCTTTTGATGTGATATTACCCGAAAATTGTTCTTGTTCCTGTGGTAGCAATGGAAGGAGGACATATCCACAAAAAAAAAATATTTACATGAAATATCTTTGTTTGGGAAACAAATGAGTACTTTGCTCTGGAAATCTGCGGTGCCACTGGCATCCCTGTGGCAGTACTAGGCAGCACCAAAACAATTTCAGTGAACTCGTTTCCATTGGGCTGAGAGCACATGCCTTTGGATACATGACTTCTCTCTCTGGTTTTCCCAGCTGTCTTTACCAGCAACACTTCCAAAGAGCAGGGCAGCCCTTCTCTCTCCCAAATCCATTAATTCATTTTTCACTTAAGGCTTATTTTGGGTGCCAATTTGGAACCCAAAGGTGCTCCAGACACATTCCTTTTCTCTAACCAGCTCTGTTTCCTGTCATCCCTTGAATGTATTCATGTGATTGTAACATAAGAGTGGCATAACACGAAAGGAGGCCCCACTGAATCACTACACAACACCAGCCTTCTCTCCAAAACTACAGCTCTCAGCTTCCTTGTGCCTTTCTGTGGCTAAAGGGAATCTAGGAAAAACATGGCTTTCTCCCAGATGTCTGGTGTTTCCACACCCCTAACTGACTAGGAGTTCAATATAAGTCAATCTAACTCAGTGTAAAGAGATGAGGCCAGGCATGAACCAGTACTTTCTGCTGAAATGCAAAGTATACACAGTGCAAAGGTAACATAAATTATTTGACCCTCTCTTTTTTTTCATGTAAACAGATGCAGAAACACATGCCAACATGAAATAGAAGCCAAATACATGCCATTCATGCAAAAAAAAAGTTATTAGGACATAAAATGAAATCGACATTCTCTATTCTTTTTACTTCAGCAACAAAAGATGCCTGGAAGCTCAAGAAGGTAAAGATTATCTCCATACACTGTGTAACACATTCTTCTCCCAGATCTTTTGCCTGAGCTTTGGTACTTACTTAATCACTGAGGTCTTTTTTTTTCAGGAACATGAGCAGCCTTTAGCATGGAAGAGATCTGACTGTGGAATCCTACAGACAGTAAGTTTCACCTTAAAAAAGAGAAAAGAAAGGGACATTTTTGTAGCTTGTTTTATCTGATCAACATTCGTACATCTGTGTATCTGACTTGTATTTTAACTAGTTAAATAGAAATTTCCTGCTAAGAGAGATGAGTACTTTTTTCCTTGCTGAGACTGGTTTTTTTTTTCTTTAGATGGAAACAGCCTCTGATGACCTCAACCTTCTCAGCAAAATTCAAATATGAATGTGTTCAGGTATGGGTCATGAACCTTTATACTGAAATAGGAGTCCACCTGTCAGAAACACATGTAGTAGATCACAGTGGAGTTAAGGAACCTCTTAGAAATCTCCCACTTTCTTCAAAAAACATGGTATCACACAGGGGGATGCATAGCACTTGATAAGCAATAGGAGGTAGGAGTCTAAGGCTCTGCCCTCAATACCCAAAACCACTATAAGCAACTATACATCAACTAGAGGCAATTGTTTATTTCCCAAAGTTTGCAATTCCTAGGCCTTGGCCAAAAAATACCGGGTAACTCAAATTTATGGTTGCCCAGTAGAATCTCTTCGAGTTGCTCAAGCTCTTCTAGATCAAGTCCTCCAACACCACTGTGCTGACTTGCATTCCCCATATAGCCCAGGGATAAGAGATGCCACATCAGAATGATGACAAGGAGCTGTTTGGTGCTGAAGTTATTCATGCCAAACTTAAACCAGAGTAAACTGGTTTGAATAGAGCCTCTTGAAATGCAAAAAGGAAATTGCTTTCTCATTTGCCATGATACCTTTGACTATTACCTTCAGGTTAGTCAAGCTTACCTCCTTTCTTGTGGACCTGCTGATGAAGAAGTAAGCCTCTTCCACACCCTGGGGTTGCAGATCATTCACAGCCACTACATGATCTCCGTGGTTAAACAAACATCCCAGTCTGTGGGGACCAGTCCAGTGTGAAATGCTGTGGTATGTGGAGGGTAGCAAGAAAGGAAACATTCAGGATATCCAGTCACTGCTCACAGATGGCAATGGCTGAACAGGATTGCATTTATGGTACTGCCCTCTGGAAATAACGTACAGGTGGAATGACTTTGCAACTTTTTGATCTGGTTCTAGCTGAAACTAAGCTGCTTCATCCATCCAAAGGGCATCCTCCTAAAAGAGCACATGACACTGACACTGCAGCATGTTAACAAGTGAGACTGGTGCTAGCAAGCTTACCAAAGTTGGGAATTCCAGTCTAAAAGCAGTGGCCCAGATTTGCTGTAGAAGTTTTAGCCTGATGTTGGACTGATATGATTTCTGAAGTCATCCCAAGAGAATAAAATTAAAACTATTATCATCTGTTTTATCTATGTTATAACTGCCAGGATTAGGGATCCATTGCTGTCCAGATGGGACCCTTATGGAAATTCCAGGATCTTTTGCCTGCTGGTCTCTGACAGACTATCCTTGATGACAAGCTATTTAGGATTAGTTGACCTGACAGTCAGACATGGTGTTCTATTCCCTTCCAGAACAAGCTCACAGTTCTTTAAACATGAATTTCTGCTGAGAAGGCTGTGTAGATTTAGATGTAAATTCAGTTATTGAGGTTATTTTCAGACCCTTTTGCAATAGTAATTTTTCTTCTTGCTGACAGTGACTGAAACAAAGTGACTTGCTATGCAGTGCACTTGATTGGTGTGAATATGAGAGCAGTAGCAAAAGAAGCATTCTCAGTCCTGTGTGTCAGTGAAAGATGAACAAGAAGGACAGGAATATGCATTGAGCATTTTTTCTGCTCCATCCTCTTTATCCTAGTCACTGATATAGAAGGTCTAGGGAGAACACTAAATTTCAGTGAGATTACTAAGAGGATGCATATGCTATAGCCCATAACATCCCTGCCTAGCCCTCTTTCCTAGCACCGAATCACTGCTGCGATTAATTCAGAGATAATTCTCTGCTCACATCCAACTCGAGTCAGCTTGAGGCTGTCTTTACCCTACCTCAGCTATATCCCCTCACTTTATCTGTGAGACACAGCATCATTGTGGTTCAAAGGTAAAAGTAACTAGCAGTAATTAAGTGATTTCACACCAACATTAGAAGAATAGCTTTTGTGGTGGGACTTTATCACTAAGTATTACACAGTATGATAAGGGATCTTGATTCCATAGAGCCCTCTCCAACAGCAGTTGAAATAGAAACTCAAGAACATGAAGAGTTAGAAAGAGCAGAAAGGAATCACTCAAGTACCATCATGCACTAACCTTGCTCTGTTCTGCAGTGCCATAACTGTACATGGATGTCTATACTTGTACACTTCTGTACCTGACTGTCACTTATTCAGATCTGACAGGCACTGTCACAAGACATTCAGACTTACCATATTCGTCCTGCTGCTTCAGTAAATTTTAGGTAACTGTTAATATCAGCCAGGGGTAGAAAAATATCCAACTTCTGCAGCTGGGTCTCATCTGTAACTTGACTGTGAGAGAAAACACCAGAGACCATAGAATTATAGAATATCTCAAGGGGGACCCATAAGGATTATTGAGCTCAACTCTCTACTCCTTGCAGACTACATAAAATTAAATGATATGACTAAAAGCATCATCCAGATGCCTCTTGAATGCTGACAGGCTTCACACACTCTACTGGCACCTCAGCTGAAACCCATGGACATGTCTGTCTTCTCTGCAACAAAATGGAGAAGACACTTACCTGAGCAGTATAGACAACTGAACCACTGAAAGTGGTAATGAATTTTGCCTTTTCTGGAGGGTTGGCTGCAGGGTGGTGCTGCTTTCTGGGAATTCTATGTCTCTGTTTGCTTCCAAGTCTCTTGGACATGCACTGCTGTCCTGGCATTTGGGAGGAGATGGGAGCCCATCAAGTCTGCACGTGAGTTGGCATCTCTCATCCAGCAACCTACTGAAGAGAAATGATGATAAAAAATTAAGTGGTTTGACCATTCCAGGGACTCTTGTGGTGTTTGAAGCTGGATCAAACAGTCATCAGTAAAGCAAAGAATAACAAGTTCTTGTAGAATATCCAGTGGACAGAATTAAAGCTAAGTAAAATAAACAGTCCTTCTAAAAACAGACCATAAATCTCAAAATAAACCTTGCCAGTATGTAAAATCTATTTATTAAGCCTGAAAACATCCCAGCTAACAGCATGCCTTGACAAAGAAACTGAGTATAGATTGTCGGCCTTGGCCGTAGTGGGTTCTGCAGGGATGTAAAGCTGTCCCCTGGGAGATACAGTAACTCAGACATGCTTGAACTCATTTTAGCTTTTTTTCAATGAGCCTTATAATGCCTGGAGCTGACTTCACACCATGCCCCAAACAAGACTGGGGATAGTACCAAAAGCTGTTCTTGGTATGTTTTAACTTGGATGACATACTTTTATAGTAATGCCCTCTGGGGGCTCCCAAAGACACAGACAAGCTTGAATAAATCTGTTGAAATAAACTAGTTAGTGGGTCTGCATTTCCAGTTTCCACCCATGATATGGCATAAGATCTGACTGTCTTTAGATGGCAGGCCATAGCCAAGAGATACTGACCAGTCCTCTGGCTCAGGAGGTGTGGCCTTACTGTGTAGGCACACTTCTCTTTAGTATTCATTGCTGTATTGTGGAGCTTGTAAAGTTTCCTTGTGGCACTAATACTGTGACACAAAGTTTAGGTCTTTTTTTGTGACGTGCCGAACACTGTAGCTTCAAAATACACAGCATCAAATCCCTTCTTTCAGTGGGCAAATGTGAGGAAGGAGATGACTGAACTCACATAACTTCTTAATGGAAAAGTAAGGAGCTAATGCCCCATCTCTACTTTTCTCTTTTAACCACTAGATAATGCTGCCTGCTTGGAGAGTACATGTCCGAAAGGTTGTTGGAACTTGGCTGCAGTGTCTCAGTAAAGTGGTGGACTGTTGGGTCATGAAAACCTAGAAAAAGTATGAATCAACAAAAAGTACTGCATCCTATAGTGAGAGCCTGTCTAAACGCATGAGTTTGCAATGTGAGCTTAAATTTCTTGTTGATGAGTTTGAATCTGACTCCAGTACTCCTCTGAGTTCTGAATTATCTGAACCAAGACCAAACAAGGACTCATTCAAACAAGATGCAGCATCTAGACCTTGTTATCTTAATACCACAGATGTCAGCTCTATCTGTCCTAAAATGTCACTTAATTTGCAAACCTTAATGAAGTTGTTACTTACAGTGATTTCATAGACATATAAATGTTCTCCTTTACTGGGTTGTTTTGCACTGGTTTCTCTTGCACAGGGACATCAGTTCCAGCTATAAGGTCAGGCTTTGATACTTCAGCAGCGCACTGTCAGAAACACAGAACAACATGAGATGTTAATATTATTGCTCTGCCTACAGAAAAAAAAAAAAATCTTAATTTCCTTAGTTTGTTTAGTGCTTGTGCTGTTTAAACACATTGGCTAATATAGGTTGGCTTTCCCCACATAAGTTAAAGGTATTTGAAAGTTACAAGTTAATGGTGGTATTATTAACACTGTCAGACTAGGATGTAACTAGCTTTATTCTAAAGTACTACCCCCCCCCCAAAAAAAGTTACATTTTAATGTAAGCAGACTGAAAAAAGAGACTTGTACTTTGTGTGTGCTTAACTTAGAGCACTTAGATTACATAACAAAATCATATTAGTAATGTTATTCAGTCAGATGTACAGTCTTGGGAGAGACTCCGGGACTTCTGCAGAAAACTGACCACTTAGCGTCTCTTGACCACTAAGTACATGGGAAACTTAGAGGAACTAGCCTCCCAAATTAGCTGTCAAAATTTGTTTAAAATTAACAGAATGATTTCTTCTGCTCCCTTGTTTCACAGTGAAATGTAGATACTAAAACGTACCACAGCGTTTTAAATGTACTGCTTCATTTTATGAAGCTTACTGATGCTTCAACAGAATTATATTTTAAAATATATAAAACTAACGCACTGTTATATTCTCTAAATGAAGTTTTCACTTTCGGAAAAAAAAAAACCCCACCCTGTTATACAATAGTCAAAAGCCATTTACAATGAAACAGTCAAATTGGGGACTTTCAACAAAATCAGCAATCTTTTTGTCAAAATGCCACTTTCTACCAGAAAGATCCTTTGAATGAGTCTAGTCTATTTTTTCTTGTATAAATGAAAGCTCTATTACCTACTGCTTTATCTATGTATTCCTTTTGCAAGGTACAAGGGCTTCCTCATACCAGTTCCTCTTTGGCTCATTAAATGTCTCCTGTGTCCTTGGAGCTGTTAACAAACCAGCAGAACTCACAACTGATAAACTACCTGTGCTAAAATATTGCTGGGAGTTTGGTAATAATCTTCTTCATCCTTTTGGATGTTTTCATCTGTATCTGATGGCAGCAGATTTTCCTCACTTCTTCCCAGAATTTTATCCTGCTAAAAGAATGGTTTTGTATTTAAAGGGATCAGTTATACAGATTAACATGTATTTTTCCATTTACATGGAGAAGTAATAGAATCAGCACATATTCACAGAAAACATGGGAAGACATGTTTCTTCTTGAAGTAAGATATGCTCAGAGAAAACCTGTTTTAGAAACAAGGTTTCTATATTTGTGCTCCTTCCTGTATTTTTGAAATTCAATGCACACAGACAAAACTTCTCAGAGATGGATTTGTGGTAACCAGGCAGTTGCAACTGATTGCATGATCACAGCCTGTTATTTTGTTTAAAAATGAAGTGGGTTAAACACTTCATGTATGAATCTGGATGAATTTAGGGTCACTTGTATGGAAAAGATTTTTTATTTGCAATTCAGTCCTTACACTAGGAAAAAAATCTGTAGGAAATCTAGGAGTTGATTGGGGTATATTTGTCCTTTGTAAGCAGCTTTTAACTGCTATCAAGTAAAGAATAAATTTGGGATTTCCCTGACTAATGAGAAATCTATTATCTCATACTGCTCTATGAACAAGAAGATGCCCAAAAGACTGGAGATCTGACACTGAACCCTTTGTATCCTGAGTGATATTCTGTCTTCATAAATACCAGAAACATTAAGTTTGAGGCAATTTGGTAAGTCAAGGAGAAGTTAGTCCCTTCATCAAGTTTGCCTTTCTAAGTCACAAAGATAAATTATTTATTTTTATGTCTCCTTGTTGACTTCACTATAGTGAAGAGTATGGTAATTAGTATTTAGCTGCCTCCCAATGCAATTCTCTATGCCATGTTTGTGATGCAACTGTTTTTTATCTCTACACTTACATCTGTGGTTTCCATGGTGATCGTTTTAATAATTGCTAAATATGCCATGAATATATTACTATTTTCAAGGAAAAGTAAATTAAACTAATTACTTTCTTACATATAAAGAGAAGAAACTGGCATTGAATATAAATTAAGGATGATTAATGTATTTTTTTCCGTGTTGGTATGAATGACATTAAAAGCAACTCACGCAGCAGGAGTCAGAACAAACCTCCAAATGGTCCTTCAAGAAGTGCAGAACAAAACCACAGCAGAAACAAGACTGGCTCTGTGGTCAGGATCTGAAGTCATGAATGAGTTTCCTAGTGTCTTTTTAGGGGCTTTGGATCAATCAAGCAAGTAAACATTTGGGGAGAAGGAGAAAATTATTTTATTAAGTCTTGAGATTCTCCAATTCCTAAGAAATCTCAAAGAGCAGACAGCACTCATCAGCTTTCCAAACTGAGCTTTCAGTCACTGACAGTGGCTATCTTTTGCCAACTGCATAGTATTTCTCCTTGGCACCATCACAGATTATAGGGATAATGGGAAGAAGAAGGATACACTGCAGCAGTCCTGTGCTTCCCTAAAGCAGTTCATCAACATCTCCGTTCCTCCAGGTCTCTTACCAGCAGGGCAGTGCAGTCAGCCTCAGTGTACAGTTTTTCTCAACTGAACAGCTAGACAAGTCCTTTAAGTGTCTGTTGAACCATAATATGGATTTACATTAGAGAGAAAGTACACTGTAGAGAAAATTGGCTGTAGCACAGGATGGAAATGATACCTGGAGAACAACTGAGTAATTGTTACCTATAAGCTCCTTAAGGAAAGTTATGTATTGCCCTTAGACAGAGGAACCTCTCTTTCAGAAAATCAGATATGTGTAACAGATCCCAACAAGGGTGCCTAGGTACAGGGTGGTGTAAGTCAGGGCTCTTTATTTTGATGTATTTTAGATATTGAAAGGTGTGTATCAAAACAGCTGAAGCTGAATTGCTGAGTCAGATGTGGTTTGGTAGCTTCAAAGTGTGGGTTGAAAAGGAGCCAGGTCCCCAGACCTCTCCAGGGTCCCTGCCAGGAGGACTAGACTCACTGACATGGAGAGGCCCATTTGCATGAGTAATGACTACTGAACAAAGTGTTCTCGAGATCTGGGCCTGGATGAGGGAACCACCAATAAACAGCAAAATACATCAGATGTTTGGAATGGGAAGTCATACTTCTAAAAGGAAGTAAATACAAGGGATTAATCAGGAAGTCAGTTGTCTATATGTCACTGAGCAGAGAATAGGTCTGGAGATGTTAGCAGATGCTAAATTTATGAGGCAAGTGGAATATTTTTATCGAATGAACAAACATTTTTGTTTCTTGTTCTCTGTACAACAAGGTTATTTATTTTCACACATGCCAAAACAGAAATATGAGCTTCCTGCTATTCCCTCTGCTTAGGCCAGAAAGGTAAAATCCAAATTCCTTTTTTGAACCGTCATGGTCAATCTGTCTTAGTCAGAACAGCTGCAAATAATATATGCCATCTCAGGCATCGTAAGTATGAGAAGAATTAATGAATAAGACAGAAAAGGCATGCATAAGAAAGAGACACAAAGAGACCCTTGGTATGCACCTGGAGAAGAACTAGTTAAAATCAGACCAAGGGTTAACTCAATGCATTTCAGAGCTCAGAATCACAACTGAATTACTGCAGCTTTATAAAGTACTGTGCATCAGCTGAGCTATGCTGACTGCCATGGCATAGCAATGTAGTTTCAGTTATTTTCACTTCTTTGCACTAAATTTAGCTGTATTATCTCATACATATTGCTGTCAGCTTATATACAAGGGTGGTGATTTCAGCATGATTTACCACCCTGTTAGCTGTGATAGCAGAACAGAGTCTTTGCCCTGTATCTTAGCTACTCCAGATCATAGTCTAGTGCATAAACTGTCAATAAAAGATGGGTTTAAACTGCAAACTGGTGTGATAAGTCTTGGTTGTGCCTTCTGTCCTCTTGGCTCTGCTGCAAAGGCAGTAATCCACAGCAGAGGAAAACTGCTGCAGGCGCTTGTTCAGGGAACACAGGTCAGAACATTTAGCCAATAATACATGATAACATTCATATTTTATCTTTCCAAACATTCCTGCCAAATATGGAAGTGAAATTATTTGAAGTCATATTTATGCTGATGAAGGTCAGTTCTGAGGTGTGCCTCAATTTAGCAAGCCCTTGTTTTGTAGTTCAGTTACATTGACTCAATTGCTACTGGCAAAGGCTGAAGAAATAAACCATTTAGGAACAACTGTGGTGCAGCTGAGAAATGTGGTGGTAGTCAAATCCTCAGTCAGTGCAACTTCTGAGTTTTCTTCATCAAGTTTGTAAGAGCTGCCGTAAGTTGCAGTTGCTGCACAGAAACTCTGAGGATCTGCCTCCAAAAACAAACAGGGTATTTCAAGCAAGTTCTTAGAAGATTATTTTCAGTGCTAAACAAGAAAACAAACTAAATATCTAGGCAATTTCATAATGAAAACCAACTCGATGTGCTGGGAAAGCAGGTGGATAATCTATAGTCACAGATACCCAGGTGATATAAAAGCCAATAATCACTTCTGCAGACTGAACAAGACAAGAGCTGTTTGATTTTTTTCTGCTCACCAGGCTGGGAAACACTCCTCTTGGTGAGTCACACTGAGCCTGATGAGGGCCAGGATCTGAATAAGGCCTGTTCTTGTCTTCTGAGCAACCGTTCTCCTGAGTACCAAAGAAAAAAGTTGATTCCTCATAAAGACACAGTGGAGGTGCTTCACCCGCATTCATCTTCCTCTAGCTGGTCCATTTACACACAGCTTTGTGACTACAGAAACCCAACAATTCCTTGGCTGCTACATCACCCTGTTACCAGGGGATGGGGACTGCAATTGCTTGAGAACAGCAGCAGCACTTTCCTTCCTTTCTATTTTAATACTGAGGGGAAAATCTGTAAGGCACAGAGGAACTGGACCTGAACTCCCCTCTAAGCCTGGAATGAGAGAGACAAAGAAAAGCACAATTACAAAACAGAAGGAATGTGGCTAGAAGCTGCCAAGACAATCATCACATGCCTTTGCCATGACAAGGTGTGTCAATCTTCAGTGGCTTACTTCACGCCCAGTAATCTTTGCCAGTCAGTTTAGACAACCAATGAATATAATTTCTCATTGCCTTTACTTACATGCAGATATTACTCAAAAGAATTTCCTTTGTGGGGACCCTCTGATGTTATCACCCAGGTCTTACTCAGGAACCCCCACCAGAGAGCAGAACAGACCACCCAGGTATGCATTGCAGAAGATCTGAAGAACTTTCAATGTAAAAAAGCAACCATAAAAATGAAATTTCACAGTCATCCCTAGGCACAGACTTATTATTAAGGATGGCTAATCTGTTTACCTTCTGGCAGCTTTGCCTTTCTGTGAAACTGGTCATATCTATGGAATTTAAGAATAGTGGCAAAGAGGAGGGCCGGCTTCTGACTCCCGGATTTGGAAGATCTTGGTTCTAGAAATAAGGTAACAGCAGTCTAAGAAAACAGGCACCTGGTGTGGTCTACAACATACCAACACATCCTACTAGTACACATTTTACTTCTAAGGGCTTAGAGAGATTGTCCACATTGCATTTTTAAGGGAGACATAAATTTGCCCTGCAGGTACTTTGAGCTGACTGGAAGCTGCAGGGATGTTAGTAACTTTGTGCCAAGTCTGAACTGGTAGGCCTGGCTGGCTGAAAAGGTGCAGAAACTTGGGCCTGAGACTGAGCTAACAAGGCTTCCAGCTGGTTCATAACATTGGCAGACTAGATGTGGTTTGGTTTGTAAAACAACATGTAAATATAACAAAAATACACAGGGTGAGGATAACACACAAGTTTTCATTCTAATGCATTAAAGATGCAGTTCATTGAAGCGTAATATCAATCATCTCCTAATTTCCATATTAAAATCAATACCAGCACAGACAGACTGTGCAATACCTGCTTAATGCACAAGGCCAGGGTACAGGATTTATATGGAAAATGAATGAATGAAATTTATGAATTATCAAGGCCAGAGCCAAGTTTCAGGGCAAAAATCAGGTAAATTCCTTTGCAGTTTTCTAATGGAAATAGAAACATCCTTTTTTCCCCTAAAATCAAGTACAGTAAAATGTCACCTGAGGGCAGCATCCACCTTGTTTGTCCTCCCTGCAGACTGAAGATATCAGAGTCACCCAGTCCTCTGTTTCCTGCCTGTAGGTTGGAACATAAGAAATGAAAACTTATTGACAGGTAACACACAAGGAAAATCCATTTGTCTACACACTTCTTCCTAAGGGGCTAAAAATAACTGCACCTTTTTTTTAAGAGACTGCTCGGGTAGTCATACCCAGATGGCAAAGTTTGACCTCAGAGAGGTTCAGCCCAAGGGTAGGAACTAAAAGTTTTGCAGGGGGGCTGTGTGTCTGTGTGCAAGAGACATGGAGATGTGGGATGGTGCTTGCTGCTTTCTTTACTGTGTGTGAGGCTGCTCTGCTGAGTCCTGCCACAAAGAGAGTTAACAAGGCTTGGGAATGCGTTTGGATGAGGAGGATGAGAAACATGCCATGGAAGGACCCTTGAAGCCCTGTTTCATGCTTGCAGTGTATTTAGTTGGATTAATTCTGGAATGCTTCCCACTGAGCAAGGGGTGTGAGAGCAGAGCCTCGGGGGAAGGTGTTGGGTGGCACGCTCAAGTAACACTCAGGTATGTGTTTTTCTTCTGTGCTTATCAGAATTTCACACATCAGCTGCTCTTCTGCATAAAGGCAAAAAAACCCCCTGATACACTCGTGACTGGGAACCTGAAGAGGAGAAGCTGAGAACCAGCAGCATAGGAGCAGTGTGACAAACATCCTCCCTCGCCTAACTGAGCTTTGGCTCATCACCTTGACAGAAGCAGTTTCTGCCCCTGCTGAGGACTGAACTGCAGCCTGGGAAAGCAGAGACCATGCCACCCTGCTGCAGCAAAGGCCCTAGTCAGTACTTCTGGGAGGTGTTTTCCCTTGGGAGAACTTTTGCCTTCAATCTGTTTCCCTTGATTAATAGCCTACTCTTCAGGCAATATTATTTCCTGCGATTTATCCATAAGGAGCAGAAGCTTTCCTAAGTCCCAGGATATGCTGGGTGAGAAGACAAAGGTCTCTGTGCTCTTTCTTGATCTTTAACTGGTACAGTTTGAAATGGTGCTGCCACACTGATGTACCACCACTGCTATCCCCACTCCCAACCCTCTGTTCCCACTACTTTCAGGTGTTGAATGTAACAGTGTGGCTGCAGGGAAGGTTTAGCTCACCTGTCTGAACCAGCAAAAAATTAAGTCAGCCACAGGGGGAGGGGGGAAATTACATAGAAAAGAGCTGTTTTCTGTTGGATCAAACAGCTGAATCATTTCATCCCGTGTAGCTGAGACACATGAAGGGAAGGGAGCGACTGTGAAGGAGCAGGACCTTGCCTTGGGGCAGTAGCTTAGTGTTCCATTGGCTTAACTGTAATGTCATACTGCATTTGCACATCTATGCCTACCTGCTGTCCCCAATGAGGTAGTAACATCTGTTTCCAGTACTGATGGACATCACCTGCTCAGGAAGGCATTTAAACATCTTCCTCACTGTTTCCATAATTTCAAAATTTCTTATGCCAACTTCAATACTTATGATTCTGTTAAGATAAGCATATGAAACATCCTATATAGCTATACACACATATGAACAAATACACACACAGACACTTATATGTGTGTATGTGCATATTTTACTCTGAGCACAGCATAGTATGATGAGATCTGCATGGGAAAAGATAAACATTTTTCCACAGAAAAAAAGCTCAAGAAAATAAGCACAAATATTCAAAATGGATGGCTTTTCAGTGAAGAAAACTTCCAAGCAAAAAAGAATTAAATCAACTTTTGCAAAGATTTGGATTTTGGATCCTCATTTCTGGAAAAGCAGGCTGTTAGTCTAACACAGAACCTTGAAAATAAATGATAGTAAGAAAAATTTCTTGAAGAAGTTTTTTAACCACTATAAAACAATAAATTTGATTTGAAATTAATTGTATATTAATAGTGTTTTAATGGAGGGGAAAAGGAACAGAAGTACTCTTAATGGATACTTGAAGCATTACTTCCATTAACTTCCAAGAAGTTAATAAAAACAATAACAACAATAATGATGGTAATAATGTAACCACATACCACTGAGCAAGCTGCAATATTTTTGAAAGCTTCACAAAGTAAATCCATTTAATGGAAGAAGCACAACAGCAATGTTGTTCAGGGACCTCCATGCTGAACAATTCCAGGAGCCTAGAGTATTAAGCTCCAGGTCTGACAGGTAAAATCTTTGCATTTTCTGATTCACTTCCAAGTACCTCACACCACCTGTGACATGGTAAAGGGTGCTGGTACAAAGCCAGTGACACCCAGTCTTGCTGCAGCGGGCACTATGCTGAGAGGAATGAAATGACCAACCCAAACGAGCCAAGCAGAGCAATTTCTTGATGGATTAAGAGGCAGTGGGGCACCAGCACCAGCCCAAAGGGCCACATGAAAGTCAGGAGACCTCTGCACAGCCTGCAAAGCACCTTTGTGAAGCTGTAAGTAGGGAAAGGTTGTGTGACACAGGTAAGAGGGGCATAGCCAGTCCTTATTCACATGTGAATGAATGCATAGCACTGTCCTCACAGGAGATAAAATATCTTCCACTACAGGAATACAGCCTTTAGGGTCATGGAGCCAAGATGTCTAGTTTGCAGATACGACATCACCATGATCACTCACATAAATGTATTAAATTTTAATAAAGCAATTGAGGATTTTTACTTCTACCTACTGTAAGCTGCACCCAAAGCCTACAAAAGCCTGCAGGACTCTTTTCCTGACTTCCGTGAGATTTGAATCAAGAACCTAAGTCAAGAAAAAGTGTCTGTACAACCAGTGGCCATTGAATAGTGTTGATACATGACTTAAAATAAAAAAGGTGATGCATTTGAGTTACATACTGATCAACAGCTATGGAGCCTTTTACATGTTGGCCTTTTAGATACTTCAGGATGTAATTCCCCTTGCTGGATTTGGACAGGATGAAAAGACGCCTTTTCCAGGAATTCTGCCAAAGAGAAAGCAATTTGTTTGTCGTTAAAATTCAGGATAGCAGATATAACGGCTGCTTGTTGAAGGATTGCTGAAATATGATTAATCTGTGTTGGTATACCTGTGAGCTGAAAAGTTGAAGAGGTGGTGATTTGATGAGGAATCCGTGCTTGCAGACTCCACCTTCAGGGCAAAGTGTATTTTGAATTCTCCCTAATCAAAAAGAAATGAACAGCACCATTACTTAATTTGTTGCCAATTAATCTCTTACAAAGACCTGCTTGAACTGGAAATTGTTGCTGAAGGCTGGGTTTCTGTGCTCAGATGGCCATAAACCATATTACAATTAGAGAAGAGGAACACAAATCACGGCTATAAAACGCAGGGCCAGGCCCTGTTTCCCTGATATTAATTTTATGGCTGACAACCAGCCCAAACTGTAAGCAAATGATAGTGAAAATGTAGAAGGCTCAGAAGATATCATGAGCCTCTGTCTTCTTTAAATGGTTTTATTTAAATTTGGAGTCTGGTCTTATTTAACTTTATAATTAGTGATCTGAAAGACAGTAAAGGCACCCCTAATGCAATTCATAGATGGTATTCAATCAGCTAAGGATAGATTATCTTGCATTGTGAATTGTGATGTCACAACAGGAAAAAGTTATACAAGTAAAGTTTGAGCAAAAAACTTGTGGGGAAAATACTTAAATGTATTTGTTCATGATCCTTCATACTTTGTGACCAGCTATGGTTTAAGATTCACATTTTTTAATCACTGGTGGATTTCTGATCCAAATTCACTTTAACACAACAAAAGGAGTGGCAATCTTATTCAATTTTTTAAGCATGTAAAAAGCATGCAAACCATGTGTGGTATATTAAGATTTTTTAAGAAACCAGTGACTGAAAGGAACACAGGTAACCTCAGTTTGGATCTTCTAGTAAAGAACAGCAGGCAATATGCATAACTTCTGGGAAGTTTAACATGAAAACCTTTGTGGTCTTAAATGGAGGCAAGGCTTCATCACCAGTGTCCTGGAGATACTGACTCTACCTTCCAGTTCTTAGTTAATTTTTAAGGATTTTAAAATTTTTAACAAATATCAGTTCAATGTCTTTTTCAGGGACAAGAAAAATCCTGCTATGAAGGGAAATACTGCATGTAAGACAGTTCCTTTAAGGAAGGAAGTAGAGGGGCAGAATGATCGCAAAGTATACGTCCAGATGAGATCTCAAAATTTCCTAGTATGCTATTTCCCCCTGTTTTTCATCTACTGTTTGCCACAAAATCCTTGACAGCTGGACGGCAAAGAGAATGGTATCATACATTGACAAGAACGGATTGAAACCAAATTCAGCCTTACTACTGACAAATCTTAGTAAAAAAAAAATAAATAAAAATTGGTACCTGCAGAATTTCTTTTATTTGTAGAAGCCATCCCAATGATTTCTTCACCAAGATATTAAAGAGAACAAAAATATTGAAGCTAATTCCTTTCACTTTGCTTGCTGCTGAGCAGCATTTCACTGCACACACGGTTGCTGCTGAGAAAATAGCAAATACCTTACAAGTGTTAATTTTCATATTGATGATTTAACTATATAAAATAACCATAGGAAAATATCTAATAAACTATATATATAATTATAATAGTCATTACACATAATATTTTGTTATAGATTAAATTATATGTTATATGCTATGCTATATTTATTATAATGTAATAATAAAATAAAAAATAATAAATATTATACAGTTATATAAGTCAAAGGTATCATTTGCCGAGAAATGGTGAGAGCTGGCATCTGAACTTCATTTTGCCCTTTCTTTTGCACTAGACACAACACCTGTAACCTAGGAATACTGCATCCACATATGGTTCTGACACTGCTTTGCCAGTGTGAAGAGTCCCATGTAAAACTGGCATAGCTTGGCCTAGAGAGTTTAAAGTCTATGCAGAAAATACAATAA
Source organism: Lepidothrix coronata (assembly GCF_001604755.1). Lineage (NCBI taxonomy): Eukaryota > Metazoa > Chordata > Aves > Passeriformes > Pipridae > Lepidothrix > Lepidothrix coronata. Next base: position 825,282 of record NW_016690188.1, read on the forward strand.
TAATAATATGGAAATTGTAATACCTTGCAAGTCTGTAATATTCTTAATACAATGTCTTTTCAAAAGTTTCTCTTTTTCTTACCCTAAAATTCTTTGCAAAATCAAATCTTGGCTGGAAGTTGTCTATAGCTACAAGGAGGTTACACAGACCCAGGTGTGCCATTGAAGCTGCAGAGCTTCTCCTGGGAAAATGGGATGGATTGCAAGTGTTCTCTAGTTCTTGCTGAGCTCCCTGGCTGGACTGAGAGATTTAAGGGCTTTCCTTTGCTTCTGTTTCTTCAGTGATTTACCCCCTGGTGCCAAAAGTAAACATGGTACTGTCAGGATCGGTGCTCAGAAATGGGGTGGGTTACACACAAAATTTTACCTCTGACACATAACTAAAGCTATAGACTTCCACACCTCCTGTTCCTGGCTGTAAATGAGAATGACCCTCTGAAAACTTAGGCCCACTGGAGGTCTCTGCAGAACATTTCTCCCTGTACTTTTGGAGGTTTTTTTAGGGAAACCTTAGCAATTTTTGTCTTTTTGGGAGAAAGATTTATTGTACAAATGCCGTGATCGACTGTTATAAAAATTTACTTCTAGGTTTTTCAACTAATGCTTAAAAAAAAAAAAAAAGGACTAAAAAGCAGTTTCCAAAACTAAAAATGACTACACACAAAGTAAATTTGCTAGTGCCAATAGTAGAGGCACACGCCCAGGGTTGCAATGAAAGGCAATGCATTATTCTGTTCAGTGTGACTGACAGAGTCACCTTGACTGGCAAACTATGCAATCGTTACAAAACAATGTTCCAAAAACCTATGACAGGATAAAAGTCTCCTCTGGATGTCAGTAAAAGTCAAGATTTGCAGGTGAGAAGACAAACACCCATGAGGTTACAGTTGTGCTATTTCACTCTGCATTTTTTGGGAAAAAGTTTTTAACTGCTACATTTAACTGTCTTTTCAACAGAAAACAACATTTTAAATAAGTTATGTCTAATTCAAAATAGATAATGCCAATTCCATTATTATACCCTCTCAGATTTTTGTATGTCTGGTGTTAAGAGATTTGATTGCTTCAAACCTTTTGAAATGCAATGAGACACTTCAGTCAAAATGCAAATAAAATGCTTTAAATTTTTAAGATGTAAGCTATTATACAGCTTCAAAAATATAATACCAAGATCAGGTAAACAACCTGTGTTAATACTTACAGGCAAAATGACTTCATGGTGAAGAAGGTTTTAGAGAAATACACCTTTAAGTATATCCATATTCCCTGTATCGCCTCCTGCAGCAAAACACAGTATGTCCTTGCCCTGCATTGTGACTGCCTTCTTATAGTCCATGTAGAAATACAAACATCCTGAAATATGACCCACAAGGAAATGCCTGTCTCTGCATGGGAAGCAAATTAAAGACTGTTCTGGAGAGGGGAAATCCAGATTAATATTCACTTACAAGCAATGAAAAATACGAACATTTGAGGCAGTGATAAATGTCTCCCATACAGAAAAAACCCTGGAGACATCTTGTTTCTGTTGGTTCAGCTTTCTGAACAGTCCTCTTCATTTCCCCTGAGCTGTGTCTAAAGCATAATATCCACCCATGACTGGAAGATAAAATAACATTAAGAACTCTGAAAGATCATACAAGCACCATAAAATGTAGCCAACTTCAGATTTAAAGAATTGCATTTTCTAAAACATACAGCAGTGAAGCAGGATTTCCTGTGCTGCCTGTATCATGACAATCTACTTCATTGTAGTGCCAGTGTAAGTTTTGATTATAATAAACAAATTTTTGGGGATTCTCTCCTGAAACAGCATATCGTTAATGATAGTGGTTTTACACAGTAAACCATTTGGCTAATCCTGCAGATGTCAAGGGAATTGCTTTTAGATAGAAAATAGTTCTAAATTTGATCAGGAAAAAAAGCTTAAATGCCCTACAGCTTTTAAGTTAGTATTCAACTACCTGGCCTTGCTCGAGTGAAAGAGCCATTCTGAATGGGTTCCTTCAGGCTCTTCGGCTGGCACAGACTGATGTCTGTCAGTAGAAAATTTTCTTTTTAAATAATATTAATGTTTTTTTGATCTAAAGTAATGTTCCATCTAGCAGAGACATTGGTCTCGACACAAGAGAATGTTTTTTTCTTTCACTATTACTCTAAGTTATCTTTCCTCTCTGGCAGCGTCTTTGTGTATTTTATGCTGATGTTTGTATATCCCACATCCTAGAACTAGCCCGAAGGTTAAGATACAACCTCCATTTCTTCCTTTTGTTGTCAGCCAACAGGTAGAATTGTTGTGATCCTTTGTGCCACACCATCAGCTTTTTCCAGGAAACCTTTGGTCTGCCAGGAGAGCTCTTGCAAACACTGAGAGTGCCTTGTTGGCTTGCCACGTTACAGCACTGAAGAGCTTCAAATAACATTCCTACTTTGACTGTTTTCTTAGACAGACAGTTACTTTTTCTCCTATTTGTTGGAAAGTCCCAAGCTGCTCTCATTTAGAGTCCATCATGGTAGATGTATAACAAAATCTGACACAGGCTCCTGCTGCCCACCTTTTTTTTTTTCTTTTAGGCAAGTCCAGTAAGGAAAATAGTTTTCTTACTCATAGATGAAACTCAGTATTGTTAACTCTGATTCTTCCCCAGCAGCCCCTTGTAGGTTTGAGCAGGGACTATTTTTAGTAATTTTTATATTTCCCCAATGCTTCCAAGCTAAGAAAAATTTGTTAAAGCTTTTTAAAAATAAAATACCATTCTCAAAGAACCTTTAAGAAGAAAAGCACCACACAAGAGGAAATGTGTTCCTTACCTGTTATGCTGTTACAGTCCTTTACATTATTAAAAAAATTAAACTGCCCTGTTTCAGAGACCCTACTTGCTCCTTTACTGTTCCCAAGGCTCTCTGGCTTAAGAGCTACAATGTATCTGAATAAAAGGATGGCTTTAGAAACGGGAATATTGTTAACAGAAGTTTAAAACCAGGCTAAACTTCAACCAAATAAACACTAACGAACTATAAAGTCATGAAAGAGCTTCCAGAGAAGTAATCAATACTGAAATGTTGACTGGACTCATTTCCCATAGTAAACCATGAATATTGCTAATGCCAGAAAATAGTTGAAGATGGAGCTATTTGCCAGAAGTAATGGGAAGAATATTTTCATATCCACTGCTACACCACTGTACAATTTACTGTATAAAGGGCAAGATGGCAGATCACTGGTAGAGCAGGGTATTTCTATTAAAATGTTTTCAGTAACTTTGGTTTACCCTAAGAGAGGATTTGGCCTGCCTGAGCTAAGTCACCCAATGCCAAGTTACGTTTCTACCTTTCAACTGACACTAAACCTCCTCTTGAAAAGATGCCAGAGACCATCTGCATTCTTGAATGACAAAGGTACTGGGATGTACTTTGGTTGGTTTCACTTCACCAGACTGAGTGACAAACATGCAGATATTCACAGGAATTTTTTTTAAAAAAGGCCTTTATTGATCTCATGCTCAATATGTTCATAAAACAACCATTTATTTAATTTAAACAACTGTAAATTTGACTTATGAAAAAAATATATGTCTCACTATGTCACAGTATTTGTAAGAAAATAAACTTAACAATTTTGTAACTTGGCCTTAATAGTATGTACTTATTTTCTTAGAGGATTGCAAAAGAGTATAGAGTACATTAACTGGGAAAAGAGTGAACAACTCATCATTTATCAGTTTAACCAAATAATTAAATTCACTTTTGTGAGCTACCTACCAACTATAAAGAGTATATAAAAAGTAGGAATATAAACATCACCAACGTAACTCTGAAACACAAAATCAAGACCATACAGTAACTAAGAAGGCACTTCTGGTTTCTGATTCAAGTAAGCATTTACAGTTTTGGCAAAACTCCTCACAAATAGAAGTTAAATCTAAACATACATTTGTTAATGGAACATATAATTCTATCATTTCAACATTAAATTTTAATGTTTTACAACAAAGCCTTGCCATTAACCTTCTGAGGGTTCAAAAATTCTGAATCAACAAGCAGACATTCTCCTTTCTGCAAGCAGAAAAACTGCAATACCACTGTTTCAGACTGTTCTATCAGTCAATTGTCATTTGCAAAGTAAAAATCTTTATAATGGCACTTTGATAAGGCATCATCCAATTAAAGTTTGCCAATCTTTTACAAGGGTTTTGAATTTCATTTTTCTATTTGTTACATTTCCATATTGTTCAGGTAAATCACCTATAAATATTGATTTTTTACTATATTCATCTTATGTTAGAGTGACAACCAAGTAAATTGACTTCCAGATTAAGCACAGAGCAACCATTAGCCTTCATTACTAATGTTCATTAAAAGGAAATTAGACTAAGAAACACCCTTTTAAATAGCTACAAACTGTTTGTCACTGGACATACCCAATAATATGATGGTCTTTGGAAATTTCTGAGGAGATTATGGTTCCATGAGCTAGTAGTAAAAGAGAAGGAGTCTCACGAACTTTTGTTTTATTCTTAACTTACAATCTGCTTTCAGGGAAAAACCTTTATGGGTCAGGAAGGTGATTCTCAGAACTTGTTCAGCAGCCAAATATCGTGACAGCCACAGTAACGGAAATCAAGATACCATAATTTTGAGTTGTGTAATGTGCAGTCAACCATATTCTTCTTCCTAACAGCTGTCAGGCTGTCCCCCAGCATTTACTTCTTTAAAATATTGCATATTGTCCATCCATCAGATACTCGAGCTTATATGATATAAAAATCTAGTGTTATTACATTTCTGTTATTAAAAATGTATTGACTCCTGTTTATAGTCAAATCTCCACCCAACACCATATCCTGATCTTTCATTGCTGGCTGCATTAAAATACACTTTCAGAAGTAAAGTTCCTTCGTGAGCATAGAGACCACGCAGGGAATCTGCTTCTTCTCACTGAAGCGTGGATCATCCGACTGGGATTCAAAATTGGTGGCAACCACATAGTTGACCCGTGTGAGGATCTGCATGATCTCAAGTTGTTTTCCATGCTCATTTAGCACAGAGCACAAAGACTGCACAAACCAGGAGCCTCTTCCAGGATTTCTCCAGGAGTAATAACCTTACAGGAAAGACAAGTAAGAAAGTACAGGGGATTATTTTTGCTCTTTTGTGTGAAAGATTCTGGGCAAAGATTAAAAATCCATACAAAGAAAGCTTAACTCTTATCACTTGTGTCACATACCCTACTTCATTAGAGTTGAGAATAATGTGTATTAACTCTCCAAACCTCACACTACTAAAGCACCATTTTACATTTTGGTATTTGGGAAACTGTGAGAAGTAAAATTTCACGGATTTCCTCTCCAAGAATAAGTTTTGTGCTGTAACAGTTCCTCATCCTGCCTTCATCACATATTCAACACACTTACTAAACTGGGACATGGAAGGACAGGATTCCAAGAAAACACTATTGCCTTTGCTGTCTGTAGTCTCCTCTTTCCTATGCAGCCAGTGTAAAAGGGGTGGACACAACACACTGGCCCAATGTACACTGGGCCTTTGTGTTTTGTCCATCAATGTACAATGTGTCATCAATGAAGGTCCATCTACAATCCAATCAGTATGGATGATTGGCTTCTATCTCCACCCTGACCCTCTTTTCTTTACCTGGCACTGTGGAATATGCAAACAGGAAATCTGCTTCTACTGGGATTTTGTATCTCGGGTTGGCATCTGTTTCCAGAGTGTCATTTGCAGGTCCAGAGTCAGTTTGTATACCTTCATCAAATTCAGAGCCTCTGCATGCCTGAAAGCAGAGAAGACAAATAGAACTTGTCCAATAAGGAGAAAAAAACTGTTATACCAATAAGTATTCATCAATATTTTTAATAGATTCAGTTTTAAGCAGTACTTTGCATGTATAAGAAGCAGAAATGCAATTCTGGGGGATACCTAATTGTTCAGTGATAAAGTTACTGGCTTAATCATTTTAAAATATACATCCCATACAGTAAAGGGAGGTAAAGGTGTTGAAGATCAGTTGTTTGTCAAAGCCCTAGGGGAGCATTAGTTTATGCCAACCATGATTATTTTTACTAGTCTAGAGTCATTCTCAGAACTCAATTATTACATAATGCCTTATGCAGTGGGACTTCTGGCCATTTACAGTGGATTACACAGTCATTGGTTCCTGACATGCACTGGTGAAGCACTGCATTTCACAAAATCACATCCTGAGATCATCTAGTCCCATCCCCCCCTTCTCAACCAGGGACAGCTACAGCTGTCCAAGTGCACGTACAGTTGGGTTTGGAATATCTCCACAGGTGGAGACTCTACAGTGTGGGCAACTAGTTCTAGTGTTTGACCACCCATTTCAAGTATATTTTTAATATTTTTCCATTTTCTTTTTTTTATTCTTAATTTTCTCTTAATCATGCATTCAGCTAAAGGGAACACTGGGACAACAGTCCAGGTTGTTAAGTTTCAGCTCTTGATCAGTAGTTTGACTGACAGCTCTTGCAAAAGAATAACAGTCTGACTGACTTATGTAACAGGGTTGGTTGCCTTTATTAGGATAATTTTAAAGGCTATGAAGTAATCATTCCAAACTTATAATTAAAAGAAACATCATTTTAGTAGTATGAAGAGTCTAAAATAGACACAGTTTTCACTCTGAGGTTGAGGATTAATTGATGGAACAGTTTAGGGAAAACCACATCTGCTGCAAGTCCTATACATATATAATACTACGATAAAAAAGATACTTCATCCCTGTGGTATGTTTGAAACAGTGGTCTTCACAAGTTTAACTAATATGCAATTATTATATGATAATTTAAAAATGCAATATAAATTTTTAGGCTACTGAGGAAGGGAAAAGTATTTCTTTCAGCAGAATTCAGTAATCTGTAGAGGCAACCATAATTCAAAGAGACATGGACAGTATTATTGCTGTTGATAATCATGTACTGTCCTTAGCTCTCTCTGCACAAGAGGAGTTCATCTTTCTGCTTTGAAGTTCATATATTACCAAGAGAAACCACGTACAAAATTACAGTGATATTGTTCTTTACATCTGTGAAACTTGTATATAAATTACCATTTAAAAACAAACAAGTCACCCATACACAACTTCCCTCAACACATTTTTTTCCCAACACCTCCAGCGACATTCAGTAAATTAACCTACGAGGCTCTTCTAGAGCAGACAACCAACAGAGCATGTTTTCCCCACTGCACCAGGTAGGATACTATATTTACCTTAGGGCTATTACCTGAATGAAAAATAATTTGGGTTTGCCTATAAGGCTTTTACACTTGTCTCCTCTGAACAGCGCAGTCAAACTCTTGATAGCCATGGGTCCATCTGTGCCATAGATGAGTCCTTCTTCCCCATGGCTCAGAAGGATACAGGCAAAGCAAGCGGCATCGCTGTGATTCTCCTCAGCAGCTATGAATCAAATACTTCTTAGTTAAAAGGCAGCAACATTTTAAATGACAATTACATTTAGCAAACACATTTTTTTGAGACTAAATATACACTGGGCCTCTACTGGAAGGCATGGGAAGGAGTGGATAAAGATGACACAACCCAGTTTTTACAATGTGATGAGTATCTTGAATACAAGGATACATCCTTCACTTGACTCTGAGTCTGGTCCACTGGAATCAACAGGCTGGATTAATTATCTAATATGACAAGGCTCCTCACCGAACACCCAGGATAGGTGATCACAAGAACACTGTGCATTTCTAAACTGATGCTGGAAAAAGAGTTAGGGAATTAAGCCTAATCCCTTCAGAAACCAAATCCTTCTATACAGAAAATTGTATGTATGGGGCTTAAGCAATCTGTTTTACTGTAACCTTCTTTGAGAAGGCAGAAGATTCAGTGACTTCCAGAGGTCTTTTCCACTCTAAATTATTTTATGATTCTAAATTTTTACCTTGCTTCAGTAATTTCTCCATATCATCACGGCTTCGGTCATTGTATGTATAAACCTCAAAACCCAAGTTTTTAAAACTCTTAGCCAGATCTCCAGCATCTTTATCAGTGCCATTGCGTGTACCCATTCCTGCCGGAAAACAAAGAATACGGTTGACTGCACATTACACAACTCAAAATAATTCACGTGTTCAAAGGTAAATTTTTAGGTTTATAATTGGCAAAACTAAACAATGTCATGGTGACATGTTTTTAAAACAATCCTCTAACAGCAAAGAGAACAAACTGTGAGACTTAAAAAATAATGCAACGTTCAATGTAAACACATATCTTATCCTGAAAAATACTGGCTTGCCTCCAGCACCTTGCAACATAGACCTCTGTGGATGATTCATCTCCTTTGGGTTTTGCAGTGTAACACAGGCATACAGCACACCATGGAAAAACTATTGAAAAGAGTCCCTGTGATACCCAATAAAAAGAACTGATATATAATCTTTGCAGAAAACAAATCCGTGTGTTTGCCAAGTGTATAGGAAAAATCCTATAAAGCTCATTATAATACAAGTATCTGTCCACTTTGAAACCATATGCGGTCTGAAAAGTTAAATGCAGGAGTGTGAACAGAGCACAGGTACAGCTATTAGCTTTTGTAGCTCATAGCTGTAGCTCAGGGACAGAGAATTTATAACATGGGTTGCAGATGCCAAAGTTCAAATTTTAACAACACAGTCAAACTCTGGGATAAAGGTTTAGTTTGAAGTTGGTAGAGCAAGGAGACATGGTCTTTGAAACATATACTGCAAGGAAGCTGAAAAGAGTTACTCTAATGTAAGTTTTAAAGAACAGGAAAAGCTTAGGAACAACCATTTATCAGAAAGGATAAATACATTCATTAAAATTCCATGTCCTAAAACTAAAATGCATATTGATTATGCTCTCTAATGTGTATCTTCAAAGGAAGAACATTACCTGTTTTGTCCTCAAAATTTTTGTTGTTTATAATAATACATTTACCAACTTTCTTGTAGTCCATATTATACTGGAATGTGGGTGTAACAATTCGGTATTGATTACTGAGGGAGGGCTTTGGCTGCTCTTCTTCTCCATTCTTCTTTTTTCTAGGTGAACCAAATGAAATTATTGTTAGTGACCGGTCACATGCATGGCCTATTTATCGTAATTCAAACCATTCGTGCAGCCCTACCCAATGTTTTTCCTTCTCTAATGTTTGTTGTCTTCCTTCAAGGCATAAAGATCTTGTGATTTCCATGAAGTGATTAGTGTCTGTGGTTGGAGTCTGATGAGGTAAAAAAACTCTAGAGTGGACTAGAGCCAACACCAGGATACACAGATCCTGACCCACAGATAAAAATATGGCCCAAATACGAAGTCAGACTGGCAATAACCTTTTGCAAACTGTTTCTGGACATATTTTACTTTTATTATAAGTAATTAATGAAGGGACAAACAGATTTCCCGTACTAACTATTCCAAGCACATAAAGACATGCCGTTTACTCAAAGGTATGGTAAGATTTGTTTACTCAGTCACCATCATCCCTGAATTCTCTGAAAATTAAGACTAAGCAGTAGGTAGTTTTTACTGATAAAGGCTACAAATGTGAGCAAGTCATGTGTTAATTTAGTTTGCCAAATAGCATTCTGAACTCATGCAAAACCTAGGCACATTTCAATGTAATCATCAATACCTGAAATTCGCTTCAAATAAAACCCATGAAAAACCAGCCCAAACCAAAATGAATTATATTCATTGGTTATATTAATAAATATTCTCTGGTTATACGACTGTGTACTGACTTTTCTGCTGTGTACAGGAGTCTTAAGATTGGATTAGAAAGAGATGCAAAGGGATAGCACAGATATTAGTCACCAATTTATTCTAAAAGAAGTAATAAAACCAAATAAATGACAGCCAGCATGCACGCCTGATGTATAAGCATGAGGAACTCATCAGTACTTGCTTTGAGAAGTGGACTTCTGGTCCAAGCAGGTGGCTTCAGTTGTTGGTAAGATCTCCTCAAGCAGAACTAAAGCCAGTGAGAGCCTATAAAGGGTCTGATTCAACCTCAGAATTATAAGCAAGCTTTGGAGCAAGCCCAGTTAGAAAGAATGCTCAGAAAAGGGTAGGAGAAGTTACTGGCATCTCTCTTATTTGGTCCAGTATCCTGCTTCCAACAGTATTTATTGCTGATGTCTGAGAGGAAAATACGACCTACTTTCACAGCACAAAGAACTGTATAATACAGTTGGCTTTAACAAAATTAGATTTTTTCCATAATTTCAATTAATTTAGACACTTTCACTCTTCTAACTCTGACATATTTCTAAAGAATTACTAAATTCTTTGCTTCAATAATAGCACAGAGACATGAGATTATTGTGAACCAATTAAATGTTGATTAGGTAATTTATTTTCTTACCTGCCTGATTTAACAATGGTTGTCTTTTAGCTTTAATTGTATTTTTTTATTACTAATGGACAAGGCTAATTGGAATCTATAATAATCCTTCTTTAAATGATTCATCATGTATAAATGGTACGGCAATTCAATTTTAAAACAGCTTCTTCTTATCTTTGAGTGTTGTCATGTTCTGTTATACAGGGCCAAATTAAATAGCTGCATCTGGCACTCTCTTTACATGTGACCATCCTAATATCATCTCCTCTTTTAGACTTCTCTGAGAGACTACAAAACAAGATATTGAATCATATCTACTTGAGGATTTTGTCTGATACTCTGGAAACACAGGGTTTTTTCTTACAAAATGCAAGTATTGGTATTCTCCTTGTATACTGCTTCTTGAGGGCTCTGGGAGCAATAATTAAATATGCTTTGCCTCAAGGAAAGATTTTAACCATTTTCAAGAACTTCTCAGAGCTGTATGATGCTAATATTACATCTGGCTTTCAAAGAGATCTTGGATTATTATTTTAACGTAAAATTCCCCCAGCCCTTCATCATCAGACAGCACTCTGACAAAGAGAGAAAAGAAATTTCAAAACAACAAACAAGCACTCAGATCAATGAAGAGGCATTTCCTCAGTCCACAAATTCAAGTTTCTACAGATTTATCTGGCTTCATTGATTTCCTGAAAAAGCTGTATGACTAACAGTGTCTGTAAAAACACAATAGGATATTTTCAAGGGGATTGTAGACACATTTCTGTTTATGTCCAACTCATGAACAGCTGTGAACACTCGGGACAGATCCACATGAGCAGTATGGCATCATGTTTGCACTGTCTGCTGTCCTAAAATGCTGGAAGTAATCTAATTCTAGTCCAGAAATCAGGCAGCCACATTACCCCACAAAAAGCCTCACTGAAAATAGCTGCTGGGGTTGAGTGGCATAATAACACAGTCACACAACTTCTCTGAAACCACTTTACTTCTGAGTTCAATAGTTTGCACTCATTCATGCAGAAATACTCGTGAGTTTAAGGGATGTAGCTACTACTGCAGGTATTCTCAAAGGCATGCCAGAAGCTCTGTGCTGGTCAGTGTCAAATGTCACAGACAAGCCTTGGCAGCACAGTAGTGCACACAACTATAATTTCCCCATTCCTTTACAGAGGCTACTTGTGGCTTTGTTCTAATGATTCCTCCCAAGCCAAACAGGTTAATGAGATACTAAAAAACCACAGCATGCTTTGAAGGGTTATGTCTATCATTTCTTTACTGGCAGACAAAAAAAAGTTCCAGAAATCTTTTGGTATCAGTCCAAACTGAATGAATAAGGAAGCAAAGGTTGTGGAGTGTACTTATCCTGGGCCTCCAGTCCAGATAGAAATTCTTTTTTGAAGATTCTGTTTCCTGTGCCAACATAATGCAATATGGGAATTGCCTGACTGGAATAAACTGACTGTATAATGTCCACCTCTTCAGTTTCAATAAGCTAAATCAGACCTTGTAAATAATGAGTCCTTAAGGGAAATGCTCTGTCAGTGACAGGCTGGCTTATGACTGAAAGCCTAAAGCTTTATTTTCTTAACTTTGAACTAGACACCTGTAAATATAAATGTTTACTGCTGTTGTTTTTACTAAGCTTTCTAATCACTGTATTTTCTGAAAGGGTTTCCATAGGTTAGTTATGTGCTGTTATAAAATGTCTTAAACTATGTGCCCTCAGTTTTATTTCATTCTGCTTCTCTGACACCCAGTGTCTTTTATTTCCCTCTTTTGGGAAATAAAAATTTGAATTTCATGACTGTTAACTCATTCTTCAGCTCCTAATTACAACCGTGCCATAACTCCTCACTCCACTAGTGGTCACTGATCCTTCCCTTAGACAGAAATATTTTTCCTATCAGTGCTCTTACATATTTCATGTCCTCCCCCTTCAGTCAAGAGTTCAGCAAAAGTGAAACTCCACTCTGGCACTCTCATAGAGCTTGCACATTTTCACCCTTACAGTGTCTATAATTCCAGGCCTTAGGCTTGACAACAGTATGTCTGGGAATGTGATTTCATCAAGTCTAGACTCAGTGTCAACCCTATGAAAATTATTATCGTCAACTTCTCACTTTTCAAATATAAACCTAAAGTTATCCATACCATTTATCATTTTGTTATTGAACTTTTAAATAGTAACAGTCAAATTTCTTATCACCATGAGTGGCTAAAATTCTGTCACAGTCCATGGAGATATATCACTTGCACGTGTAGTGGACTTGATTGTCTACAGGACTGCTATCTATCACAACAAATTTTCTTTTTTCTTATACTTTGGGTAAATTATGATTTCATTATGATTCAAACTTTAAGGATAAAAATACCACTAATAACATTTAACTACATTTAAATATTATCTAGAAAAAATAAAACTTAAAATAAAGCAGTCTTAGCAGATGAGATTTTCTCTCCTTTGGCTTCCTTTCTACTGACACCTTCCTGCAATTCTGGTTTGCTGTAACTACATGGACTCCCCTTGGAAGAATACCAGCATAATGTAGAGAAAGTTCTCAAGAGAAGAGTGGAAAAAAGGGAAAAAATAGGAAAAGAGTGAAATCTCTAGGGTAGATACTGCTACACCAATTCATTCAATTAACCTCAACATTAACAATGATTAAAAAGAGGATGATAATAAATGACAGACAATAGAGCTCTTCTAAAAACATGAGCTGCTTGGCCTTAAAAGCAATGTGACACTTAGCACACAGAAGAAACAGCTCTCCCTGAAAATAAACAGCCACTTAAATAGTCTTTCAGGTGGAGGATTAGATGAATAAAGACAAATTTTACAATCATTACTACCCAATCACAGAATGGGAGGACTTTCCTCTTTGTTTGTTTTTTTTCTGTTTGTTTGGTTTTATAAGAGAAAGTTAATGTCTTAAACAAAGTGAACTCTAAAAATGATTTTGCAGAGGGATATCCAGGCTTTGAAACCCTTCTCTCCCAGAAAAGTTAGGGACTTTTGTTGCTGTACTGAAAAATGTAAGCAGATAACAAAAATTCTACAGTTATGACACTATTCAATTTAAGGAAGCTGATGTTCAGAGATATCTCAGAACATTATGATAGTTTTTACTCTGTCCTTAATACAATGTGCAATCATATATAAGTTTTGAATGACTGATAACAGATTCCTTTTAAAAAAAAAATTTGCCTTTAAAAATATGGTGTCTGAAAACTCACTATTTCAGGATCTCTTCTAGAGTCCAAATGCTTTTTGGCATTGGAGAATAGTTCTATTCCAGTTTCTGTCCCACTGCCAGCCTTTCTGTTGAGTCCAGGCAAGATTACAGCAGTGGTACAGTGACAAAGTGCACAGGACAAATATTCTCAGGTAATCCATCAACATCCACCAGGACTTTCATACACTTCTTGTTGTGGGATGCAAGGCATCTTAAAACTGCAACGCTCTTTATTCTGTTACAAACAACTGAGATGTTTCTCTTGTGATTTTTACATTTGGGGACCTCTTTATAGGCTTCATTTAAATAAACTCCTCATTGAGCTACAATATTGTGGAGTAAGTGTATGGGACAATACATTAGTTTTAAGATCTCTGAAGAAACTTACGTAGCCTGTATTGCTGATTTATTTTTATGCAGTTTGTGTGGCTCTAAGCTGCTTTTTCTGCCTAAAAAAACCCCCACTCCTTCCAGTGTTGCACACAGAGTATAAATTATGTTAGTGACTACTGTTCATCACAAGTGCTGTTTGCTGGGGAAAAATCCTGGATTGGACTTATTTACTTAAATAGATAGTTAAAGGATAGACAGAAAACAATGAAAATGCAAAGAGGAATGTGTTCGAATTCACAAATTTAAAATTCACCAATTTAAAGCTATTCTTCAAAAAAAAAAGTAAACAGAATTCACAAATCAGACAAATATTTTCAATATTTCAATATATTCAACATTTTGTTCTATGTTCTATCTTAGCCTCAATAATTATTTGTCTATTTGTATATCTGATGCTTTCGCATGATCATGAATTAGTATGTCTTACTTCTAGATAACCTTCTCTCCAAACCATCAGCTTTAACACTTTTATCCAGATTTAATACTTTTATGCAGTCTAATTTCACTGTATTTAGTACACCCCTAATTACTCTGCACTCTCCCCTCCTTGATTTTCTTTTTAATCTTGAAACCTATTGGCAATAACAAGCAAAAGACACTTGTTAAACTTGACTAGAGCTTTTTAGATCTTTAAGGCAGACTCTTTGTTCTTTGTCAGATCTGTTTTGGTAGTGTCATGCAGATTTAGAGCTGCAAGCAAATAATAGATTACCCTGTTGCCTTTTCCTATTAATATTGCATCAGGTTGGCAGCAGCAACATTTCTGGACAAGAAGAATGTGTCACTACTTGAATTGTCTTTTATAAAAATGAATATTCCCTTACTGTTGAAAACCAGAGGGCATAAATTATATGGCATAAAGACTAAATCACAAGGTCTAGACCAAATACCAAAACTGCATTACAGTGCATTTGAAGGTGTGATCCTGGGTCGCACACTGAGAAGGCAACATGCTGGAACAGTAAAGGAAGCCTATGGCAAACACTGAGGAGCCACTGCAAAAGACACTGGCATTTCAGAGACCTCAATTCTGTTTCCAATCTGTCACATGCTATGGTCTCACAAACCTTTTCTCCTGAATATACTTATATGACAGGTGCAATTTCCATCTCTTTTCAGACAGATAAGACTTTAACACAGACTCTTTTGAAAAACAGCTCAATAGCTGAAACAAAAGTCTCCTGAGGAAAAAGAGACAACATTAATTATATAGAAAGAAGTTCAAGTAAGTATTGCATACTTTCAGTTTCCCTACTGAAAGCTATTAGCAAGTGAATACTGAATTTGATAGATGAGCACCAACAAAATAATCAGTCCTTAGAAGGCTTTTTCTAAAATATATTCCAAATAGATGTCAAAAGAAAATTTTAAAAATTTCTAATATTAAATCAATGTCATTATTTCAATGCAACAGAAAGACTCCATTTAGAAGAGAGAAGAAAAGTGGTTGTACAAAACTGCACATAAAAGCTCCTCAATAACATCTAAACATTAGTTCACCTATTTTTGCTTACTATGGCAAGCAGATGTCTCACACAAAAGGCATGAAAACTGACAGCTGTGATTTAGAATAGCACATAAATGTAAACAGCACAATACAACACACACAGAGAATATTAAAACAAAAAAACCAGTCAAGTGATCCTAGATTTCTGTTCCCTCTCTTGGTCTTGTTTTGCTTGCTAAAAAAATTTAACATTACAGTAAAACATGCTAAACTGATAATACTGGAGCCTGAAGTTCATATTTATCAATGACATATAAAGTCTGTGCAGTCCTTGCATATTTTTATGCTATTCTGGTGAAATTCCTAAACTTTGAAAGTTAGTTTTGGGAAGGGGCAGAATAAAGGGAAATGGCCAGTGTGCTTACTGGAACACCACAGTGATGAGCACACTCCACTTTCCTCTTGGGAGCAGGCCTACTAAAAGCAACAGGACTAGTCAGGCAATAAAACAATGACTGTCTGTATATGTCCTCAAAAACAGGGCCATAAGAATTATTTACCCTTCAGTTTCTTTTTGAAAAGCCTTTTGCTTGAATGAACCTGAAGCTAGGAAGCTACTAGGGCAGCACCACTTGTTCCTTTGGAAACCCATGTCCTAGGCTCTTCTAAGAATTGTAAACACAGTAATTTTGAACAGAATATATTGCTGTAGCAGTCTTGAAAGAAAGGAGTTAGTTAAAGTATGAGATTATTGCCTTGAACTTACAAAGATAATAACAGAGATGGGATGGACCTAAGCTATCATTAAAAAATTCTTTGCCCAAGACTGCACTGAGTTCATTTGTCCAGTAAAACCATATCATACTAAAAACCTACTTTTGTTCTTGTTATGACATATGTAGCAGTACTGCTACAGATTTCACAAAAAATTTGCAAAATAAAACACTTTAATTTATTTAAAGAAATCCTTGTATTTCCCTTAGTTTCCTGTAGCATGCTATATCACCTCCAACAGCAGAACACAAAATAAAATATATTTATTATGGCTATATGCTAGCTATGCTTTGCCCAATGAACTTTGTTAAAAGTATCAAACAAACCAAAATGCTCAACAGGGGGGATATGTTCTGTTATCCACTAAGACCCAACTGATTGTGCTCTGGATGGAGAACTGAGTGTAAATTGTGCTTCTATGGTTGAGTACCATTGGGAAAGTAATTCCATATCTCTGGGTCTTAGTTTTCCCATTACAAAATGAAGCATAAAAAAACTTATTTTATAAACCAATAGAAGATAGTATGGTTTTTTTCCCAGGGGGAAAGAGTGGCCAATATTTTCCTGGAAGGAGTGGCTGGTACCCCAGAGAGCTGTGCAGCTGCTAAGAAGGACCTTGACAGGCTGAAAAGATGGGCAGAGAAGAACTGTATGAAACTGAAAATAGCACCAGGGGAAGAATAACGTCGTGGACCACCACAGGCTGGGGGTGACCTGAAAGGACCTGGGGTTCCTGGTGGACAACAAGCTGTCCCTGAGCCAGCAGTGTGTCCCTGTGGCCAAGAAGGCCAATGGTGTCCTGGGATGCAATAGAAAGAACATTGCCAGTAGGTCAGGGAGGTGATCCTGCCCCTCTACTCAGTCCTAGTGAAGCCACATCTGGAGTGCTGTGTCCAGTTCTGGGTTCCTCAGTACAGGAGAGACACGGAGCTACTGAAGCGGGTCCAGCGGAATGTGGCAAAGATGATTAAGGGACTGGATGATCTCTCTTATGAGGGAAGGCTGGTAAAGTTGTGCCTGTTCAGCTTCAAGAAGAGACGACGTAGAGGGGACCTCAACAACATCTGTCAGTATCTGCAGGGAGGGGTCAGAGGATGGACCAGGCTCTGCTCAGTGGTGCCCAGCAGTAGGACAAGAAGCAACGAGCAGAAACTGATGCACAGGAAGTTCCACTTGAATAGGAGGAAGAATTTTACTGTGTGGGTGACTGTGCACTGGAACAGGTTACCCAGAGAGGTTGTGGAGTCTCCCTCACTAGAGATATTCAAGAACTGTCTGGGCACAGTCCTGTGCAACGTGCTCTAGGATAACTCTGCTTGAGCAGAGAAGTTTGACCAGATGCCCCATTGTGGTCCCTTGCAATCTTACCCATTCTGTGATTCTGTACAGTAAACTAGAGAATAAATTTGAAACCCACTATTTTGTACACCTGTACAATGTTTATGTCCAGTGTTTGAGTTAGCTTACTGCACATGCCTCCTGAAAAAAAACAAAATCTGTGAAACAAAGGCATTCTTATTGTCCACTGTGGAGATTTACAGTGGATCTCAGTCCAGAAACAAACTCCTGTCTTTGATTCCTGCACATTAACTTCCCTGAAGAGAGAAAACTGCTAGTGCCTGCACATGATTATGTAACATCAGCTGCAAGAATGACAGCGTTCACAGAATATGGCATTTCCCCAAAGTATCTTACAGCCCCAAAGGTCTCTGGGACCTTGGTTTAACAGGCAAGCTACCACAGCTCATCACATTGCAGCTACTCAGCTGAACTACAGCAATGGCTATTTGCACATTCCTTTGAAACCACAATCCGAAATGTATTAACTTGAATCCCAACAAGGCCTCCCCTATCACAAAGACATACAACTGCAACAGTCTCAGCTGTGAACATAACCAGCTAGTGAGCTGCAGTAATAGTGCTGATTGCAGTAACTGACTCACCTGAGTGTGAGCACACTTTTCATTTGATCCCTTGCAAAGCAAGCCACAAACAAAAATTCACTAGTTTCTACAACCCTGGAGCTTCTGTTTAATGTGCAGAATATCTTTTAGATTTATACCTAATCTTTTTTTAAAAAGATCTATTTATGGATTAATTTATGAATTCTTTGCTTAGAAAAAGGGCCTCCTATCTTCTGATCTTCCATCACTTATATCTTCATATAGCACACTATATATTTGTATAATACAAGCAAATTATCTTTCAACTTTAGTTAGAGGAACTAAATACATTTTAAATCCCTCATTATAAGACATTTTTCAGACTCTCTTGTAGCTTTTTTGTCCCATTTTAGTTTCAGACCCATTGCAATTTAGGAGGGAGAACCTTCTCTAAGAACGTGGAAAACAGAGAAACTCAGTCCAGGACAACTGAAAATTCATCGTGTAATGAAAAGAGTTGAGCTGTTTGAAAGAACAAGGCTCAAACCACAACTTCTGGCATACTTTGTAAATATCTTTTGGAGTTCTGATAGTTATATCTAAATATGTCTTCCTCTCCTTTTAATTATGTGCTAGTGATGGCCTTAATATAATTCAAATCAAAATCATGACTGCAATTTTATTTATTACATACAAATGAAGCAGACTAAGTTCACTGGGACTAAGCCAGCTGCACTTTGTACAAAAGGTTTCAACACAGACTTATGTCTAATATTGTCCACACTTCACAACAGTAAAAAAAAAAAAAAAAGTAAAAAAAAAAAAAAGAAAAAGGTAGCAGAGCCCTAGTCTTTGTGCACTTAATATTTTAAGGATCACTTATAACCTACATGACAATTTTGTGGTGTAATGCCTGCAAAACAGAGTAAGCTCTAAACTCTCAATCATCACTTTGTAATCCAGATTCAGCTTCCCAATTAACTGTATGGTATCTGCTGTGTAGGCCTCACAATATTGTATCCAACATAATAGTCAAATAACATCCAAAAGATAATTTTTTACAAATAAAGAATTTTGCTTGCTCAAAGGCTTTCTGCTCATTTCTAGAAAACCTGCACGTACATGGGTGTTCTGGAAACTGAAATCTTGCATGTTCATATCCTAGGCAGTATAATGTACACAGGCAACTGACAACTATATGCAAAAAAAAGAAGCTTCTCTTACCTATCATAGGTACTAAGAGCAGTTAACAGGTATATATGCATTGCTTGGAAAATGACTCAAAATAAACCAACCTCTTCAAACGCTCTTTCTCAGAGAACACTCTGGAAAGGATTAGCAATTGCAAAATGCCAGTGGAGTTACTTAATTAGCTTGCTGTAAGCACTGAAACTAAACTCTTTTCGAGTACCAATTCATGAGATTTCCAAACAGGTGGTAGAGAAGGAAGGAGACGAATAACACTCTACAGTACCTTGGCTCATCATCAAATGGTACTCCACACTGCATCTGAAAACAGCTTCAGCTTGTCCTCAAGAGGAAGTCTAATGTTCTTTGCTAATGCTAGGAGCCCACCATGCTCAGGGTTACATTGCAGAGTGAAACAGGGTGCTCTGTGTGCTCAGGCCCAAAGATTCGCATGTGTCAGCAGTGGGTCACGCTGGACTGTTCTGTGGGGCTATTCAAACCCCCGGAGCCATCACCCTGCAGGCTGAGGTCATGCAGGCCTGAGCTACCTTTGCTGACAAGTGGAAAACACGCTCCCATCACCCTGATTCTATCACTGCTCCTAAATAAGAGTGGAGGAAAATAGAGCAGATTTTGAGATGGAGGTGGGACAGCAGACTTCCCTTTGTGATATGTCCTTCTTCCTTTTGATCCACCATTACTACAATATTTACTCAATGAGTATTTCTAAGAAAATAACGTAAATTAACTTGCATAGTTTACAAAACCCCTATGTACTTTAATTCATAGAACTACTTCCTAAATATTTACCCTTAAACAGTTTTGGTTTATTATAAATTTGGCTTAAATTTGTTTGGATTGCTTTGAAAGCTTAAACATGACACCACATAATAGCTGTCCTCCATATGTTGTATACAGCCCAGAGTTTGCTGTACTGAAGGAAATAAATTACTACACTAAAAAGTAATTTGGATACTTGACTGTGATTGCTGCAGATACCATTCCTGGATAACCCAGTGTTTGCTGTTCTTCACAATATAAAATCTCTAAGGAGACTAGAAACAAATGTTGACTGTGGATTAATGAGTTCTTGTAATTTAGACTAGATACTATTTCAAGGTACTTGGGCATTTCCTATATAGTGCATCCAGTAAGTGTCTGAGGGAAAGTACAAGTACCGACCACAATTTCCACTTGTTAAATACTCCCACAGTGTTCCCAGAAGTTGAATTCCAGGTCTAACAAACATTGCGTTAACAAAAATAAAAAAAAACCTTTTGACTTTAAAGAGAGTAAGAAAAATGAAACATCCCTGTTGTTCCATGTTACAATCTCTTTACTGTCTTTGTAAGAACAGGCTATAGATTACTTCTGAAATTTTATGTTCAGTGCTTTGGGGTGAACATAAAATACAGATATTTAGCTTTTGCTAAGCAGAACCAACATACTCCAAACAAAATTAAAATTACATTATGATAGATTTTGGAGCTATGACAAATAAAAGGAAAGATCATCACCCTTTTACAGGACAGACTAAGGCACATAGTGATTTGCTTAGAGACATAAAGGAATCATGAGGCTGAAACAGGAGGTCAGTTCAGATATGTGAGTTGTAGCCCAGAGCATAACTTCAGATAATGATTCGTCAGCTGTTATTTGTTTCAAAGTAACTTGCTATTTTTAGTCTATCTAAGGATAAAAGAGATGCTTTTCTAAGCAATAATCGAGAGGTCTGTAGTATTCTGACACCAAAAAACCCATAACAGAACTGCATTTTTAATTTTAAAACTGTGAAAGTTACAATAAAAAAGATGAGCTATGATTCAAGGAATCATCTGTATTTGCACACAGTAATTTTAAGGCAGGAACAGTTGATATCCACGCAGTGGAGGCCAATACAGTTTCTTTGTAAACAGACAGTACTAGCAGTAGCACTTTTTCTACAAAACAAGTAATTAATTTATAAGATCAGTGTGTTGGGTTTATTTCTCATTACCTTACTCTGATTTGATTGGTAATAAATTAAACTAATTCCCCAAGTCAAGTGTGTTTTGCCCAAGATAGTAATTGCTGAGTGATCTCTCCTTGTCCTTATTTTGACTGCATTTTTCTACTGCATTTTCTCTCCCCTGTTCAACTGAGATGGGGAGTGATGAAGTGGCTTTGGTGGGTACCTGGTGTCCAGTCAGGATAAACACATCACGGATCAGGCCCATGGTTTTGAAATGGTCCAAAAAATAAAAAATGGACAACTCTGGAAAACATATGCATCTGCAGCACTCTGAAACTGTTCTTTGTGAAGTTCTACCTGCAAAGCAGTTTCTTTCACAAATCATATAAAAATAAGCTGTTAGCAAACAAAAGTGGATGAAAAATAGCTCCCTAAAAGAGCAAGGAACAACAGAAGAGCACAGCTGAAACAAAGACAACTTTCCACACCTGTTACAACTCCAAAGCTGAGGTTCAGCTGATGTTGAATCTCAAAAATGAATATTTATTCTTTGAAGGATGAGGCTATTTATTTTGGGAAATATGGCTATACTGAGACAAGGGTCATGAAGTTAAAATAGACAGCTTCAGTAACATCTGTGCTTCCCCACTTGGATACCCTGTGACCCAAATAAACACTGGACACATGAAAAGAAAACTTATATATACATGAATCGTTTTCATCTAAATACTAGTTTACAAACCTGGTAGATATTATAACAATATAACAATCACAACCATTGAACTACAGAAGGCAAGATGCACACTGACATTTCCAGGAGACTTTCAAGTTAAGCAAAACGAAAAGCCTGCAGTGTTAAACAGCTGAAGCGCTTTTGGTGACTATAAGGCTGTGTAACAAGCCTCTCAAAATCCTCAGTGGGATTTTCTTACAGTATTTCACACGCCTCCATTAAGGGCATTACAAAATCTCACAGTTTCAGTTGTAACTAAATAAGTTACAATTAAGAGTTCTAAAATATATTTAAATTATGTTTTCTGTTTCCAGGTGAGAAGGGGAACACTGATTGTAACGCAAGACAGTAGGGCTGGCGTAGGTAAAAGTAACCAGAGGACAAATGGTTCTATACAAATAAATTAGAATAAAATTGGTACCTTGATACTACTCACAACCCCCCTCTTCTGCGCTATGTTTTGGCAATGAAGCCCATGGACAGTCAGGATTATTGACAGTGCAAGTTCAAGTCTAACAAGTCTCGGGAACTTTCAGATGCAGCTTTTTTTAAAAAAAAACAACTTTGATTAGGATTAAGAGAAACCTTAGCTCTACTTAACAGAGTGGAACTGCAATGTAATTCCATTTCATGTTACGTTATGTTTCCTGGATGCTAAAGTAAGTTTGCTGCTATCAATCTCCCCAACAGTGTTGCCCAATAAAACTCAAATGATACTAAATGTAAGATATTAAATCACCCTGTGAAGAAGTGAGACTATTTGTAAAGCCTTGAAAGCGTAACAGGAGCACACACAGCATAGAAAACAAAAATTTCTATGGGAACAATTCTATTAGTTTCTAGCTATTACATAAAAACAGACACAGTTTTGAAATCCTCAGCTTAATCTTTGTTTAACTGTGTTTTAAACTTTCATTGTGCACAGACTTGCCAGAGTGTATCCTGCTATTTCTGCTTTCTGAAACATAACTTTTTGCTCAACTGCAATGCATCCTTATTTTTGTTTGCACTTTGCAGCAAAGAAAATTGATACCCTCCTGCCATCTAGTGGCCAAAGAAACCCGGCACCAAACACTGCTGGCAGATGTTAATCCAAAACTTTTTCCAGCTCTTTTTCCCCACCAAACAGTTTTTCCTCTGCAACATTAATTAAGTAATAGCACTTTTTCAAAGAGAAGGAAATACATACATACAGGAAAACTGTTGAGCAGCCAGAAGAACCTGCCTCCCCTGGCATGTTCTGAGCCTTATGGCCTCTGTGGTAAAGGAGGCTCACAGACTTCTCAGAAAGACATGCTGTAGTGAGAGTAAGTTTTTAATTCAATTCTATTTACTGCTCTTGCAAGACGGATCTCCAGTCACAGCCAGAGAGTGACAAATTGAAGCTGTGAAGCTACTGGAAACACCTGGTCTTTCTGCACAGCTTTGAATTCAGTTTCTCACCACTCTGTTCTCTCAAATTAAAATTGATGTGCTTATTTAACAACGTAAGTTACTTGTTTTCTTACTGGACTTATATATTTTAATCAATACAAACGTAATGCAATTGCAGAATTTCATTGAAAGTACTGCACAGCTGGTAAATAATGGGTTGCTAAAACAAAAAAAAAGGGACAACAAAATTATAGTCCCTCTAAGCCTTTCTAGACATTTTATTTTACAGGTTCATGTTGCCAAAATGAAGCTTTGGCAATCAAGACACAGAGACACATTGCTTCAAGTAAAAGTACATCTATCCTACTATCTGGTACTGATTAGTAAAGAGTTTAAAGAAAGAAAAGAAATTGGGTATAGAACCTATTCTGACAGAAACCTGATTTAGGAACATCTTGCACCAAAGATTTTAACATTGATATTCCCACTGGACTTTTCTTCCACAAATACATCTAGTCTCTTCTGAACTTATCTAAAATCTTGACATGTGCGTATCCCATGACTTTGAGTTCTACAATGGCATTCTGCACTATGTGAAAATTACATCTTACCAGTTGTTTCGACCCTATTGCATGAACCGTTGATCGGATGTCCCCTAGATTTCCTGTGAGGCACAAAGAATGATCATTCTCTCTTCACTTTCTCCTTAATTACAGTCACAATTTTAGATCATATCCTATCTTCCTTTATCCTCCCACATTGTTCTCCTATCTTTCTTCAGGCCAAAGAGCTTTAGTTTTTATGAGACAAAGACCTGGTCACTGTGCTTGGATTTTTAAGACTTTCATTGTCAAGCACCTCATTACTCTTTAGGCAATCATCACCTTCTTCAAGAAACTTTGATAGATTTCTCAGACATTTTTTCCTACAAAATCCAAGTTGAAACTTCTCAATCACCTCATACTTAATCTGAGCAATATTTTAATTCTGAACAAAAATGTTTCAAATTGTATCTTCAAGGAGTTCCCAAAAGATGAATGACTCAAACTGATGAATAGCCAAATTATTTGAAAAATTTCTTATAGAAAAAAAAAGAGAGAAATGCTGATTATTGCCTTTCCTTCGGGAATAATTAACTTTGAGTTGCATAATTTAATAATAGTATTAGTATATCGCCTCTTATAAAGAAGATCAATTCAAATATTAAAACACACATTTCATAATGTTTAAAAGAAACCTTTGAAAAATCTTTGGCAAGATATAGAAAAAAATGTTACATTTGTTTATTTTTTTAAATTAATAAGACATACACATCATGAAACATATTTGAGGGATAATAAGATGAGACAGAGAAAGTACAGTAATTTTCTTAACAGCACATGAAAAGTCTTCCAAGACTAAAGCATCTTCACTTCTCTCACAGATTTGCTACCCCTACTAAACTCATAAACAGCAAAATAAAAGTATATTCTCCATGTACTTTCTCTGAATTACACCGTTCACTTGAATGTAAACGTCCAATAGTAAAAATAAATCAAAACCTTTCTGTAAATACATTAGCCTTTGCATTAAACACCTCTTACAAAATCTCACTAAATCCAATGCGAAGTAGCCTTTTGCTTACATTCAATAGTATTTATAAACTTTGCATGCTCATTTCTCATCTTTTGCATTTTCAATCACATTGATCTCATGTTTTCAGGACTACATCAAGCAGTAAATAGTTCTTGCTTCCTATTGATTTAATTAAAGCCTATGCTTCAGTGAGACTACTACGCTTTAGAATGAAAGGCTTTTCATGTATTCTGTAAGGGGTTACATCTCTAGACTTGGTGAGGCTTCTTTGTGCTACAACCTAGATGGCACATCCAGGCTTTAAACTAACTTAAATAGTCAGCAGGGGATTTCAGTGATGCTGCAGATTAGCTGAGTTGAATGCAGTAAAATTAATGGCATATTTAATTCCCAGCTCCACCAAAGGGTGATGTTTAAGATGAAGGACTATAATTGATGCTAAATGAACTTAGTGGTCTCTTGACTGCCAAATAAAACTTATGGGAGATATTATAGGTCTTCCTATAGGGAGATACTATAGAGAAATGCTTTAAGGTACAGACCAGATACGTTAAATCCACACAACATAAACCTTCTCCCTATCCAGACCATCTATGACATTGTGGACATGGTAAACTGAACACCAAATCCATCCTTTTTATGTTTCTATGATTAGAAGGGTAGCATGACAGCTGATACAACAAGAACAGGAATAAAAGCAGTAACTTACTTTCCAAAAAGTGAGAATCTGCTACTTCTGTCTGGCCTTGCATCAACTACATCTTCACCTCTCTCTTGATTAAAGTGGTCACTGTGCTGATCTTCCGACATCTACAAATAAAAGTGCAAGAATGTAACGTTTCTCAGTGAAATACTTCTATAAACCAAACCATTAAACCAGACACATGTGAGGTTGTTAGTTATATACGTCATAATATTCCATCAAGTAAGAGTGTCTACAGACTTTTGGCCCTGAATTGAGATGGCATTGCACATGGTCAGCCGTTTGTATTGCTTTCTGGCAGTTACACGTCAAATACCACTCTCAAAAATGCAGATTAGAGCAGAACTAAAATTAATTTTATGGTGAAAGATCACAGAATCATAGAACAGAATCACAGAATAAAATCATGGAATATTCTGAGTTGGAAGGGACCCACTAGGATCATCAAGTCCAGCTCCTGGCTCTGCACAGGACAGTCCCAACAATCACACCATGTGCCTCAGAGCATTGACAAAATGTTATGAGTAATTCCCAGATAATTTTTCATGGTCTGAAAAGAAGTAATTGGGATGAAAGCAAGGGCAACTAACATCAAAATATTTGTATTTGCAATCCTATCCAGGACTAAATCACCCAGAGAGCTCTGTATTTACATATACAGTCAAATGTCCGTGTAAGCGAAAAAAACCCTGTGTTATCTTCCATGGATGGTTTTAATTTAATACAGATCATTAAGCCGGTAGAAAACTACCAGGAGTCATTTTTCTGATAGCACAATGCTCTGCACCAGCTCAGCGCAGGTAGAGAAGTGCAGGGCAGCTGGGAACGCAGGATTCCCAACTTCACTCCCAGCAGGATGTGCTGAGCCATCTTGTCCAACTCTGGCTCCAGATTCTCATAAGGAAAAGCAAGAGTGATTCCTACCCCTTCTCCATATTTAGGCTGAATAAACTTGCTTTTATCATCCATTTA
The DNA here is from genome assembly GCF_001604755.1 of Lepidothrix coronata. Lineage (NCBI taxonomy): Eukaryota > Metazoa > Chordata > Aves > Passeriformes > Pipridae > Lepidothrix > Lepidothrix coronata. Next base: position 851,869 of record NW_016690188.1, read on the forward strand.
CTGAGACGACCACAAGTTTAAAGCCACCTTGAAACCCACCCCGGAGACTTTGCAGCAGCAGCTCAGGGGCTGCAGCACCTCTCCGGCCGGGTGGCTGAGGTTTAGGAGCACCCTCAGAGTAACTGCAGCTCCCAAAAGGTGGGGATCTAGATTCGGCTTTGGATTCGGCTTTGACCAACAAATACACTTTTAAATCACCTCGTTAAAAAGCAGGACGCGAGGAGTGCGCAGGCCGCGGGTGGGGCAGTGCGGAGGAGAAGCGCGGGGGCTGCCCCGGGCAAGCAGATCCACAGCCAGGAATGCGAGTGGGAAACCAGAGCCGGGAGACGGAGGCGCACGGGAATGGGGCAGGGGGAGCCACGGAGGGGCTGCGGCTGGGAGGGGGTGGGGGCCGGGTCTTGCCTTGGCGATGGGGTCCGGCGAGGAAGGAGCAGGAGCGAAAGCGAAACCTAAAGCGAAACCTAAAGCGAGAGCGGCGGGTGGTGCCCCCGGGACGGCACCGGGGCGGGGCGAGCTCCGGCGGCCTGTCCCTACCTCTGTCTCTGTCCCTGTCCCTGTCACTTTCCCTGTCTCTGTCACTATCCCCATCCCTGTCCCTGTCCCTGTCCCCGTCCCCGTCCCCGTCCGTTCCCCGTGGCAGAGGGTCTCAGGCGCATCCCCCGGGCCGTCCTCACTTCCCAGGTAATGACGGCTACATCACAGCGAAACCGAAATTACCACTTCTTTAATAACTATGGCCCGACACACCCCCGAGAAAGAAGAGCCTTAAGTTTCATGGTGACACGAGATTGTCTAGATCTAAGGAAATTTTATCCCCTTGTATAAACTTCAGTGGCATTTCCCCATCTTCCCAATTATTCTGTGTGTTGCATCTCTGCTAATTATGATATCCTACTGTGTAGCTGTTGCATCAGGCCCAGCAGTCCAGTACATGGACTGAAGACTGGCACAGTCTTGCTAATTACTCCTGGATGTAGGCTCCGATACTACAAAATCATACACCTACCCAGCGGTGCATGGTGTTTAACATTCACTACCTGAAGAGATTTACATCAAAGAGACATTTTTCAGTGTAACTGCTTCATAATTGGCACAAAACATAGGCATGGTAACAAACAGCCTTTTTCCTCACGACAGGTCACTGCTTCGATGTGGTGGAGGAGCGTCTGAGCAGCACGGGGCTCTTGCCGTGTGTCTGCGTGCTGCCACTGGAACCAGGCTCTGCTTCGTGGGGTTGTGCCTGTAGCTCCTGGCTGGATACGTAGCCAGAGTTTTCTCCTGAAAAATCAAACAGAATCCCGTGGTTCCTCTCATGCCCACCCGTTAGTTGCTTCCTTTTCAAGAAGACAGCATCACTTCTAAATCTGTAATCGGTCATCATGGAAAACAGATACACTGGAAATGCATAGATCTTCAAGTACATGCGTGGAGGGGAGAGTGCTGTCACCAGTGATAACTGGCAGTGGCACCTGACCTTCAGAACATCCAAATATGCTTTCCTAGTGATGTGTATGGGAGTTATCTAGGAAATCCAGAAGCAATTGTCTTCTATATCTTGATGAAAATGTTTATCCATTACCATCCAGCCACCACAGCCAAATTAGCAGACCTTAGAAATGGCTTTTTTGTAAAGGTTATTGTATTGTTATCAAAAAAGTGGCCTGATAATCCTTGCCAATTTTCAAGAGTTTGCCAATAGAATTGGGTATGGGACACATCTGAAAAAATGGTTTCTTTTTTTCTTTTCAAGTTGGTAGCTGGCATTCACAAAGACAAAATTTGATTCCTCAGTGTGCTGCAATAGCTTTCTTCAATAAGTGTTAATTTTAATGCAGTATAAGATGCTAGATTTTTTTTTTCACAAAATCTTGCTTGTTTTCAGTATGGAGTAAGGGAGAAATTAAAAAGACAGTAGAAGTAGGAGAAAGTTTCTTGCTTCAGGGCGTGGAGTGATTGCCACCTAGGGAAGGGTCAGGAAGAAAAAACTTCTCATGTGTAATGTTGCACAGCTGGCCATATGCATTACTGGGCAGGGGGAAGAGCCAGCAATGTGATACCTATACCATCAGCATTCCTTTTCTTATCCCTGGAGACTCTCTCTACTCCCTAAAAACATTAATAATGAAGTCTTTGACTGGCTATATGCATTGTAGAAAATAAGTGTTTAACCACTGCGTAAGCAGCTGCAGGATGACAGTGGAGTATGCCTTTGGGAAATCGAAAGGTAGATGGCAGGTACAAGGCTTGAGGCAATTGAATAGTACCTGTCTGGAATAATAACTGTGTGCTGTGTTCTGCACAAAGTCTGTGAAAACAAGGATGGGGCTTCACTGAGACCTGGGAGACAGGTGTGGGAATACTTTTAGGATGGAGGATTTGAGTGACTCACAAGGTGCTCGCTCCTAAATGTCAGTTGTTAGGTTTTTATATGTTTTGCAAGAAAGGATGGATGGTTTTGATGTATCGTGGGGAGTATGGGGGCAGCGTGATATGATTTGGCACACCATGACTTTATGGAATTCCATAGAATAATGCATCTCAGTCAGTTTGGTGTATGTGTTTTGGTGGGATTTCTCTGTAATCAGGCAGAGATGATCTGTTGCACGTGTCATGTTTTATGAGTTTTAAACTTGGGTCTTTTTTATGTTATGATACACAATAAATTGGCATATTTGGACACTGGTAGTCTCATTGTGTGCACATGGGCTATGCTGTGCATGCTTTACACACATTTCTTCAAGCTTTCAGCTTAAATTTTAGCACACCCTCACCAGTTCTTTCTCTGCTCAGTAACAGTGATGCCTTCTCCTGTTGGTTCTTTTTTCAATTTCTCTTTTACTTTGTCTTGCTCTATTAGAAGTATTTGCAAAATCCCTACACTCTCAGGTTTTCCTGACAGTGGCAACAAAGGGAAAGTGTAAGCATAAATCCTTTTAGTCATGAAATGTAAGCAGCTGTTGATTGGTTTCCAAAACAGCAAAAATGTAAAAACCGCTTGGAAGGTGGTTTCTTAGAAGTTTTTCTTTGAGTTTTAGGAGATTTTGGTCTTGATAAATCTTTTCCAGCTTTCTTTCAATATTTTTGCAAGCTGGATTTGCTACTATGCTAAATTTCATTAGCATGGAGAGACTGTATGAGGCAAAAGACCCTGAGCCCAGGTAACTAATCAATCATGGGATTCAGGAAAGATTATAAAGAGGCTGATCTAGTGTTTGAAATTTTACAGGCAGCTTTTAACATAGCGTAACACTCCCAGTTTGTGTAGTGAACCAGCACCAGCTTTGGGGTTTTTTTTGCAAGCAGAGAGAGGATAGGGTTGCCATAATCTGTGGTGTCTGACTTCCCGCTATTCATGTGGTTGAAAGGGCACAGCTCCTATTCAGGAGGGACAGAGGGGGTGATCTTGACTTGAACGTCTCTCACGAGGTTACTTTGTGTAACTAATGTGTGCTTTTTAGATTCAGATTGAGGATGCAGACGTGCTCCAAGTTTTCTGTGCAGTTAATTCAATGAATTTAAGGAGGTTGGAGAGGTAACAATGTTTCTTCCTACTAATTTGCACTTTCAAGGTACTGTCTCCTTGTACTTTATGTGTAACTACAGTACTTTTAAACCACATTGATTAAGGTTCTACTGTTAAGTAAAGCCTTTTAAGATTTTCATTGATATCAAAAAGCCTTTATGGGGCCTTACTAAAGGAGAAAAAAAACCACAATGAGCTTTTAACTGAAGAGAAAATGTCTTGCTAAGATTTGTCAAGATAACAAACTTGCACCGGTTTTGTGATTTAATTCCTTGCATGATCAAAATGCAGTGCTTACTTTGTAATGTACAATGCTTATTTTTCAATACACTCTCTTTTCTGTTAGCGACTCAGTGTTAATCCAGGGTGGCGAAGAACAGACCAGGCAACAGGACAGTTTTGAGGTGCTCAGAAACGGGGAAATCTTCAATAGACTCCAGCAGAAACTGTGCACAATGGATGTGAGGGAAGTAGTGTGGCTGGGAAAGACAGCAGCCGTGTAGGACATTGTGGCTTACCATGCTTCTCCTCTTGAACATGCTGTAACTTGGGAGAAGCAGAAGAACTTGGAAAATGTATTTTCTGACTTCCAGCCAAGCTGGTAGTATCTGTCACTATGAAAAGAAGCAGTCTTTGTGTAACTTGAAATGAAATACTATTTATCTGTGAAATAAAGGGCTTCTAGCTGTCTGAGAGGCCTCTTGGAAGGGACACATGGTCTCATTCCTTTCAGGGACCACTAATAAGCTCTCTGGGTGCGCAGTGTACATGGGGTCTATACACTTATGATCCACGCTGGAGTTCTGTCTGGATGATCACTGTTCAGGTGGCTCCTGAATAAATTATTTGTTCTGTAGTTGCCAAGACTTTATGTTTTGTGTGGTTCAGGGATGTCCTGCTTTCAGCACCTCTCCAAACTCATTTCAGGGGATCTTTAGCAATGTACTGCGTGTGCAGGCCATGCATCTTTTATTCTTGCTAAAATGTGAGATAAAGGTTCTAGCATGGATTCAGGTAGTGTGAAGACAACTAGGACTATAGAGAAAATATACAATATAGTGACTCTTAGAGTACATGAACACAAAGAGGCAGCAACTGGTAGTGTGCCAAGTGCTAAAGAAGGAGGGGACAGCCAGGCCACTGTGACCCCAATATAGGTCACTTGCATAAACAGAATGGCAGTGTGGGACAAGATGCAAAGCTGTGTGAGAAGGGAACTGGAAGAATTCCAAACTAATTTTGTTCACAGGTGTGAGTGGGATAAATATTATTGTGATGTAACTTGGTCAACAAAAATCGCTCTTGATCCCAGAAGGAATAACATGAGGTAAATCAGCTGTTATTTTAATACAAGAAATTACGTTGTGTAGGCATTTTTTTTAAATGAAAAATGCATCTGTTTATATACTGATATATCACTTTGAAAGGCCTCAAGTGTTTTCAGGACTTTGTGCCACTGCTCTTCAGATTAGAGAGTCTATTTTCAGCACACCAGTTGCTGACAGTACATTGTGCCAGGACATTGTCAGCATTCAGTAAAAGGAGTAATAATAAGTTAAGCAAAACTGCATATCTCTGTGGAGAGATGAATAGGAGGCTCTGTAAGCATACCTGGAAGGTTTAGCCAGAAATTATTTTGATGGAATTGTTTGTAATTTATAGAAAAGGAAAGTGCTTAGCAATATCCCAGGACTGCTGCAGGCATGGGAAGTGGTGCAGATGTATGGATGACTGAGTAGACTTTTAATCAGATTGAGATAACTCTTAGCTGTGTCCCAGGGTTATGGAGCCCTGCAGCTGGAAGTATTATGATTAGGTGAGATATAAATCTCAAATCCTGACCATTTGTAGCTGGTAGAATTTAATAGCTTCTTTTGCTCAGAGAAGCCTTCACAACCTTAATAGCTTGCTTGAATCGTAATATCAGACATAATAATTCCTTATCGTTATTTGGTGAAGGAATTTTTACATTCTGATCTATGCCAGCCTACTCATTGCGAACGCCGTTAAACAGCTGCTTTGTTCATTCTATGCAATAGTAAATGGTTCCTTTTTGAAGTTTTTCCTGTAGTAGATAGAAGTTTGGATTTGTGCCCATCATGTTTAGAACTATTTGAGATAACAGGCTCTGCCTGTCTCACTATGCATCCTCCTACAGCTGGAGATGGAGTGACAGGTTGATGAAACAGAAAGATATGAGAAATAAATGTGTCCTGCTCTGCTGCCTGTAATACACAAAGGGAAACTGAGCTGGCACCAAGGGAAAAAACTAATGACTCATCTGGGACAATGGTGCTTCACCTCTTCTAGGTCCACCAAAGGTCCAGGAAGCTCCCAACCCATCTCTGGCCTGTATCTCTGATGGTACCTTTTATTATGAGGCTGTTCCTAAATATGCAGTAGTCCTCCGTGAGGTCACTAGTATATGAGGTTGAGGAGAAACTATGATAAATTGCTGCTGCTGTGTATACTTTTCTCTTCATCCTGGGCTTATGACAACACTGAAATACTAAATGATCAGGCTCTAATATTCACATGGACATGATTCGTTTCTGTGAGTTCATTCTTCTATTTAGAGAAAGATATTGCTGCCCTCCCTTACGCACTGACACAGTTGCCAAAATAACCGCTCTTACTAACTGGCAGCTTTAAAAGCCAGCCTGCAGCTGACTTTGAAACAGAAGGTCAGCAAAAGGAGCAGCAGACTTCAATTCAGAGCTTTAATGGGAGCCATTGACCACAGCAAAAGGCCCTGACTGGAGTGTCTAGAGTGTGCTTTGCACAGGCCAAAAAGTCACTTTTATACTCTTTGAACCTTTTGTATAAACCTATATATTTTTCACTCTGTGGATTTCAAGATGAATGTGCAGCCGTGTGCTAGATGTGGCTATGGGGTTTACCCTGCTGAGAAGATTAACTGTATAGATCAGGTCAGTTCTCTTTCTTTATCATTTTGGACTATAATAAATGTACAGATTGGCACTTTAAACACAGTGCAAATCTCTTGGTTCCAAAAGTTCTTTACTCATAACTGATTTCAGAACTGAAATGAGTTAATTATACATATATATTTGAAGAAAAACACTTCAAATTCGTTAAATGAATGGTAAAGATCAAACCCGAGATTTAAAACTTAACAGAATAATAATGGAATACAAATCATGTCTGTTTGGTTTCTGTTTTGTGGTATTTCTAGACATGGCATAAAGCCTGTTTTCACTGCGAAGTATGCAAGATGATGTTAACAGTAAACAACTTTGTTAGCCATGAGAAAAAACCTTACTGTCAAGCGTAAGTGTGTTTCCTTTTCTTTCTCTCTGTTTTTTTTTTAAGTTTTAATTTCCCTAATCATTTTAATGTAATAGAACATCACCGTTTGGACTCAGCCTGGTTCCATGTGTGATGTGAAATTAGGTATTGTTACTGCCTTGGTGCATATCTTTGGTTTTTCATGAATCACAAATGATGGGAAACACTTGTTACTGTACATAAAGCTTCCTCATTTGTTCAGTGTGTTAAAAGATGGCAAATTAAGTTCCATTTTGGTATTATGGGAAGAAAATAAACCAAACCATAAAATTCAGTGCTTTCCAAATCAGTGTTTAAGAGTTAACAAGGTTGAGCTAAACATAAAGAAAATATATAAAATGCAGATTTTTGAGTTGGTTTGTTCTAGGAAGTTTTTATTTTATAATGATCAATTCCTGTCAAATTTGTCGGCAGAAAAAGGAGAGATGACAGTTGTTTTTTATTCTATTATTCTCTTTTGTTATTAGAAACACAGCATTGATATGACGATCATTAAAATTAATTTTGCTCTAGGCACCTACTCCATGCAATAATAACTTGAATGTAATCTGAGATCTCTGTGTAAGTGGGGGAAAAGTTATGTATAGAGGGGTGGAGGCTGGTATTGTGTTCTTGAGTGCTCAGAGAGAACCTTTCTGTGGGCTGCCTGGTACATTCCTAATATCCTTTTACACTTCCCATTTTTTTCAGGCATAATCCAAAAAACAATGCATTCACAAGTGTATTTGATACACCAGTAAATATGAATGCGAAAAAACTCTCAGAAATTGTAAGTGAGGTAAGAATCTCGACGGTCAAATGTGTTAGTCTTTGTTCTACATTTTTCTGATGATGTGTCTTGCTTTATAAATATAAATATGTGATTTTACTTACCCCCTGTGTTCTTTTTGAGCAGTAAGATTTCAGCTATGTTTGAATCATAATTTTTTAAATGCGATTACTCATGAGAAAGAAAGGTTAGATCTGAATTTGCTTCTGCTTTCAGAAGGAAAAATGTATAGGAGCTTTTCACCTGCCATATCTGAGAACTTATATGGAATCGCTGCTCACATAAACTGCCCAGAGCTTTGTAAACTTAGCAACTAAGGGGGGCTACACAGGCTTCGGAAACAAGAACGACCTATTTGCTTTGTGATCTCTTCAGAAACTGATGTGAAACAATAAATGAATTATACCCAGGTGGCACGCAGGCAAAAGTTCTCACAAATACTTTGTGAAGTATTTCTGGCAAACCTGAGGCGCGTAAACACGAAGTCCAGGGATCTTTGCACGGCTTTGCTGGAGGTGTTGGGATGGAAGCGCTTCCCGCGCCCTTTCAGCCGCATCCACCCTCCCAGGGCGGCTGTGCCCCGGCCGACCGCGAGGGGCGCTCACGGCCCGCCGGCTTCCCAAACGCCATCCCTGGATCTGCGCTGTTTCCCTACAAACACATCGGTTTCAAACTTGCATTTCCAACGATTTAATGAAATTAAAATTACAGGAACGGCCAAAACCTGATAGATATCTCACTTCTCCATGTGATAGTATTTTCTTGGATATCACATCTTTTTATATTGTCAAAGCAATGTGTTGTGATTAGCCATCATTGTTGTATTTCTTAAATTATAGCATATTAAATTCGTTCTGATGTTCTGTGTCAGCTATACAAAGTTGATGCACATTAATAGCCTTCATCAGATGTTATTTCTTTTATCATTTTGTACAGCAATTCTTGTGCATCAGTTGTTGCAATATCATGGGCCGTAACTACTCCAGCAGTGACTATCACACTTTAAACTGTGTGTGACGAATCTGGTCAGGAATGAGTCTGGGATTACTGCAGGTTCTATTTCTGGTTTTAGGCAGTGATATGAGACTGATACTTCCAGTGTATGTGAATATACCAGGCAGAGAAATTATAGCTCAAAGATCACTTTCCCTTGTTCTATACACCTAAAGCACCTTCTGTCCTTTTCAATCACATAATGAGGTTCTGTTCCAGAGAGAAAATTGCTAAGAGTAAAGTAAAGAAGCTGATTCTGCAGAACCTACTTAAAGGGAGTGCTTCTGTAGAGATTTTGTGAGGAGGAAAAGTTTTTCATACTAATATATAAAATAATGATAACTTGGGAAAAGATTTCACTTGCTGCTGTAGTTTGTTGGTTTTTTTATATGTAAGGTTATTTTTGATGCAAAAAATAGAAGATGTTTCTTCAATCCTAACATGATGTTCTCACTTAAGTCTTATGCTGAGATGTCAACTCGAATGCAGAGATAAAAATTAAACTCACTCCCTCAGCACAGGATTTCTGTGTGAGTAGATGAATCATTTAGCTCTCTGTACCTCTGTGCTCAATTTATAAATGGGAATAATGGTACATATGGTCAGTAATATTTCTGTCCAGTCAGTTTAAATTTTGTAGTCTTTGAGTTTTTACATCTGAAGAGTGAGTTCTATACCAGAGCTGTGATTTCAGTTGGATTTCTATATGCTATCATGATAAAAGTAGCAGTAGGAAAATAATGACCCAGGACTAAATATAGTAGTCATTTACATATACAGAGCTAGGATACTTAGTGGACACTGTGCAGGGAAAAAGGAGAGTAGAATATTGCTCATCTGGTAAAAGTTCTTTCATCTAATACTACATTGACATGTCCTGCTTAAAACGTCTTAATTATTCTCATATTTTATCTCATCCAAAAGTATCATCTAATTATCAAATTATTCTTTCAGACTGTCATGGCATATTTCAGGTGTAATACACTGTTCCTTTAGAGGAACTCTCCAATATTAGCAGAAATCTTAAGTAGAAGCTGGGTGTGAACTAGAAAGCAGAATTTTGACCTTAGGGCTAAATGCAATCTTCACCTTGTTTGTCTCCCTTCATGTTCTTCTCTGAAGGGGAGGAGTGTTGTTATGTACTAATAAGCTACTAAAACAAGTAATTATCTTTTTTTTTCAGATAAAATATCGAGAAGAGAGTGAACAATTCAAATCAGTCTTTCAATGGGATGTAAGGTCCAGAGAAATTGAAGGTGTCTATAAAGCCCAACAACTGGCTACCCAGGTAAGAAATATCCCTCAAGTCTCCAAGCTACTAGCCTGCAGGAGACCAGGGATTGGCACTGACAGTCCTCACCGTTAGGGGGTTTAGTCACAGGATTTAAGTGCTAAAAAAAAGCCATTGCTTCTCATTTGGCTAAACTTTTCAAAGTAACACAGCTCAACTATAGCTTAGGACGCAAGAATCAGAAGAGGAGGAAGAGTGTATCTGTACAGTTAACTGTTTGGACTGCTGCATGTACAACCATGCTCTATGTATCTTCTCTCTACTGGCACTGGAGCTTCACAGCAAGTGATCTGATTCCCAGGGATTGTTATTTGAGTCTCACTCCGGGATCCTAGATCCTGTCATCTTGATGTCAGTTCTTGTTATACAAGTCCTGCCTTGGCATTTTCTGAAGGTATTTGAAATGTAGGCCTTGTGCTGTACATCTGCAGAGAGTAAATTTCACTTCCACAGCACTGTGTGTGTTTCTTTTTTTTCCTGTCAGATCAGGTGTTTGAGTATTAAAATAAGGGTGAAGATTGGTAGTTATTTAATTTTTGTTTTGTAGAATGCTTACTATGCTGCCTATGAGGGAGGAAAATCATGGTACTCAGGAACTATCCCAGATCCTGAGATGGTCAAGATAACACAGGCACAGAAAACTCTGAGTGATGTAAGTGGACTGATGTTTGGAATAGCTTTATTTTCATGGTCTATCATATTCTGAAGACTTACAAATGCATCAAAGTCAGCCTTTGGTAAGATTCACCTCCAGCCTTTGCATGAAATACAACTGGAGTGTCTAATCTTTGGTATGATGTTACTGTAGGAAAGACTGACATGTTTACTTCTGTCAATAACAATACTTAACCGTGGAAGTGATTAAAGTCACATAACAGTTCTATTGCCCATTCTAGATATCATACCTTTATATATTTTCATAATTGAGAAGCACTTCAACTACTGACCAAACCGAGGTGACCTGATCAAGCAAGTGGTGCTGTCTCAGTAGAGCAGAACTCATGATGGAAAACTTCAATTTCCATTGACTGTATTTCCATGACTGATGAAAATCACTTCTGAACTACGACTGATTGTCTGTGTCCATACAATGGGTTAGTGACCCAGTCAACATAGCAAATTAACAGTGGATAATTGATATGAATGGGAAAGGTTTTCTGTTCTATGTAGGAAATAGTTTTACCTAACAAACTTATAAGGCGTAAGTTCTTAAATTTGTTTACTTTTAAATAAAGTGATACATACCTCTAGGAAGCAGGCTTTAAAAGAGGAATCACATTAAACTATGGTGGGTTCTTCTGTAATGAGAAAACAAATTCATTTTCTAGTTTCAGTATACAGAAGAATACGAGCCAAGGAGAGGCAAAGGCAGCTTTCCTGCTATGATCACTCCAGGTTATCAGGTTGCTAAGAGAGCCACCCAACTAAGCAGCGATGTGAGTCACAGGGGTTTTTAATTATGTTTTAGACTTCTGAAGCTGGACAATCCTGGGTTCAGGCCATTCACTTTAGACATTAGATTCTATGATGAATAGCTGTTGTCCTGTTAATTCTACATAATGAGAAAATTTTAACATGATGCAGAAAACAGCCTTGACAAATTACTTGGCCTGGGAAGACAGTTATATGGGATAAATGACAATATAGGTATTTCCTGAAAAATGTAGTGACTTTTGCTGTAGTTTATCACAATCTGAAAAAGATTTTGACTCACTCTAAAATGTTAATTTAATTAATTACCTTTGTTTTCATGTTATGGCTTTATTCATCTCATTATTTACATTTGAAATTTTTCACTTGCCTTATTATTTGAAGTTAAATAACTGTAATATTAAAATTATTTTATATGAAAGATACTTAAATATATGCACAGAAAATTGCTTAGTTAACTTTTCAACTGAAAAAGATCAAGTAAAAATAAATCTTACAGAAGTAATATTAAAGTATTGGTAAAGTATTGCATTGTTTTCTGCAAGCACTGTCGGCATTGTCATTGCACTATAATCTTGGGCCATTATTGACTATTCTCATGACATTTTGATCAATGTATGGCTCACATCAAGTCTCATATAATTGGAAAATTTGATTATTTGGGTCCATTTCTGTCTACTTCTGGGATTAACTGTAAGGAAATTGGGCCTTAAATATAAGTGATAGCTTGATTGTACAGTGGGGAGTGCCATGACAGCTGTTGCTCATTTTCTCTAGAAGCTTTCTGATAGGAAATATATATTTGCTGCTTATTGTTTGTAATATGGATTTATGTGTTTTTCTCTTCAGGTAGAATACAAGCGTGGACACGAAGAGAGAGTTTCAAAGTTCACCTCTGTTGTAGACACTCCAGATATACTTCATGCCAAGGCTGGATCACAGCTTTCAAGTGATGTAAGTGAAGCAAAACAGATTGACCTCTTTCTGACTCTCCAAGTGATTCTTGGGATATTTATAGATCACTTAAAAATATGACTTGCAACAAGTGTGGGTAGTGCCTTCCCAAATCTTCGTTTGCGAAGCCTAGCCATGATATGATATGATGAAAAATATGAACATAAAGAAAAATAAAAAAATAATATTTTAAAGGCAAGCTCATTTTACAGTTAAGTATTTAATACTTCCAGTTACAAAGACCATATTCAGTTTTAGGCCATTTTAGGGATTAGCTGGCTGTCAGAACTGAAGGCAGAGAACTAGTTTGTGCTATACCCAACAATTAGGTGCCATGCAAAGTAAAGACAGAAGATGCCTGACTCTAATGTAAATAGAGCAGGCATCTTGCAGACACCTTCAGTAATTTTTTTAAACAACTGTCCTTCATCCTGTACTCTGAAGGAGACAAAGGGGTCATGCAGAAGATACGGATACGT
>NW_016690188.1:864627-1136978 GCF_001604755.1 Lepidothrix coronata
CGTGTAGTTAAAGACTACGTTGCAAAGATTCAGACTTCATGGTTCATCCTCCTTTTGGTGGATGACAGCCATGGAGTGCCTGACTTTGCAACTTTGAAAATTGACTAAGTGTGCAATCAAGATACATTTGATCTAATTGCTCCTGAACTATCTTGAATTTTTGCAGTTGAAATACACAGAAGACTTTGAAGAACGGAAAGGAAAAGGCAGCTTTCCTGCTATGATCACTCCAGCTTATCAAATAGCCAAGAGAGCAAATGAACTAGCTAGTGATGTAAGTGTCCAAAGCAAAGTCTCTTCTGGGGAAGAGAACAGTAAATTGTCATACAAATTTTGGATTAAAACATTTACTGGTAGAAATTCCACGAGCATTGTGGAGTTATGTTAGCAGTGCACTTCACACACAGATTTTCCAGTGACTGTCTCTTCTTGCAGGGACAAAGCTGAGTTTTATGCACAAAAAGAGGCATTTGTGAATCAACACTCTGGATTTTTGTGGGCAAAAATGTCCCCTTTACCCAGCCTCATGTTGCATACAGCTGAGAAGAACAACAATAACGAGTCAGCTGGAGCTCTTTTGATTTCCTTCTGCCCAACTCAGTATGAGTTATGAAGTCCGAAGTGCAGCTCTTTTACACAGTCACAATATTTCTGGGTGACCTTTTATTGGGGGAGGGCTGTGTTTGCAGAGCTCTGCTTTGCATGTATTTCTATGCTCTGAGTGGATCCTTACTGTTCATTCTCCTATTCCTGCCTTTGTGCTGTTGCAGGAGGAGGCTTGAATATGAACTTAAGAAACTGCCTTTACACAAACACATGACATAGATACACACACAAGCACATGGCACGGGTATAGATTTATAAACTATAGCTTTCTACTCCACTCATTTTACTCTCCTTACTTTTTCATGGTTTTTTTTTTAAACTCTTTGGTATACTGATCTTTATTGGCTTTCTTTTCCTTTCCAAACATAACAAAACCACAACACCACTGTACTCTCAAATAAACATTGTAAAAGGACGTCAGTATTGCTTCAAAATATACAGTTAATTGTGCTTTGTTATTGGAAACTGAAAGAAAGGCTCTTTTTGTTGGAGAAGATAATATATTGTGCTAACCTGATGGAAGTGAATTTAAAACATTATTAAGAGTCATTGAGGAAAATAAGAGGAGATCTGTAATTCTGAAGGCGAAAGCAAGTGACTCTTAAAAAATTTGCCTTTGATCTGTGGAAAACCGTTCATTTTTTATCAGCAAACACACATGGTGATTAAAGGGCAGCATCAAGTACAGGCATTATTTTGACTTCAGCAAAGATAGTGCAAATCTTGGTCTAAACTTGAAGGATGCTTAAAATTCCCTTGATTATTGTGGAGATCAGCATCTTTCAGAAACAAATGCATTTATTGATGGTGTTCAGGTGACTCTCTGGTAAAAAAGTTCACTGTGGTAACCATGAAACTATGTTACAATCAGTTCTATTTTTTTAAACTGCTGGAGCATCAGGGATTAACCACTGACAAGCAGGTGGTGCTGAACACACTGGGTTGAAATGGTAAGTCCTATGTTCCTAGTGCATTACTAAAAAGGACATCACTAGTTTTGTTTTTATACCTTCAAGCAGCATATTTGACTTGGGTAGATTGGTGGCAATGAGAATTTTGACAATCCTATATTGGCAACATGTGCATGTCATTGATTGTTATTTATTATGCAGCATCTGTGTACCAGACTAAACTCATGCAGATTATTCATTTCCTTTTTTCCTGTTAGGTAAAGTATCATCAAAGATACGAAAAAGAGATCAAGGGAAAAGCCAGTCATATAGCTGGAACAGATGTTACTTCTGCAAGAGAAAATGTAGATCAGTATGGCCAGGTATGCAACATCCAAGAGATAACCCTGCTGATGTTGATCATTACTACAGCTGATTGCTCCAGAATTTAGAAACTACAGTGAGACCTATTTTCATGTTGTTTTCCTGTATGAGAAAACAAGGTCTCGAAGGAAAGGGTGTTGTGCGACAGCACCATACTCCTAACGTGTAATATATTTGGTATTGGCTCTTAAAAGGTGAAACCACAAGGTGCATGCACTGTCTCTGCCTGACCCTTGTGGTAGAGTCATTCCAAGAGGTGGGCCTTACCAACAGCTCTAAATACCTGTGAGCAGCACTAAATCTCTTAGATTTTAGCTCTTCTACAGAAGGGATATTATGAGCCTGACAAGCTGTAGTTCTGTATTTGTGGAACCAAATAGGCTTTAGTTCTGTTTTGGTCTGTGGGATTTGTTTTGCTTTTGTTTAATTTTTAAGGAAATATAGTTGGTTTTCTGGTCTCCCAAAATGCATGCAAAGTTCTATTCCAATTAAATTAGGGAAATAGCACAGCTAAACAGAGCTGAATACAGCTAAAGGGAACTTGAAAGAAATTGAATAGTGTTCTTGTATAAAGAAAACTATATGGTTAATCTTAGGGGTTTTTGTCCTAGCTCCTCAGTAGATCCATATACTTCAGAGAAATGAAGGAACAGGGATTGTATTACCCTAAAATATTTGGGATTTTACATCTCTTCCCTTCTGTCCAAATCTACGTCTAGTAATCTGTGAAAAGCAAACCATCCTTGAAGAATATGAGTTTAGAATTGTAGCGATAAAGCCTTCAATTAGTTTCTATCTTTTGAACTACTACAAGTTTTAATAAGAATAAACAAATAAAATGAATTTGAGAAGGCACTAATTACATTTTCAAGCATTAGAATGCTTCTGTCTTTAGAATTGATTTAAGTTTTTTTTCTTTGAAAGTGTCTTTGAAACTTCAGTCACAGACTTCAAATTCAATTTGAGTTTTAATCTTCATAGATTGGATACTGATATTATTAGTCAAATAACATAGAGTCACTGAAATTAATGAATCTTTCTGAGTAAATTGTGACTTATGATGGGCAAAGGGATTAGATTTCTAACTGTTGAGATCATTTGGTACATATATATATAACACGAGACAATTTAAGTAACCTTACTGTAAAATTCCTGTGTGCTAAGCACCAGTTTTGTTTGTGCTTAAAAATCTTAGAAGTGGCTAGAATAATTTTCTTAACATTGGAAATACTGTTTTGTAATATGAACAATATTAGACATTACATAAAAATTTATTTGAGAAAGAAGAAAAAGACTGATTAGTTTGAAGAATTCAAACTCATGAATGGTATTTTAAAAAACCAACTCAGCTGATTATTCAAGGATATTTTGTATTTTCTATGCCTGTTTATAGAATAATTTAGGCGAGATAGCTATAATTACATTATATTATTCACAAACTTATGATATGACTTGTCTTACCATGTGATTGATGGTGCACAGAATGACCTGCAATGGATTGTTTTGCACTGAGAATTCACGAAATGGATATCCCAAATATTTATAGTTTTTCCTATATGTGCTCTCTCTGACATTCTTGACATGCCACATATTATATTTTCACTTAAGCTGCCTCTTTACTATAAAGGACTTACAAAATATTGCAGAGAAGACATATTACAGTGTATCTTACTTGTTTGTGTATTTACCATATTCTCCCCTGATCTTACCATAGAAAGCTTTGGAGTGACCATTGGGCACTACCATTTGGAAAAAAGCTTGAGTATTTTGTTACTAAATTATCAAAAGGGTTTTCAAACTGTCAAACATTTACACAAAAATTTATCTATAGATAGATTTAAGAGCATTAATTTCACAACAATTGTTTTTTTCTAAATCAAGCAAATGGCATTATAACTCCCTAAGGAGTTTGCCATTTTAATATCTAGGTATTTATGCCTCATTAATTAATCCCTCTTCAAAATATGTCACTGCATCAGAGAAGTTTTATTTTGGGTCAGTTATGATGTGAAAAATGGCCATGGAAAGATCATGCGACCTCTGTAACACCACAGAGGAAGGCTGACCCTACGTTAAACTTGTTAAGTATAAGCAGATCTCCTGTCTGCCCAAACCATTAGGTATTTTTATAATATTTGAGGGAAACGCGTTGACACAGAGAGAGGCAAGTAGATATCATCTCTGTAAGAAATGAGGTGAGATTAGAAGATGTATATCATTGTATACTTGAATGCTGTCTTGACCACAGCTAATATCTACCTAAAGTTCTCTTGCAATGAAGCACAACTAATTTTACAGGGGTAATTATTTTAACAGATAATTTTATTCTTACATTTAGTAATTTTATTATATTTTTAATTTGAAAAGAAATCATTGAAGCAATGAACCTTCCTACTAACAAGGTCTACGGGGCTTTGTAGTATCACCCATGGCCCCACCTGCTCATGTATGATGAGTAAACAGTATGAATTTTCTTCAGGGATATATGGATGAATTTGAAGAACGCAGAGGGAAAGGAAGCTTTCCTGCTATGATCACTCCAGCTTATCAAAATGCCAAGAAAGCAAATGAATTGGCAAGTGATGTAAGTATGAAACCTGAATCAATACAATTCATAAACAATTAAAAACAGCAGTTTGTCAGAGCAGTGCCTGGGAGGGGAATGCTAAAATTACACTTGAGAAGTAAACAAAAATGACATTTCACTGCATTGCTGGGAACTGAATGGCTCAGGGGATTAATAATATCCATTAATAGAAGGGGGCACAGCTCCAACTTGCATGAGGGAGGAGATGGATGTAGCAACTAATGGGGATCCCTACTGTTAGGTTCACCCTCCTGGCAAATCTGCACCTGTATTATTAATGAAACCTTCAACTGCCTTAATCATCCTGTGGACTGCTGTGGTATTCCCAGTAGTGAATAAATGGAGGATGAATGAACTGTACTGGTTTTGATATTTTGATGTATCATGCCTCTAGCACAAAGCAAGTCATAGGAAGGAAAAGAAACCATAGAGTATGACACTGTCACTTCACTAAAGTGAACTTATTTCTAGGCTGGGGATTTTTAGTTTTGAGTGGTAAACTAAAGACTTGGCTAAAAGGTGGTGATGTGTGATTCTTGCATACAGCCCATCCATTAAAGAGCCTCAGTCCTGTTTGAGGAGACTGTTTCTGGCAGTGGCAAAACACGGATCAGTCTGTAGGTCACTACCTTCTGACTGCTCTGAAGGGTTCCTGTGAATGACAACCT
The DNA here is from genome assembly GCF_001604755.1 of Lepidothrix coronata. Classification (NCBI taxonomy): domain Eukaryota; kingdom Metazoa; phylum Chordata; class Aves; order Passeriformes; family Pipridae; genus Lepidothrix; species Lepidothrix coronata. The sequence goes on from NW_016690188.1 coordinate 869,763, forward strand.
TTGTAGTGTGGACACCTGTCCCCCATGGGGTTGTCTGAGCTGATGAGCTCAGTCTGTTTTCTGGGGAGCTAACAGATGGTTGAGTCTTTCAGCTTGCATTAGCCTGGACCAGATGTGAGTAGTGAACTAGAGTGAAAGGATCAGTCATGTTCTGTTACCTGAGCTTATGACTGAGAGAATATAAAAAACTTTAAATCCTCTGTGACAATCCCTATTTTGTTTAAACATGGAATATTTAACCTTTCCAGATAAAGATGGCGGTTTCATAGGTTTTCGAAATGTTAATGATCAGTAGTTTCCTTATTAGTTTGTAATACTTGGAATGAGAAGGAGGATTGGTTCACGGAGGTAAAATTTGCACACTAAAGTTCTTATCAAGCTGCCTTACTGCTTTAAAGCTGGAGAAACTATGTGCAGGCTTGGAAAATAAAAACCCCAAACACTTTGCACTTCAACACACATAAAATAATTCAATATTTTGTAAATTATGAATCCTATTTTTGAAGCAGTAACATAAGATGTAGATCATAAAGCATCTCCTCCTATGCAAGAACTACTGAAATATATTCCCAACAGGGGTTTTGCTGGACAAAGTTTGGCAAAAGGACAACATATGTATTATCTCTTTTCACCCATCCGAGCCCAATTTAAGTCAATAACCTGATGTCTAAATTAAATTAACAAGTCCCTTATTTCAATCTCTATTTGGTAGAGAAATACAAGTCCCCTAAGAACACTAAGAGTGCAAAAATGTGCAGCTGTTTTAAAAAGCTGGTTTCTACAAAAGGAAAAGTTTGCAGAACATCTGATGACCATCTGCAGTTCTCTGACTAGAGGTCTAAAATCGAAGTACTGAGAATTAACTTCAGTAATAGAAGAACAGATGAGCTCCAACCAGTCAATAGCCAAGAACCTGCTAGTTATCTATTCAAACTATGAATAACAACCAGTGTTGTTCAAATTATGTATAAAATGGATTAAAAAAAATGCTCTCTAGTAAAATATCTTGACAGGGATTTTAGGGCTGTGGGGTTATATTTGGGTTATTTCAGGAAGTAAGTACTTGCAGTGATTCAACTTAGCAATTTCCATTTACTTATCAAAGCAAGAATAGGAAAAATCTTATCCTGACTCATGAAGCGAGTCTAAATAGTAATAATGAGAAAGTAGACATCTATTTTATAATTTTCCCTACTTCTTTTCAGATAAAATACAAGAAAGATCTTTCCAAGATGAAAGGTGCAGCTCACTTTCACTCCCTAACGGCTGAAGACAACCTAGTTCTTAAACAAGCCCAAAGTGTTAACAAGCTTGTCAGTGAGGTAAGGAATCAATCTGTTAACAAGTTCGAGAGCAGCTCATACAAACATTTGTGTCTGATGAGTAAGGACTACAAATATAAAAAGATGTTGTTCTTACTGCACTGTATGCAACAAAAATCATCTGTGTGTGGCACAGCAACTGGAGAGAAAAGTTCAAGAACAGATCTTCAGATGCTGTTTCCTGGCCTTTCCAATGATCTGCATGAAAACATGGGAAACTAACGCCAGGAGGGTATTTCTAATTTTGACCACATGAAGAATAGAAATCTGAAAAAAAACCCCAAACCTGAATTGTGCTCTTAATGTGCTATTAAATATAACCACAAGTGCTTTAGGATGACTTGTGTGTGTACCTTAGAGTATTTAAAAAAAAGTTTTTCTATTAATTAAAAAATAACATGAACAAAGCCAAAATTCATACCATACTGTTAATGCAGATTTCTGTTTTCTTCCATAATGTGAAAACCTGTGAGTTACTGATAATTGATTCTTTTTCTGCTTGGCAAGGGAAGATTGCTAGAGAATTCTCAGTAGATTCTGAATTATTAATTTATTTATAGTGTCATATCAGCTATAAAGCTGTTAATAAATGTGAGTTTCTAGAACTTCCCCATGGCAGTTTTAAAAACTTATACTCTTGAGATGTCAAAGTATAAAACCTTCAATAATGAAAAACCCCTGGAACTAGGACTAGAAGGGGCCTCCTGGGCCAATGATTCCTGGTTCCTGCTGTTTTGACACAGTATCATAATATCCTCCTCTTCTAATTCCTAGCCTACATTTATTCCTGTCCACTTTATTACTCCTGTGTTTTGTGCTAACATTGCCTTTTAGTTTAAAAAGTTCCTCTCCCTGCATGACTACCTTTTTGAGATGTTTACAAATATATAATTTTCTTCTCTCTGCCTTTGATTTCTTAGACTAAGCAAGCTAAATTCTTTTTGTCTCTCTCAGTCTGTCACTGCAGCTGTTACAGGCTGAGTACACATTCCTTAAACAGGAAGGATTATTAGAGTACATAAGTTCTTGATGAGGTCTTGCTGGAACCTGGTACATAGCACATGTAATTCCCAGTGCCTGCTCAAAGGTCTCCACATGGCTGTGTTACTTTTGCACCTTGACTTCTTTCTGTGGTCATCCTACACATGAACAATTTTCTCTTTCTTAGCCTTTTCAAGTGATGAGCTCTTGTAGCTGAAATTTTTATGACTACTCCCCATATATATAAAATTCTACATTGCTGAATTTAGTCCCATTTCCAGTAACCCTTTTAATATCACCCCCGATATCCTACTTCGGAGCAAAGGTACTTGATGAAAATATCAAACCTGTTCTGTATTTAAACTTACTCTGAAGGATTCTTCTGATAAACTTTCCCCTGTTCAATCCTTCCTGCTTTTTCTTTTTTTCATTTGCTCCATGCTAACCTTAAAATTCCTTTGTTTGTCATTGTTTTTGTTAATAATTTTCCTCATGTCACTGTCTCATACACTTTGCAGAGGTCCAAATGGATGGAATTGTTTGCATTTCTTTTGCTTATAAAACGAGAACTGAGTATATGAAAATTCTCCTCATATTAATATTCATCATATGCCATCTGATGAAAACTGTGTATCAAAATCTCAGAAGAGTTGGTCTGGCTAATAAAAATTGTGTGAAGGAACTTGACAGAGCAGATTAAGGTTTCACTGTATCTTCCCCTTTTGCATTTTTTTTTAATAAGGTGGAGTACAAGAAGGATCTTGAAAACAACAAAGGCTACAGCATGAACTACTGTGATACTCCACAATTCAAGAATGTGAGCAAGGTCTCGAAATTCACCAGTGATGTAAGTTTTCAGCACCTCGTGTGTGGCTTGCTTAACCTGGCAGCTACTGGAATCACAAGTCATCTGTGTGTGTGTGTTTCAGAGAAGCGTGCACTGGAAATGTGATTATAACTGATTTTTACCCATGTCTGTACAGCACCAATCCTAGTGTTTCCTGATGAATAACTGGGACTCATTTTAAATAGGTTTAAGAAAAGAACTTTTATGGTATATAGATGAGAGATTGCTTACAATGGACTGCTAATCTAGAGAAGTAGCTGTCAGTTATTACTGTTTTCTGTCATAATTATTATTTCTTTCATTGTGTGTGTCCATGTCCTGACTGGAAAGTTAGGCAGAAGGTACCTCACCAGAGTTCATGCCAGAGAGAAACATAATTACTGTGTTAAAGTAATCAGTGTTAATAATTATATAACTTGTATCTCATGATCATGAAATATAATTTTGTTTCATACTGCCTCCTACCATTTTCTGAAATCCCAGAAGAGCAAATCTTTTGCCATACAGTTTAGATGGTAGAGTGATTAATGTTTCTTGTCAAATTCCCCACTCTGGGCTTGGTGAAAGATGCACCAAAACAGCAACATTTTGTTTATTTGTTAATGTACCAATATTGCCTCCCTGGAACTTTTCCCTAGGATTTATTTCTGTTGCAATAATATGCAGCAATTGAATGCAGAGGTATCTTCTTTATGTGGCATCTGAGTGATACCAAGAACATGTAAATGACATCTTGTAAAACAGGAAACTCACAGAGGGGTTTTTTTAAAAATTTTTAAAGTACCAAGGTTGTGGACTAATGAGTTTCTGTATTGACACAACACTAGTAGACCACAGCTGAAATAATTTGTCTCCCTACTGTGAAATATGGAATAGTACAACTGAACATATTTTCTCAGAGTATTTTTGCTTTTTTTTTGTACAGCTTAAATACAAAGAAACCTACCAGAATGAAATGAAAGGTCATTATGTAGGCGTCGGCATGGACAAGCGAATGCTACATGCCATGAAAGTTGGCACATTGGCAAGCAATGTAAGTCTCTTTTAATCACACCTGGATGGTTGGTGCCTGCTTGTCTTTCGTTTTTTCCAGAATTAAGTTGATAGAAAACTTTAGATCATATTTTACTGGGGATCTGAAGAACAGACATGTTGGGAAGAGGGGAGATTCTGGAAACCCTTTTGTACTGATTTATAGCTCACTGTGTGGAAGAAGTTAAAATAAGAAATTTCAGTGATCTGGCAACATACTGAGATCCTTCGGTTTTCTTTGACATCAGTAGGATGCTGAAAGTTGTTTGTCACCACCCCCAGGGTCAGACCTTTGCTAAAAAAACAGTCTTTAATGAAGATTTCTGGATTCCAATTTAATTTACTGGGTTAGTCAAGAAGCTATTTCATTACATACCATTCCTTCAAGTACATTATTTACAAATCTGTAAGAAGCTCGAGAACTAAGCAGAAAGATAAAAGAGATGTGTCATAGGTGGAAGTTAAGTTAATGCTCCCACTGTTGGCATTGGATTAATTGAGGAGCTGAAAAAGAATCAATTAGTGGCTAAACTATGCAAATAATTTCATTTTCTTTGTCACTCATGACATTGAACTTACTTTGTTTCCTGCATTTAATATTAATATTATTGTTTCTCCTTTCCTCTTGACTGATTATTATTCAAACAAATGACAGCTGAAAAAAAAAGAATGATTTTTTTTTTGTTCTCCTTGTGTTTCAGATAGCCTATAAATCTGATTACAAACATGATGGTGTTGACTACAATTACCCAGCTACTCTCACTCCTTCATACCAGACAACAAGGAAGTTGGTCCCTTTGAAAGATGTAAATAATTTCATGTTTGGTTTGGTTTTTTTTTCCTATGACTTGCACAGCTCATCATCTCTCTGTAGGAGAGATTGTGATAAATTGTATGTGTCAAACAATGATTTAATCATGGGAGCAAACAGCTAGTGATAACAAAGTTAAAGCAAAAGCTGCAGTGTCAAGGGGTCTCAGAGGAGGAGGAAGTGCTGCCATGTCCTATTGTTGGCTTCAGTTCATCACAGATTGTACAGTGATGTGAAATGAGTGACTTCTGTCCTGTCCCTGCTCTGTGCTGCAAAAAGTCTCACCATCCTGGACAGCTTTAGCAACAGCATCAAGCACTGAAAGGATGCTGAGACTGAAATAGCCGTCTCATCCATTGTAAATTCTCTGAAGATACATGTTCCCCTTTGAAGGGGAACTAACTGGTCACATACATGTCCATAAGCCTGCAGTCCATGCAAAAGAGATGCCCTCTGTGCTTGGGGTTGAGTTCCTGATGGAAGGGGGTGAGGAAATTCATGTACTGCTGTGGTTATATATGTTCTACAGATAAATGGAGGATGGCAGACTGCACAGCATAACATACTTTCACCTCTCACAAGCATTAAAAGCTTGATTGATCTCATCTATGATTGGGAACTTAACCTGGGCCTTAGTTAGGATCATAGTCACTAGGCATCACGTATAAAATCAACAGGAAGAGAGCAGCAGCTGTGCAAGGTGTTTCTGACTACCTAAGATGTACATAACCTGTTTCTTGCCATTGAAATTGCAGAAAAAAACAGAAGCAATATGCCTTAGAGAGGTCATTAACATTAGATTAGACTTATCTGGGCATAAATACCTCTTCCAAGAAAGAGGTGGTAGCATGAATAGCCAGAACTGAGAACTCTCATGTTTTTGAGGAAGTACTTGATATACTGCAGCTGTAAGGTGAACTATTACCTCTTCAGTAGTAATTTCAGCTTTATCTTTGTGAAAGCTTAAAAAAGTAAAGTTCAAGGTTTGATTGCTTAGTGTTTGAGAGAACTGCATTCTTAAAGAATTCAAAGAAAGTATGAATTCATGTCTAAAATGTACAAAACCTTTCAGTACTACCTGTGACTCTACGATTCATGTCAGCATCTGAGTTTGAAACATGGAAATCAATTGGCCACAGACACTCAGTTGCACTTGTCATGATCATCATCTAGTATTTTGAAATAGTCCCAGGACTCGTCTGCTCCCTGATAACCAGCTTTGTTACTCTGAACTCTTTTAGGAATACAATTCTCTCACACACTAAGCAATCACAAGTAGCAATAAATGCATAGTTTCAGTTAAAAAGAAATGATCCCTTTCTGTGGATTTAAAATTCTCTCTGTCTCTGAGGAAGCTAATGAACTGTTTTAAGTACCTTGATCACTTTGGACCTGTGAGATAATTCAGCCCTTTCTTCCTAGTTTTTGCCATTCTGGCAGAATGAGCAAGTTTATGTGAGGATACCTGAAATAAGAAGGTTCTTATTAAAATAGTTTCAGTAACTCAAAGTCTCTAGAAATGTACTCCACTTTAATGGAAAAAAGTGCTCTTGAGAAATGAGTTCTACGCAATGGGATTTGCAATGTTTGCAAAGTGGTGATTAACTACAGTGAATATTAATTAAGGCCTACAGAGAATAATAATTGTGTTCTGTAGTATAGCACTGAGTTCTTTGGCAGCAACAGGTTTGAAAGAAAGCTTTGCTATGATTTTTTAATCTTGCATAATTTTGGGCTTCTTTAGCTTGTTATTGTTGCTACCATGTTAATTTGTTAGGAAAGTAGTGGACTCCAATCCTGATGGCTGATGTTAAAATTACTTTTCTTTGGTACCATATGTTTTTCTTTTCTCATCATCCACACAAAACTTTCACCACACAAAAAATTCTGTGATTAATTATTACAGTACAGCTCAGTAAAGAAAAAGGGTAAGAAAGTCCATTTGCTCTGTGCAGTATTACACTGGACAGACCTCTTAATAGACAGTTATAGTATTCCTTGTCTGAGAAAGATAAAAATGGACTAAGTGATGGTTAAGAATACCAGTCTTACAGCAGTGTTTTGGGGAACCAGCTAGTGCTGCATCTTTTTAAGAATTTGTGGGTTTGATGGGGAGAGGTTATAAGGAACTTCATTTTCAAGGTGGGATAAAAACTGTGATCTCAGACTAGGAAATTTTCAGAGCATTAGCTCAGATCTAACCCAAAAGATCCTGACATTTTTCCTCATCTCAGTTTATTACGGTTTAAGTAATGTTTTATCCAGAGTGTTATTTAACAAAACTTTGTCTATTCAATCTCTCACTTTCCAGTCTGACCATTTTGTCCTTTATTAAATCTTTTTTTTTTTAATTTTATCTTAAATTAGGTAAATTACAGGCAAAGCATAGACAAGCTGAAGTACAGCTCTGTTGCCAACACTCCACAAATTGCTCAAGCCAAAATAAATGCGCAGCAGCTCAGTGATGTAAGTTCTGTCATCATTAGCCACCATCATTTATTAGAATTATGAGATAATTTGATTTCAGACCATTTATAGTTCATCAGCAGATTTATAGCAAAAACAAGAGTACATACTGAATGAAATCACTTCCAACCATATAGCAAGCATAACAGTAGGTCTAATGCTTGTCTCCATTTTTAAGATTTGTGTTAGTGTGCTTTGTTAGGAATTTATCTCCTGTGTATTTATTAATGCATGGTTTTTAATAATATCTTTTGTACTTATAGATAATCAGTAGCTCTTCCATTTATAGAATAATGTTATGCTTCCTACTAATTAGGTTAGAAGTTATGAAGTTATGAAGTTATAATTGCCTTATTGCCCTCATATTTACATCAGCCATACTTATGAGAGTATCTAGACTGTGTGGCACTAATGGCCTTAAATTTAACAGCAATCAATCAGTCTAATGGTCGTATTTTTAGTGAGTTAAAAATAACTAAGATTCTTGTTGACCTTTTCAATATATGCAGTTGAACTACCGAGCTGAGTATGAGAAGACCAAAACAAACTACACTCTGCCTCAGGATGTACCTCAGCTAGTGAAAGCAAAAGCCAACGCTGAGTTATACAGTGAGGTAGGTCAAGCCACTTGGAAATGTTGGCATTCATGATGCTGTTAACAGATAGAAATGAGTATAAATATAAACATGATGATACTGTTTCTGAAAGCATTTAGCATTTATCATCCATCTTTATACTAAACAACATGAAATATGGTACCCAGAATAGATAGGAATCCAATCTCAAGGACAGTGAAACCACTAGACTTTTTTTTTCAAGACATTTTCAGATGATTTGAATTTCTTTAGTAAATCAGTATTCACAAAATTAACTGCTTCTGAGGTGATGTTTGCATGAAGAACCAACATTTTCACAGTTCTAATAACTCGAAGCCCACTGAAGTCAGTGAGAAGAAACAATGACTTCAGCAAACTTGAATCAAGCCCACTGTTGCTACCATTCATAATTCATGACAATATATAACGATTCACTGAGAGACTTGAGTGCTAAAATGAAGTGCTTGCAGGAAAAATTGATCTTCTATTTTATTTTTAAAGCATTTTTCAAGCCTCCATTGTTGTAGATAGTTTTGGAGGGCAAAAAACCCAATAAGATAAATAAGTGGAAAATGAGAAAAACACCTCCAAACATTCCTGGTGTGACTTATTTTTTAGCCAGTTTCATAATTTTTCATGGTTGTGAGTTGACCTTACTGGAAGATTTTCATATCTTGTGTTCTTCCCCTAAGTTTTATTTGCAGTGGTGCAAATAAAAAGTTGCAGTGGTGGAGAGTTGTGGAGCATCACCCTTTGTGGCTATGATGTGTTGGGATGCATGCTCATTGTTAGAAACTGGTAAAATATAAACATACAAGAAGCCAAATCCAGAAACTGGGGCTTCCTGGAGGCTTCATTAGGTGCATGCATACTATGCATGAAGGCATACTTGATCCTGCTCTACTGGAATTTCAAGTGGAATCTTGAAAAAGAGCTTAAAAAATATTCCTTTAACTTCCACTAACTTTCAGAAGTTAAGCACATGATTGTCATGCATTTAATCTACATTTGTGGTTTGTGTGGCTCATGAGTGTGATTTCGAAGAAAATCTGATCGTAAGGGCTGCTCCACTGAGCTGTGCTTCACATTGTGGAGTGGTCTCAGAGCACACAAGCTGAATGCAGCCAAACTGAAAGATGCTCTCCAGCAGCTCATATAAAGAACTGCAGCTACAAATATGCATTCGGTGCATGGGACCTGACTAGTTCTAGTTTGGGGAGTGGGAATGAAAAATCCTGAAATGGGCAGTGCGACATTTGATTCTTAGCACCAGCTGCTCTGTCCTATAGATCAGCTCCTGTAGGTCTACACTACTTGCATAAGAAGACATAACCAGAGGCACTTTTGAAAAACCTTCTCTCCCCTGTGTCTGTTTGAAAATGAGAACTGTTGGTGCATGTTCTTGAATTTAAAGTGCCTGTAAACTCCAAGAAAAAAAAAATTCTCGACTCAATCCTGGACAATTAATTAGCTCAAAATGATAATGAACTGTGACTTAAGAATATTCCAGTTTGTGGACTGAGCATTTTTAAACTTCTGTTTTGCTCTTAATAATTTTCATGTTTCTTTGAAGCTCTTGTGTGTTTATGTGTTAGTGATATATTGCTGTCTTTCCTTTCTCAGATTAAGTACAAAGAAGGCTGGGAGAAGAGTAAGGGCCGGGGCTTTGAAATGAAACTTGATTCTCTGCCTTTACTTGCTGCCAAAGCTTCAAGGGATCTTGCCAGTGATGTATGTTATATTTAGTTACCTAGGAATTATTCTTTATATGTCTCTATAGCCCAGGGAAATAAAGCTTAGCTGGCTTCATCTGGATTTTTAAGTCCTGCGTTTGGTTGTCCGTCTTTCTCACTGGCTAATGAAGAGTTGGAAACTTTCTCAGATTCTGCTATCAAATTTCACTCTCTGAAAATTACTTTCTATTAAATCAAGTGTACAGAGCAAAGCAAAATTTGCACAATAGCCCCATAGTCAAATTCAGTGTTTTGAATTGTTTATAGCCTCAAAATTGCTGTTATCATTCACTGCAAAGGGAATGCATATTTCTTTAATCTGCTTCTTTAACATAAACAGATGTATGTAAAAAACTTTCCAAACAAAATCTTTCTAAACAACTTATATCATGGTTCTTACCCTTTGGAGAGGCAGAAAAGGCAGAAACTTTTTTTGCAGCTGGAAAGTGTTCAGCAGTGATGGAGATTATGAAATCTCACCTCATTAAGAAAATCAAATCTTGAATTCCTTGCTTGAATTGATCTCTTATCTTTGCCTTTAAGAACCAGATAATTTAGCTAATCAGAAGACTTAAAGTTTTTAAGCATATCCTCCTCAGAGGACTGAGCCTTAAAGAATGAGGTTAAACACCTCTTAAATGAGACCAGCTTTGTACCTCTGGAATTTCTGAGAAAATCTAGGAAATCTGAAGTGTCAAAGTGAGAATCAGATTAAGCCCTTCTAAATTTTTACCATCCAAATCATTATTGAAAAACATATTGCTTATCTCTCGAGTAATAGGAAATGTCCTTTGACTTGAATTATTTTTTTCACAGGTTAAATATAAAGAAGAATATGAAAAAACAAAAGGAAAAGCAATTGGAACCAAAGATTCAAGGCTTTTGCACTCTCTGCAGGTGGCCAAGATGTTTAGTGAGGTAAATTATTCCTCTTACTCCAAAGATGTTTTTCATAATTATGAATCTTTCAGCAGCAATATGCAGTCTACCACTGTTACTGCTTTCACTGTAAGAAATTGTTGGAAGCATTTAACAAGATTGGTTTCCTTCCTCCCTCTGTTAATCTGCAGTGATTGCACAGTATATTTGTTCTCATAGGACATTTTGGGTTATGGTGTCCTTATTTTGGGGCAGGAAAATAATACCCCATTAAGACCTCAATATTAAAAGAAATCATATTAAAACCACAATATTAACATATCTACATAGAACTTTCAAGTCAAGAAAGGTATGTTTAAAAGTAGGATGTAATGTGATAGAGAAAATTCATGCTGGCATCTGATTTGCCCCTTATAGGAGCTGATTTCTACATGTGTTTGGGGTTTTTTTCCTTAATTTGCACAAGGACCCAAACAAGAGTGGTGATTTAAGACAGCTTTGCAATTTACTGATACAAACAACTTATTTTCATTCCTTCTATTTCTAGATTGCCTACAAAAAAGATTTTGAGGCGAGTAAGGCCCATTTCCATCTGCCTATGGATATGATAAACCTGAGACATGCTAAGAAGGCTCAGGCACTTGCTAGTGACTTAGATTACAGAAAGAGACTCCATGAGTACACAGTGCTTCCAGAGGATGTGAAGACCAAATGGGCAAAGAAGGCTTATGATCTCCAGAGTGATGTAAGATGATGTACACTCAGCTTAAATGTTACAAGCAGTAAGAGGGCTTATAGAATTTTTCCATTTCATGTTAGTTCTCATTTCATATCGACGCTGTCTGATTGTACTGTGACTTTTTAAAATGTCTTTGCAATGTCTTTGAAACTGGAAAGGTTGCACATGTTCACTTGGAAATATTATACCTGTGGATCTTGTGCCAGTAAATGTAATTTTCCCCTACAGCTTCAATATAGGGCAGATCTGATGTGGATGAAAGGAGCTGGGTGTATCACAGAAGGAAGTCTTAACATACAACAAGCCAAAAAGGCAGGAGAATTGGTCAGTGAGGTAAGCAAAATGCTCAGGATTCTGCCTGTTCTAAGGTTTATGCACATTCGTACCACTGCAATACATGGAATAGGTAAGGAATTCCTAATAAGGAATAACTGATAGATGGTAAAACTGATGAACATCATTTAGTTATTCTATCGTTTAGGAGTTCTTCGGTTAAAGATTAAAATTATGTTTTCCCATTACATGATTATTGTATCAATTTGTGAGGCAGAAGTCCCCATAGTTGTGCTTCCACCTCTTTTCACTCACCCACGCATGGAGCAGAACAGCATTGAATTTCCTATGGCACATGCTACATGAAGAGCACAGAGGTTTTAAGGAGTAATATTGAAAAATTAGATATTTGTTAGCCGTGCTTGAAAATTTCCTTACTCTTTAGCAAGTAAGGGCTGTGACTTCAGTGGCAGCTTCAGCTTTTGCTGATTTTCGTTACATTCTCTTGATTAATTCATGGTTTTGCACTGCCATTAACCTTATGGAAGTATACTTCCTGAGCTGCTTAGCTATGGTTGAGTTGTCTCACTAGTGCCAGGAAAAATAGAGGACAGAGAGAAGAATAAATTAGGGGAAGTTTGACAAGAAGGATGAAATATCTCTTAGTTCTGGAAGAAGAAACAGAAGCCAGTTAGTTACTGGGGATCACATTCTGATACCTTGGGTCTCTGACATCCTCTCACTACTTCTGCAAGGGGAAAAAAAACCAAACTTAGAAACAAAAGAAGAGCAGCTACTCTCAGATCTGGTGCCTTGCTAGGGACAGACTGACATCTGCTGCTGGGGGGTGCAGTAGTAATAATCACTTCCACAAATATTAATCCATAATGATCTGCCTTTAAATTCCAGTGCCGTGTAAGGCCAAGTGATGGCTGACAGTCACTTAAACTGGAGACTGGTGGATATTATTTGAGAGATCTCTACTGCCATACAAAGCCTGGCATTTTGTCATTTCTTTGCAGAATGTCACTACATTGTGTTCCATGCAATGTGACAAAACATGCTGGTTTTAATCTGCCTCCCTCCCTTCCAGGTTCCTAAAATAAAGCTATGAGCACCTCTTTGAAGTGCTGCATGCTTTTTTAACTTCTGTTTTGTGTTCCCCTAGCAGAGACACAGTGTAAACTGATCTGTTCACCCATCAGTTCAAACAGAAGAATTTCTCTCCTGAAATGCTGAATAATGAAAAAAAAAAATGCATTTAAACCCTTTCTAGATGAAATGCCCCACTTCATGGTTAGAATAAGAATTTGACTAAAGTATACAAAAAGTGTTTGCTTGGTCTCCCCTATCATGCTGTGGTCTTGAAATATAGTGCTGCATTTCCTTGTACTATGACAAAGATAGAAAGAGATGCTTATCCCACTCTCACGAGTGATGCAGAATGCTGAGGCAAAGACATTGATTACAGACAGGTTTGATCTAAAGCCTGATGAAGGCTGTTGAAGTTTTCTGTTCCCTTTGGTATGTTTCAGATGTAAAACAAAAATTAAAAAGGAATAAAAGTAAGGTTAGTCTCACTTACCAAACTAAAACTCTTAGTCTCTACACACATTTGTCCATTCAAATAGATTTTATATAAGTGCTGGTACCAGAAGAAGAATATAGGAAAATGTTTTTTCCCATAGCCAAGACTTGAGCCTTAAGGAGGCCTCTCATAGCTGTTGGCCACAGAAAGGCTTGACTGCAGTGTCTATGCTGAGCTCTGCTTTGAAAAGAACTGTGACATGGTGGGGAAGAGTTTGAATTCAAATTACTTTCAGGACACTGAAATTACTTGCTCTAATTTAATTTTTATCTTAATAATTTAAAAATATCTCAGTAGCATATGTTCAGTGATTTGAACCACACATGCACATGCTTGGGAAGCCTCATGGAAGAAAATGAGATACTAATACGGACTATGTGGCTTATGAGCTCTCTTGGGTCCTGACTTAATCATACCCAGTTTGTGAACCCCAGTCATTGGCTGGTGTGCAACCTAGGTCTTATAAGATATGTAGATAGTACATCTGGCACCAAAGAGTATCCATGCTTGGAGTGTCAGCAACAATGCATTTGGCATGCTCTTGTACTACCCTTCTCACCTCAAAATACCAGCACTGGGTAGTATTTGGCAGCTTATTTTGTTGACACCTGTTCTGAATTTACAGGGTACTTTTGGCTCTATCAGTCATGTACTTTTTGAAAGTGCTACATTCTGGGGGGAGGGCAAGTAGTGTAGAAAACTGTATGTAACTTGCTTTAATTTGCTGCAGAAAAAGTACAGGCAGAAGGCTGATGCTCTGAAGTTCACCAGTGTGGCTGACAGTTCTCAGATCAAGCATGCCAAGAAAAGCCAGGAACTTCAAAGTGATGTGAGTCTTTAACTGAATTTGTCTCTTTGCAAGTAGTTTACTCATAATGTGGCCATTCCTGACATAGGTACACACCGAAGTGATGACGGAAGAGAACCCAGTCACGAAGCCTTTCAACGTATAAAATTTCTTCAGATTTATTTCTAATATTTATTAATATTATTAATATTAATATTTATTGTTTATGTTTAATACTCTCATGGAGTTCTTTGAACTAGAGCAACAATGACAAAAACCAAACACCAATCGGAATGGAAACAGAGGCTTCTCATAAATGATGTTACAGACCAGAAAAGGAGGGGATATCTCTACAGACAGTCTTGGTGACAAACTTGTGGGTGGTGTAGACTGGATTCAAGTATGGCTGAAATGTATTCTTGACAGGATACCTGAGTATTCCAGAGTCATTAATGTCATCTGCACAAAAATTGGTTATCCATGGGGTATTAAAGCAAGGAAGGAAGATGGAGGGAAAACACAGTGTTCCCAGCTGACAGTAGACATTAGCACAGGAACTGATATACATCCATCCTAGGTTCTGTGTTTCCCTCCACTGAGGGCCCTGTCAGACTACTTAAAGTTGTATCAGCCCTGTTAGACCACTCATTCTTCAGCTGTTATTATTTTCCTTTTCTGACTCCTCTGTGTCAATAAAAACCTGGCACTTCCTTGAATGAATGTTGTGTCAAACATGACACCAGACTGAATCAGAGGAGAGCACCGGTCTCCTAACTCCTGTTACTTATCTCTTGTGTACTGGACATGCTACCTTTCTGCATGTGTTTTGAAGTCAGAACAGTAACCATGGATTTAGAGGTTTATAGTAGGGACATTTTTTTTTCTTTTCTGTGAGATGTAAGAAATGTAATACTCTGTGAAACGGGACATCTTTTCATAGTTTTTCAACAGCTCCTCCAACAGCTTTGGGGGCTAAAACAGAGCAATTCATTTCTCTGTTGTTGTAGCCCTGTGAGGTGATTGGAGATGGAGATGATTGCTACTTGGATCATAAAAGGTCCTTGATATTTTCATTCAAAGTTGGAACATTAGTCCTCACTGGAGTATTATGTTAGCGATTACATTTAGGTCACAAATGTTCTCTGCAGATTCAATTACTTAGTATTCTTCATTTCATGCCTAAAATTCTCTGTTTCTGTGTCCTATTAAAGACTTTCATTGTACTTAAAAAGTAGCTGCAGTTTAACATTGGATGAAATATGCTCTTGCATACATTTCATAGAGAGTATAAATTACTGCCAGCTTTATAGCCAGCTAAGTTATGTATCTTCTTCTAGTTTCCCTGAAATTTAACCATGAGTAGTTTGGTCAACCTGTCTCTTTAGGTCAGCTTTTAAATTAATATTTCACAAAAAAAATTCATGTTAAAGAATAACCAAATAAATTAACCCTAAAAAATCCCTGAATATTTGGGGTGTTTTAATCAGTATTCCTTCAACATTAAATGTGGGCTGCTGCTTGCTGACCATGCTTTGCTTTCTGTGGACAGGTTGCCTACAGGTCAGGAAAAGAGCAGTTTCTTCATCAATACACCATCAGCAAAGATGACCCTGTCTTCATACTGGCCAAAGCAAATGCTGCCAATATCAGTGAGGTACTGTGTAAGAGAGATTTGGATTCCTCCACTCCTGTGAATAGTTACAACTGCTGTTGAAATATTTGTTCTGTAGGTAAAAGTTAGGTTCTTTCTCTGAGAAGGTCCATGTGTTTTAGATGTAAAAACTTTATATCTAAATTTAATTACTTGCTCTTAGTAAATACCAGTCACATCTGTTGTTCTGAAGACTTGCCACTTTTAGAGTTTGAAGCCGTGCATTTTTCACATGCTTCCAGAGAAGTGGCACATTGACAGTTTCACTAGAACCAGTGAGATAATGGGGTTACAGTAACCATAATATCCACAGTTACAGTATGTAAGTGGAGACACCAGGATCTGATCCCTAGTCATATGGTTGATGGGCATGGAATGTACAAGGGACTCATGCTACTTGAGAGCTTTCACTGTGAATATGGAACAAATAGAATATCTTTATAGTAATAAAGAGACTGTGTTATTGTCATCTCTTTAGAAACTCTACAAAAGTAGCTGGGAGAAGCAGAAGGAAAAAGGATTTGTGCTTCGTCTGGATGCTTTGTCATTCTTGACAGCAAAGGCAAAGAGGGATCTGGCAAGTGATGTGAGTATGGAGTCCATCATCCTTCTTTATTCTTAGGACAGCTGACAGTCCTGGTTGCTGCTAGTGTTGGGGATCTGTCACATATGTCTCAGTGCCCTGAGCCACCCTCACTCGATTCATGCTAAGGAGCAATGGAGGAGTTGTCTGGGTGATTGGCATTCCATAATTAGTCAGAAGGCTTGCTCTGAGCAATTCAGAGCTTTTCCCCACATGCTGACTATGTTTTCCTATTCTCATTTTGACCAGAGGGTGAATTTTAGAACTCAAAATGAAGCAGAAATCTCCTGTGAAACATCATAACTTAATACGTCTATGCCTGGCCAGAAAATTCCTGCAAGAGCCTTCTGACCTCAGAGCTTGAAGAATGTTGTTTTTCCTAAAGAGAGCCAAAAAGAAAAGATTTCTCACAGCTTTTTGTGAACATATTATTATTGAGAAAGTGTTTATTCTTTATAAACAGTAATTTCTAAGGTATTCCAGTTCTCCTTTGCAAATGATCTTCTTACTTTATTGAGGACCCAGCATGTCATAACGGTGACAGACTATTGTTTTACACTGGTAGAGCTGTCAGTTTGGCAGCTTAGATAATTTACTCTCAGTCTCTATTTTTCTTCACAGATTAAATATAAGGAAGGGTATGAGAAGATGAAGGGTAAGCTCATTGGAGTAAAAGCTGTGGAGGAAGATTCGAAGATGGCTCATTCCCTGCAAATGTCAAAGTTGCAGAGTGATCTGGAGTACAAGAAGGCCTTTGAGGACACAAAGAATAAGTTCCAGGTGTCCATGGATATGGTTAACCTTGTCCATGCCAAAAAGGCTCAGAATTTGGCCACAGACAGAGGATACAAGACATCTCTCCATCACTACACAGTCCTGCCTACTGACAGGAAAGTGGCGTGGGCAAAGTGGGCCTATGGATTGCAAAGTGATGTAAGTCCAGAGCTTGATGTCTTTCAATACCCTTTCATTCAGCCCATTCTCAGCCCCAGTTAGGGCTGAATTTCTTCAGACATTTATGGTTGTAATACCATGACATGTTCATGCACCTAATTTTTCAGCTATTAAACAGTTAATATTAAAACAGTAAACAGTAACCACTTATTTTCTCAAGAGATCATCTTTGAGAAGAGTTATGATTCTGTTTATGAGCATGGCTTCTTCAAAACCTACTTCAAATGTTAATAACACACTAGGATTCTTATGTGATGTACATTTCTTTTTTTCCTAATGTGCAGGGCAGTTAAATAATGTATAGTGATAAAATTGGTGATAAAATTCCATATAGAGACAACATGTTCAGCTGTAACCATCAGATGAACTGTGTGATACTGTAAACAGTTACTATGTTAGATTTTCCATTCTGAGGTTTTAAGTCAGAACTTTTCAAGACTGAGATAGAAATGTGTACAAGTCTTGTTGAGATATGGCTGCTGAAACCCTTTTGACACCTTTGAGAAACCTGACTTATAATCAAGCTTTTGATGTTCAGTACTGTTGGTAGGAGAGATTTTGTGAGGAAAGTGAGAAGTACTCCTGTACTCTTCCTCCTTAAAGACACATGAAAAACCAAACCAAACAAAATGCTTTCCCTCCAGTAAAACGAAATGGTAGGGTTTGGGAAATGCTAAGGATCATTTTCTTGTAATTGCAAATCTTGAATTATCTTTTAAGCAATGCTCTCTTTACCATAAAACTGAAGTTAGAGTAAAAATTGCAAGCAACAGTAAGGTGTAGACTACTTCTAAAAATTACCTTGCAAGTGTTGGTGAGTCCTGATACTTTTATTTCATTCTGTATTTTTTTTGCTTTCCTTACAACAATAGTGAACAAAACCAAACCAGGCACTAATTTGACTTGGTTGTTGTTCCTGAGATGTCTGAATCTTTTAATGGCATTTTAAGTGTATGAGCATAAACAATAGGATTTTTTTTCCTTTGTCAGAACCGATACAGAGCAGATTTGAACTGGATGAAAGGAGCAGGATGGATAGCCACTGGGTCATTAAATGTGGAACAGGCTAAGAAGGCAGGAGAACTCATTAGTGAGGTGAGATTTCATGACAGCATGTATCAGAATTTGCTGCATAATGCCTGTAAAATGTCTGTATAAAATTAAAATAATTTCCACTCAAAGGGGAAAGAAAAAGGCGTACCACATGAAAGGCCTCAAAACCAGGGATAGGACTGGTAATTAGAGGGAAACTAGATACCAAACACATAGCAGTAGGAGTCCATATAGCCTTTGCAAAAACAACGTAGGTGACAAATGATATTATGAATAATAATGGCAATCAAACAGTGCTCAATTGCTACCCACTAGCCTACCTTTTTAATGAAGCAAAACAGGAGAGATGATGAAAAAATGGAGTCATTGGACCCAGAACCTTCTTTTGTAAGAGATACATGATCCTTCTTGCTCCTTTTCCATATATATTCATGTTAGCTATTGAAATTCATATAGATATCTCTGTCTGTAGCAACCCATCCGCCCAAGTAGTTTTCATTCTTATTTCTCCCTATAACCATTATCACTTACAGGAGAAGGCAAAGTCTAGAATCCTTTGTGCCCATCCCATGAGGCCTTCAAATGACATTTTGGTGGAAATGGTTAAAATATTCTGTTATTTCGCAGGGAGTCCTACTGGCCAAATCTGTTGCCATAGGAGACTGAATCCTGTGATTTTTAGATACCCATGATGCAGGAATCATCTGTCCATTCACTCAGTGAGAAGAACAGCATAACCAGGGGTGCCCTGTCTCAGAAAAATAGTCATCCTTTCACAACTGACTGATTGCTAACACTACTTTTCCCCCATGTAATCATCTATAATGAAGAAGGATGATTTTTTTACACAAAATAAACGAGATCCTCAGGTAGTGTAAAGCCAGGCAGCTTCATTAAAACTAGTAGAGTAAGGCTTGCTGGAATAGTAACAGTGAATCTGGATATGTATTCCATTTTGATGTTATAGTAGTGAAAACTGCTGAGTAGAAATTTCATCTGCTGAGTTGTTCATCTTGACCTTTTTGTGAGTGCTAAACAATGTTGGGTTGCTATGAGCCACGTCCTTTCTTACATACACACTTCTAAAACTGCTAGAAGGCAATTGCCAGAATACAATTTCTAGGAATTTTATGTAGAGATGTTCTGGTCAACTCTGCTTTGTCTCTAAATCTAATCAAGACAAAGCATAAACCACTTTTGTCCCCAGTTATACTTACTGCTCCTTTTAAAGGGATTTCTTTCTGAAGCCAAAACATTACTTATAAGCTTATAATACCTTAAAAGTGTTTATGTGTTTTACATTAGTATTTTGAGTCACCAAAGGGTCAAGATGTTGCCTCAAATAAACTTCTGTAGATCACAGCTCAGTTTAAAGGAAAATGACATGCCATGAGTTCATCACAGGCATTTGGAATATTTAGTATGTGCTATTTGGAGAAGTTATAAGAGTATTGATGTGTTTAAGGAAACTCCTGCAGGAAGGGAAACTGTTAGTGACCTGGTCATGTGAAAAAAATGTCATTTTGCCATCGAACAGCCTTAATCTTAATTATGTATATAAAAAAAGATGTCTTAGAAGCTACTATGTGTCCTTTACAGCAAGCAAAATTAATATAATTATCTAGAAGATATGCCATGACAATAAGGTACAATGCCAATGGCTGCACAGATTTGATGTAGGTCTTAGAAGGAAACCTAAATCACCAAACAGTAAGTTAAATAATTGACATTATTAACACACTTCAACTGCATATAATTTCTTGCTTAAAGAAGGTATGGATGAAAAATATAATCAGTCATACTCTATTTGAACTAACCTAATAAGATTTTAAAATCCTAGGTTCTGGAGTATTTGGGTAGGCAGAATCTGATTTTGAAATGTTTTCCTTATATTTAGAGAGAAATACTTCAATATTAATTGGCAAAAGGTTATTGTTAAATTGAAACAAATATTAATCTGAAAGTACCTAGGACATAAAGATGAGGAAAGAGGAATAATAATTATGTTCACAAATTCACTCTAATCTCCAGCAACCTATGATTTTTCTCTTTCAAATAGCATGAAAGAGCAGCACAAAATTCACAGCTTTGATCTTTTTCTGCTCAACAGAAGAAGTACCGTCAGCATCCATATGCTTTGAAGTTTACCAGTATTAAAGACACTCCTGAGATGATCCAGGCTAGAATTAGTTATAACCAGGCTGTGGATGTAAGTTATAATGTATATACATTATGATTATAAGAGTGGTATCCTCTTTGAACGACCTGATTGAAGCACTGGCTTTCTCTCTCTTTCTTTCTCTGAGATTATCCTTGGGAACCATGAAACTTTTGTGTTCTGGTGTGGTGCATCCCACAAAGAGCATGTTTCTAACTTGGAATGGGAAGTCATCCCACTGAAGTGAATGGGATTTTCAAATAGAGATAGCTTTCTGTGCAATTCTTTTTCAGAAGCAAAACTTAGGAGTAAGACTGACCTTTGACCTTCAGAGACTTCTGGCCTTTTGAGATTCATTGAGGAAGAACACATTTGGGGTTCTTTCCCCTTTTCAAACAAATCTTTCAAATTTTAGTTTCTGCATATTCTTCAGAAACAAAATGTAAGGCAGCATGACAAGGAAGAAAAAATAAATTATTTCAAGCTGTCATCCTGCTGAGAGAGAAATCCAGGAGGGGAAACCTTAAAGAAAGAATTGAGGCTGTTTGGTG
The DNA here is from genome assembly GCF_001604755.1 of Lepidothrix coronata. Classification (NCBI taxonomy): domain Eukaryota; kingdom Metazoa; phylum Chordata; class Aves; order Passeriformes; family Pipridae; genus Lepidothrix; species Lepidothrix coronata. The sequence goes on from NW_016690188.1 coordinate 890,767, forward strand.
TTTAAACATGTTTATTTTTAATAGAAGAGCGATTTAAAAATATTGTAGACTTAACTGGGATAATGCAGAAGTGAATAATAAGCAAAAGTCACTCAAAAAAGACAAGTTTCAAACATGAGAGGATGTTTTATTGTGAAAATAGATATTTTTAAAGTGAAGGAGAAGATGAAAGACTTTGTGTAAAACATATGCTATTGTAATACTTATAGTGTCTGTGCCTTTGGTTTAATTAATAAGATCCAAAAGGCTTACATCTCAGACAGGATAAATGTAAGTCATTTTGTTCCACTGAGCCTCAGTCAAAATCAGTCTGGTGCTCTACTTCTTCACATGTCGAGTTCTTATTAGTTTTCCTCTTAAGGAGCTGCAATACAAGTGGGCCCAGTTGCTAAAGAAAGTGGAAGCAGGGTGAAATGCTTCATTCTAATCTAGAGAGTCTCAAACTCTCCTGCAGTAATAATAGCTTGGGAAAGGCAAGTCAGGTGGTCAAGACAGAGGTCATATCTAAGGCCAAAAAAATGGTGTCTGTCTGTACTCATCGGAAAGTTATGGTGTCAATGTAAGAAGAAACTAAGCTAGTTTCTTCTTACATTAATATGAATTACATTTAATTACAATTAATATGAAAGATGAGAACTCTGCATAGTCATTGCAGGCAATGATCCAGTTAATTGGACAGAACTCACCTGTCTGCAGACATCTGAAAGTTAGATAGTCCTGGGCCAGCTCTATATTGTTCCTTCAAAGGTTGATACAAATAGCCTTAGAGGTCTGAGACATACAGCTGTTTTATGATGGGATCAGTCACCTTCTGATGTTTTTTAAATCTCTTGCCATTACCTATTGAACATCCCCTTGCAACTAGCTTTGGAATAAATTTGGAGTAATTACACAGATAATTACCATCACATTTATCTGCTAAAAAAAAAAACATCTTTGGAGAGATGTGTTTGGGGAACTTCAACTCTCCAAATTTCTGTGGAATTTCAGAGCGTTGGTGGGCCACTCGTGAGTGCACATCCTTAATAATTGCTGTTTATTCTTCTTCTCCCTACTCACATATGTTGGAAGTCTTATCAAATTAATATTCAAATATCTGAATTTTCATATATCTTGACTTACATGCTCAAAACTAGAAGGAGTTCCTCTCTAGCATACTCTAGCTGATAGGTGTATCAGACTCCCAAAGCTTTTTGAGTACATTTTGACTGATATAACTGCCTGTATTTATTAATGCTACTGTCACTTTTCTGTAGTGTTTGCTTTTCATTAACCTATCTGTTAATGTTTTAGTGTAAGTCATGATTGAATGTGTAGTTAGTACTTGCTACTGAAATTCATCTCTATTTGCAGAGGCTGTACAAGGAGCATGCAGAGAGTATAAAGCATCAGTATACACCAACGACAGATCTTCCTGAAATCCTTCAGGCCAAATTAAATGCTATGAATATCAGTGAGGTATAAATCTAAGTTTTAATATCTTAAAGGAAGGTTGATAGTGCTTTGCTGTTTGTCCTACACAGGAAATCATAGAAATTTCTTTCCTTTCCCTCGTATTTGATCATTCTATGGTCTAAATATTTCTGAAGTAATATGGGAAATCAAATTTCTTATCAAGTTTCTCCTACATTAGAAAGATTAAGAATGAACAAACAAATATATTTTCATAATGGACATTTGTCATGTGATAATTCCTGTTGTGCATTGATAGTTTTGTTTACTTTAAGCCATTGCTTTAGAATAGAATGAAACTAATGTAGTAACATTTCTAGGATCTCAATAATGCTGCACTGTCAACCCTCTGAACAGCAACTCTGCTTTATTCCTGTTCCATATTTCCTAGATTCGTTACAAGGAGTCCTGGGGAAAGATGAAAGATGGTGGTTATCAACTGAAACTAGATGCCATCCCCTTCCAGGCAGCAAAGGCTTCGGGTGAAATCATAAGCGATGTATGTGAACTTATTGCTGATGTTGTCCAGTAGGATATGTCAGTCACTCCAGACTGTATCTGCTCTGTTGAGTGACTCTTGATGGAAGCAGCATGTCCAGCCAACTCTACATCTGGGAGACATCTGGCCTTGGACTAGTTAGTTGTGCTTTTGGAGGCGCAGCCATAATGAAGTGTTATTGGTAACTAAGCAAAGGAAGGTTTGTGAAAGCAAGCATCCATTAGCAAAGCTGACCAGTTTACCTGCTGCAGTGACTGGGCAGTCTCAGGTATTGTTCAGGAGCTGTCAGGTGAAGTCTTCTAAGCATCTGCTAAAGGTTGATTCAGATTTGTTATTGCAATGAGTATCATCAGAATTTATTGTCCATAGTGCTTTTTTATTCAGGTTTCAACAATCAGACTAATGCTTCTCTTCACTCCTATCCACATTTGTATTCTTATTTCCTTTTTAGCACAAGTATAAAGAGGCATTTCAGAAAATGAAAGGACAGATGGCTGGGTCATGTGGCCTGGATGGTGATATTCATATTGCTCATTCAGTCCATGCAACATCTCTGCAGAGTGATGTAAGTAGGAGAAATGAGATGGGGGCATTTTTTTTATTGATTTCCTAACTATAAGTAGTTCCTCATGGAAGATGCATTTAGCTGTGGATTAGCTGTGGACTAGCTACTTATTTAAAACTTAGGGCTTTCTCTTCCACTTTCCAGATATTTTAATATAATCATGATATTCTTGCCATTCTTTTATGTCATTTGGAGTAACAATAATTTGACAATAAAAAAAGACTGTGTTCTTGCACTAACCCCTGCTCATGCCACTGTTTCCTAGCACAGAATATTTTACTCTGTAAAACTACCACTCAGAGGCAGGTCTATTTGGGAATTAGCAGTGGTCTTTGTACAGAAGTAAATTAAATTTGGTAGAGATACAAAGTTTTTCAGTGTTTATTTTCAATTTACTGTTTTCCGGAAAGACCAAAGGATGAATGAATTTATGAAATATCAAATTGGACTTTTTTGGTTGGGGAATGGTTTCTACTTGGTCTTGAGATACACTAAGAGTCACATAATTTGTTCATTGTCTATAAGAATTGCAACTGTTCAGTGCATTTTGAACACTGTGGCTTGATCCAGAAGGATATATGGGAGTGTGTTCATGGTTTTCAGGAGTGTTGGTCTGGTACTGGCAGTCTTTTTTGTGTGATGGTATGCTTAGACACACAGGTAACAGTAAGTGTCTGAAGAATTTATCCATCAGGTTACTTTAAGTCAGTTTGATGATCATCAATAACTCTGTATGTTCATTATTCCAATGAACAGCTTGAACAGCTTGAATTTGCATAATCTAATAGGGAAATGTCATGTGAAAAAAGTTCTTTGAAGATTTCTGTGCCTTTCTTTTCCTGGACAGAGACAATAAGTGAAAAAAAAAAAAAACCACCACTAAAAATTACATTTAAAACTGTGAAATGAAACTGGCCAAATCAACAAATATTTTGAGTGAGGATTTGTACTAATTCTAATATAAATAAGGCTGTTTGTATGTTATCTTCAGGTAGTACCTTCCTCTTTTTGTTGTGCTTTCTAGAAATGAAGTGAATTAAGATTTCATTTACCAGTTTGGTTAATTCTATAGATTTGATGTATCCAGTTTTAACAAAAAAAGAAACAAAAATCTCAGCTTAATTGAATATAATGTAGATGGCTACTTTTTTGATGAAGAATAGGCTGCCACATATTCTAATTATAACTGTTGATCTTTCACAGTATGGTTAAACACGTTAGGGAACTTACTTTTAAAAAGAATAATTTATACTTGAAAATGGAGGAAATATGGAGAATATCTCTTCTGATCAAAACCTGAATTCTCTTTATCATACTGGGATATCTATGTAGTCTGTTTTTAATTTAATAGGTGAAATATAAGCAAGGTTTTGAGGATACAAAGTCTCACTTCCACCTGCCACTGGATATGATAAACTTGGTACATGCCAAGAAGGCCCAGTCTTTGGTCAGTGAACAAGAATACAGGCAGCTGCTACACCAGTACACCTCTTTGACTGATGATGTGAGGCTGAGGTGTGCCAAGAATGCCTACAAACTACAGAGTGAGGTAATTGCAAAAAGTGATATTTCTCACTTGGTTCTGATGCAAGATAGTTCTATTCCAAATCATAACAGCTGACAACATGTGTTTGAGCAGCAGCTGAGAGATAAACAATGGCTGTCCCCCCTTGATTGTATGTAGGAACGAGATATTTGCCTTATTGGGCAGTTGTACAACATGTGTGATCACACTATACTGAGAGATAAAGTATAGTAGTCTTTGATGATTCGTAGAAGAGTGTTTGCAAGTGAGAGTGATTACACTGTTGGCGAAATACTCTTTTTAAGGTCTTGTTAACAATGCAAACTGTTTACCAACTGGTATTTTACAACTTGGTTTTCATCTGGGTGAAATTCATGTGTGCTCCCACAAGAAAGATGCCTGTTGTTAAAAATGTGATTTGTAAGAGACTTACAAACTCTGACCCACATATTCATTGAAATTCTAAGAAGTATGAGCTTAACTCCCTATGTAGTCTTAGTAAAATTAGCTGGATATTGCCTTATGAATTAGTAAGCAGAGCCGTGAGCAAAGGCCTTTTCATAGATCATATTGTCTCTGGAGACCTCAGAAGGGGATGTATCTTAAAAACTTGTCTGGGCAGAACATGTTATTGTATATCAGTTTAAAACTTTCAGTCAACAGACTTAAAGATGGCAGACTGTGTTCAAACAAGTGTAAATATCAGCTGCCAGTCGTGCTGCCCTAAATTGGGTGAAAACACATAAAATCAGAGATTCTGAGGAAGGTTTCCATCCATGCCTGTCTTTGAGTTGAGTATGAAATGCTAATTGGCAGCAACACATTTTAGAGTTGCAGAATTTACTCTCTTACCAGCTGGTGCTAATGGCTGAGAAGAGATGAGGACCATGCTCTAGCTTTGTGCTCTCTTTTTTTTCCGATTCATGAAGGATATTTCCCATACACAGCATCATGGTGCCTTTGAGTCTAAGGATTAGCACTGGACAGACCTGGATGGAATAGGAAGTAGTTCTATTCTCCTAGGTAGCTAAATAAAATAAAGGCATAGTCTATTTCCATTATAAGTGGTTGACTGAACCAAAACACTTCATTAACTAAAGCTGGTTCTGCCCTCAGTAAGCAGTAGCAGTTTCCACATATCCATCAAGTAGGCAAATCTGCTCTTTACTAGTTATTTGGTCTTTATAGATCTTTTGAAGCAGAAAATAAGATGATCCTCATCCTCCTCCTTCTTGTTATCAAATCAAATAACATTGTTTTAATATATGTATTAGTAACGGATTTAAAACTTTTGAAAAATTAATATTTACAGTGAGCCACTGCTAGATTTGTTGGTCTGGAAAATATTTTAACAAAGATTGTACAGTGGCTTAGTGCAATTTTCCTTAGTGTTCATTACTTATATTATGACTGTTCAGAACCATTAAAAAATCAAGGCTATTTTGTCTGTAGTTTCTCTTATTTAAAAGTTAATAGCTTTTATTTAAATATATTTTCTTATTTGATAGATATATTTATAAATAAATAATATCTAGGTGTGATTTACATATTATATATGAAAAAGATTCCTGTACCTAGAAAAGGTTTTTTAAAGGTTACAAATGGAAGCTAGGAGTTGAAGTATTATTTTTACACTATATATCTACTATATAGAGTATATACTATATATATATACTATTTATATGTTACTGAGACTCAGTAGTCCTCAGAATCTTGCATCTCTACTGTAGATCTGTCAGAGCTGTGTGCACACTGACATACACCAACAAACACAAGATTGTAGGGTAATGCATATGAACTCTCTGTGGTAGATACTAATTTTAATGGATTTGTTTGAATATGGTTATTGTGTATTTTTGGGTGAACAAATATAGGGCATCTCAAATGAAAACCTGTAATTACTTCTGCTTGGTTTTCCTTAGAATTTATACCGCTCTGACATGAACTTTATGCGAGGAATCGGATGTATTACTCCAGGGGCTCTAGAGATTGAAGGAAAGAAGAAAGCTTCTGAACTCATCAGTGAGGTAACAAAAGAGGGTTTTGATTTCTCCACTATGAACAAGAGTTTGCCAGATGTCTTTCTATTAAACTGGGTTGGCAAAGTGACTCACTGGATAATGCAAGACTCCCTCCCCTTACTTTGATCATTCCATTTGTGTCCTAACTGCAAATGGGTAAACCCGATGGAGTTCAAGGCTTTGCAAACTTTGCTAACTTTTTTTGCAAATCTTTTCTCCTGTGTTTCAGACCCAGGAGGTAGTTATTTTATGTTATTTATTTTAGAATTAAAATGCACTTTTTTGACTAAACATGAGGCTGTGCCTATCTATAATAACTGCCTTGTATTGTTTCTCCAAAATTAGACTGTGCTGTGGACTACCCAGTATATTCCACTGTCCTCAGCTCTGCTCCTGCTTTACAATCTTAATCTGTTTTTCACTTGCTGCTTTTGTGTGTTATTGTTTTTCTTTTGTTTCCTCTGTCATGTTCTCTTTGTACAGTCTCTTCTTGTTTCAAATCTTGGATCTTTTGCCTATATTCACATAGATGTGAAATAAGAAAAAATAGGAGTCTTCTTCTAGTGAACAGATCCCTGCTTGCAGTGATCTTGCAGTTGTTTTGTTAATGGTTCTTACATAGGACCACAGGCCAGGTGAAACCCTGATTTTCTTACAAAAAAGTTCGGTGGGCTTATGCATTTCCGTCTCTCTCTGGGTTAGATTGCCTTTACTGTAATTCCACTAGCCCAGGTTAATGACACCAGGGGATGAAATAACCTCATTACTGTTTTCAGCATATTTAGCACAGCGGCATTATTTATTTTTTTTTTACACCTTATTCCTTATTTACTTTTTATTTCCCCTGTGAGACTTGAATGCACCAAATTGAGAATAGCAAAAAGTAAATTAGTCTGAGGATTAATAGACAAACTAGAGTTTTAAGCACAAGAAGTAGTACTAGACCACTGGTATTGGAAAAAGTCCCTTGTCTGACAAGACAATTTAGTTATTCTGTTCATTTTTCTTTGTGTGTGAACTCAGAGTAAATATCGTCAGCAGCCACATTCCTTCAAGTACACATCGGTGACAGACTCTCCTGGCCTCCTTCATGCAAAATTCAGCAATATGATTGCTAATGAGGTAGGCTCTCGTAACGTGAATCAGAAAATATGCTTTTCAAAATGCAGCAGGCTGGGGATGGAGAAGTGGGAAAGAGACAACCCTGTTCTGAAAGCAAAATGCATCAAACAAAAGCAAGCATTACTTGTCTGTGCTTTTTCACAGTTAGATCACATTTTATTATTTCCAAACATTTAATACATTTTCAGTTCAATCTCTTTGAAAAAGCTTAAATAATATCCATGCAATAGAGTCCCATTACCAAGTTTTTTGCATGAAACAGACTCAAAAATCAGGACTATGGGGTGTTCTCGAGGGAGCTCATTTGCATAGTGTGGTCCACTTTTGAGGATTGCATAATAAAGAATCACTTTTCTAAATTCTGAAAAAAACAAGAGAAAACTCATAGAAAAATTATCAAAATCATATATGAGGAAAAAATTCAAACTAGAAAATACAGCCAGTCTACCAGAAACAGCTGCCCTTTTATTTAACACACATTCATGATGCTCTTAACATTCTTAGGTCTACTTTTGGCCTGCTGGGAACATAAGAATGCAAGGATAAGAATGCAGTGGGTTGGCATCATCATAATATATTTATAAAAATTAACGTAAATGGTTTTTATGCCCAGCAAAAGCCCCACATCTTTATGCCCAAGAAAAACTTTGCAATTGCTATGGTAAAATCTTAGCTGTTTTTAATGATGGCTGACTATAGTTGTCATAATCATTAACAGCTTAAGTACTGCTGTTATATTATTGAAACAACAGAGAAAATTAACTGCAGTTGTGGTTTCGATCTCTTTCCTAGCGCCTGTATAAAGCAGCAGGAGAGGACATTCAGCATCACTATACACCAACACTGGGTCTGCCTGAGTTTACACGGGCAAGAATAAATGCAGCCAACCTCAGTGATGTAAGAATTTATCCTGTATTTCTTGTACTTATCTAGGATGGAATATGAACTATGCAGTGGCAAAGAAGATGGATAAGTAGAGAACATTTTAGGTCTTTTCTGTCTATGCTTCCCCTGATTTGATTATAATGATATTTATCTCAATTAGTACACATGTGGTTGTGAGTAATTTAAATCTACATAAAGAACGAGACATGTTTTGTCTGAGTTAGTAGGATTTCCCAAAGATAGTTTAAAAAAATCCTTTGATTATAAAGAATGAGACTGTAACACAGAATAACAAATGAAAGAGGGTTCCTTTGTTTGTTCCTTTGTGCATTTAAAAGTGGAACAGCAGTCTACATGTGCCTTTCCTACTTTAGGCAAAATACAGAGAATCTTGGCATAATCTACGTGCTCAAGGCTACAAGCTGACAATGGAAGCACTCCCGTTCCAGACTGCCAGGGCCTCCAGAGAAATTGCCAGTGATGTGAGTTGAATGATTCAACCTCCCTTCTTGCCTAATTTCTGTTAACTTCATGTAAAACAATGTCTAAAGCAGATTTTACTGAATTAAAGCAACTCCATAACCATGTGAGACAAGTGTGGGACAGAATATATTACTTATGAATGAGATTCTTTGTGTGAATTAGAAAAAAAAGGAAGAGGAAGAATCGCTGCTAATCGGGAACCAAGCCAGGTTAAACATCTTCCAGTGGGAAATAGCTAATGAATTACAGTATTTGCAAACAGAAAAAACAAGGAATCTGTTCCTTTTCAGGCTTTCAGCTCCTCATATGATAAAGCGCCCACTAACTCTGTCCATTCTGTTTTGAGCTGACTTTTGGCTTAGTTATTCCAAATTGAAATGAAGTCAGAAAAGCCAAGGCTTCTTTGAATCTCTGAAAATCAGGAGTTACCTCTCTAGTTAGGAAGTAGAAATCAGTGGAAGTTCCTGTAAATATGTATCCTTAAGTTCTGAAATAGAGGAAACAAATAATCTTATCTTCAAAAATATCCTATATTTTGGATTGTTGTTTGCAAAACACTCAGACATGGTGGTATCCATTTGTCAGAAACCCTAAGTTCACCTCTTCTTCACGAGAAATTTAATAAATTCTATGAAAAGCTGATGATTAAGCTAAATTTAATAAAAAAATTCCTCATTTTGTGTAGTATTTAGTGGCATATTTTATATCTAATGTGATTAAATATGAATATATTTCACATGTGTTTGTTTTATTAAGCAACCATTTCTAGCTCTTATTTATAATGTTTACTTAACCATATTTTACAGAGTGCTTTTGGTTACAGCTTCAGATCTGCTCTAGAGGGTACAAGTCCATAATAGAATTACATCCACTTACAACAAATCTGAATTTGGCCCTTCATCTTGGAAGCACTTTATAAACATTAGCTGCTGTAATTTAATCCCCACAACTCTCTTGTGTGGTAGATAAGTGTTATTATCCCATTTCAACTACATTATGAACTCTTCAGGGCCCAGGCCTTCCCTTTAAAGTTCTAAGCACCCTGTTGATGCTATATAAATAAGCATTATCATCATCATCACTATTTCACAGAGAGGATAAATGCAAGATCATAGAGAGAGTCATAGTCCCAGCTAAGATGAGAATGAGGGGTTGCTGGTTCTTACTCTTTCCATGAAAACTGAATTTACTCTTTAAAATAGCTGAGTGGTATTTGCAAATCTGAAGGCTATAGAGTGCACAGTGTTTTGCTTTTGTGTAGATTTTTTTCCTTCGGTCTTTTCTTTGTTTCTCTTATGTTCTCATCCCTAGTGATGGGAATAAAATTCTCAGACAGATAATAAAAGTACCTGATTTGAGGTTAAATATGATCAATGCTTTGGGCATATTCAGAAAATGTATTGAGATGTGCTTAACTTTAATGTTGCAACTACTGTGGTATTTAAATTTGAGATCAATGCGATATTCAAACAGTTGCTTTCTTGTACTACATACCTTGACTGGTTTTACAGAAAACATAGATGTTTCAGTAATTTAAGTTAGTTAGCTAGGTATCCAGTCTAAGTTTGGCACATTTTCACTTTTGCCTTATTTTTTTTATTTTTAGTACAAATATAAACATGACTTTGTGATGGAGAGAGGAAAACACATCGGTGCCAGAAGTGTTCTGGATGACACCAGGTTGCTGCATTGCTTGCATGCTGCCAAACTGCAGAGTGAACAAGAGTATAAGAAGGGATCCCAAGAAGTGTGGTCTCAGTATCATCTACCCATGGATATGGTGAATCTTGTCCATGCCAGGAAAGCCCAGGCCTTAGTGAGTGATCAAGATTACAGGAAGAGACTGCATGAATTTACAGCACTCCCAGAAGACATGAAAATGAAGTGGGCCAAAAAAGCCCACATGCTACAGAGTGAGGTAAAGTCTTTCTTTCTGTTAACAGCAAATTGAATTTAGCAAAAATATACCAAAGCTTTGAGTGACTGGCACAAATTGTGTATTGACATCGGGAGGTGTTTTTAGAAAGACTGTTTGTAAATTTATGTACATGCAGCAGCAAGATTTCGTATTCCTCACACATGGAATATATGTGAATCAGAGGTTCTCGTGTTATGAACCTGATGGAAAATCACAGTGGTCCATGTTACTTATTCTAGAGCTGAGGGATAAACACACTTGTCTCTCAGCTGTTTGGATCACAGCCAGTCAGGGGTTTGACAGTCACTGTTCTACATGCAGAACTCTTTGAGCAGGAGGTTAAATGCTGATTTGAGATACATAAGAAGAGATATTAAGAAGGTAATTTTTCAAACCAAAATGGTCATATCAAATAGCCAGTTCCCCAGATGCATTTGCAGAAGTTGCTAATGTAAATTGAGACAAACTTTAATGACGAAAGTGATGAAATCTCAGCATGGGCCACATCCAGACTCAATTCGCCTTCAAAGCACTGGGGATATTGTAACCTTCTTTCTTACTTAGTGTACCTGCTATCTGGTATCCCAAATGTATTTTTCATTGCCAGAATTTTTGGGATACTCTTTGGATGGTACAAAAGCTATTGCTGAATGTAGTTCTTTGCTTTTCCAACTCTCATTCTTACCTTCTCCTGTAATGGTTTACAGATGGCATGCAGGTAGTTAGATCCGGAAGGCAGGATTTTTTACTATTTACTGATGTGTGGTGGGGTCTCACATGATATGCTAGTGGCAATTTCCAGAGAACTAGTCCTTGGACCCAAACACATATTTCAGAGCTTGCCTTCAGGGGGACAGGATAAGAGACAGGATAAGAGATAAGTAAGAACCTCAGCACTTGGCTCTTTGCCTTTAGAGCCCCCAGGTCAGGAATCCAATGGAATATGAAGATGATTTTGTCTGATACCCTCACTATCTAGTAAAGTAATGTACAACATATATGAGTGAGTTGGTTGTCATGTCCTTTTTCATATGGGGGGAAAAAACCTGAAAAAATGGATGATTGGATTAAAGTCGCACAGTGAGCCACCATCACTCTGAAGTGAAGTCAGGATTGTTGGGATTGTGGATACTTTACTGGCTTCCACTTTTTATTGGGTCTGCCTGATTTTCTTTACTAGATTAGGAGGTAAAAGCAAGCCTTTAATGTGAGTAGAGAAGGAGTAATGTGTCCTCCTAGAAATGGGGTTAATGAGGAAGCATGAACCAGATAAAATAATTAGTATTCCTGACTTGAACTCACCTCAGAAAATTATTTCAAAAGAGGTTCTTTTACGCCCAGTACAAACAGGTTATTACTTACTGCTTTGAGTCATACTAATTCACTCGTGGGGCCTTCTCTTGTAACTTGCATATGATACATTATTTAATTCCTGGTGGAATGAACAAATGCAAACAGTTTGGCTTTACGATCTGATATGTGCATGGCAAATGAAAAACCTCAAAATGTGAATATGAATCAGAGAGTTTTTTAAAAAACCTTAATAGCTGTGGATACAAAACTGATAGTTAACAATTTTCATTTTTAACAGCTTCGCTATAAATCAGACCTGAACTTCATGAAAGGAGTTGGTTGGATGGCTCTGAGATCTCCTCAGATAGAAAGTGTAAAGAAGGCTGGAGAGCTCATCAGCGAGGTAACTGATAAATCTTTCATGGGATAGCAAGTCTGTAGGAATTGTTTACCATCAAGACTCCTCGTTACATGACACTTACGAATGTAGCTTATCATTTCCTTTTGATGTGGGAGCCTGTTTATACAAGGTGTAAGTTACCAAGAAGCAGTACGGGAGACGCAAGTCCACTGTGTGACACCTGCTGAATATTTTCCATTCCAAATGAAACACAAGAGTATAAGCAAAACATGTAGCAATAAATAAATGCAGTAAATTCCATTATGAAATTCTAAGCAGGTGGTTATGGAAGTTATATAGAAAGTTACAGCACTGACAACCACACTGAAAGGGCATTTGACTGCTCAGTATCATGTATTAATGGAGAAAAATTATGCGCTGTCAAAAGTGTAGTGTTCAAAAGCTTTTTGCATGTGAATTTTCAGTGGGAAGTCCTTGCACATACACACAAAAAGAAGTTTGGTGCCTGGGCACCACACAGGAATGATACAGAGGCATCCCCAGTCCCTAGCTGAAAGAGCAACTGAGACTTAAGCAGAACAGTAGCTTCAAGAAAGTGTCTTTTATGTTTTACTCCAGTTATCACACACTCAGAATTGTCATATATCATTAACTGAAGCATCTCATGTTTTTTTCCTTTGTTTGTGTTTGTTTCCTCCTCCACCTCTCAGATAAAGTACCGTCAGAAGCCAGAAAGTTTGAAGTTCACTGCCGTGGTTGACTCTCCAAATTTGATTCATGCCAAAAACAGCTACCTCCGGTGCAGTGATGTAGGTTTCATTTTAATGTAAAAGTGATCTTAACTTTTGTTGTACTATAATTCATAAAAGAAGTGATCTTGACATTGCTTCCAGTATCTGTTTCATTCAATGATTTTGGCCCCACAGAGACTGTACAAGGCTGGAGGCTCTGAAGACAGGCACAGGTACACTCTGCCTCCTGATCATCCGGATTTTATCCGAGCCCGACAGAATGCGCTTCAAATCAGTGATGTAAGTAAACCTTTTCCTTTGAGGAGGTCACTTGGTAAGCTTGCTTGGGAATAAAAACCTTCATGTATGTAGAAGCCAGGTTCTCTGAGCCTGACCAAATCTAAAGAAAGCCAGAGGCTGTGAACAGCCAACCTGTTTGTAGTTTTGGGCTGGAGGAATCAGGAAAAGTCTGTTCATTTTTCTTTCGAGAATTCATTTAACTTTCCAGGGCAGTAAGCTATTATTAAGGATTTCAGACCTTCGGTATAGTTATGGTTAATTACAAATTAAAATATTTTTGCTTATGTTTGGATGAGGAAGGAGGGAGAATCCTCTTTCCTTGACTATATAATCTGCTTTTCTGAAGCTGCATCACTGTGTTGAACATAGTCATAGTTGTCATCAATATGGATGTAACTGAATCTGTGAGTGGAGTTGGTGTAAAGAGAATTTGTTTCTATTATCTCATACAGAGGAACTCAGTCTATTCCTGATGTCCTGTTCCCTGATTAAATAGCTGTTGTCTTTACCTGTAGGGTCAGAATGACCTTAGTTTGTAAGAAGTTTGTTTGGTGGTAGATGCTATATAGGTGAAAGAAACAAGTAGGACTCACAGTTTTTGAAGTGATATAGGAGAGGGTAAAAAGGCAAATATTGTGTGCAAAGACTGCACACAAAGGAAAGGTCAGGCTGTTAGAGGGGTGTACAGTTATGCTTGCGTTGCTTCTATCCAGGCTGTTCTGCAGGATTTCTAGCATCTCAATGTGTCTTCAAATTTAACACCACCTAGCACTCCTTTCACCAGTGAAACAGAAGGTTATCTTTTTAAATGTGGAGTGGATTTTGTGCTTGTTTTCATATGGTCACAAAATCCAGAAAGGATGAATCAAAGATTTACAGAAAGCAAAGGAATAAAATCACAAAGGGACAGACGAAAGTGTCAGCTAAGATACCATGACCGTGTAGCAGGACCTGCAGACCTGAAGCTATTTTAAGAAAGCTACTAATGGAAGAGGAACCAAATCTAGAGCAATTTCTCTTCAGGATGTAAATGTGCTACACATCCTCAAAGTCACATTAAATATGTTAGAACTGGCTGTTATTCTGTGTGAGTTAATGAAGCCACATGTGGCTGGGGATAGAGACAGGGATCATTTGAAAAGCTTGAAATAACTGGTATTGAAATTATGATGCCAGGAAACCCAAGACACTGCGAGTGGATGCATCAAAAGAGAGAATAAGGGCAATATCAATGCAATATTGATGTGACTGATGCATCACAGTTTCTAATAGAAATTAAATCACATCAAAACCAACCACATTCAAGTACAAAAGGAAACCCTGGTGGCACTTTTCAGATGAGGCATTTTATCATTATGGTGAATAGAAAAGAAGTTGAAGTACTATAGAACTGGATCAAAACCTTGGAGATGGCACTGATGACTCTTGATACAAATAAGCCCAGTAGGATAAAACATTTATTATTGCAGTTATGGGACTGTGTTTAAGAAACTGCAGGGGGAAATGACTGTTTTGTTCTTTTCTTTTCAACACAGAAATTGTATAAAACATCTTGGGAACAGACAAGGGCATCTGGCTATGATTTTAGAATTGATGCCATCCCATTCCAGACAGCAAAGGCTTCGAGAGAGATTGCCAGTGATGTAAGAATTGTTCTGCTTCAAACACTTCCCAACCCTCTTCCTATGCCATCCCATCCTATAAAAATAGGTGAATTCTGACATAAGTGAACTTTGCTCTGGTGTGGAAAATTGGTGATCCAGTGAAACTCTTTGCTGGTTAGGGTTAAGTGTAAAGATTTCCAACTAAAGGCTACCATTAATAATGTCCAATACCAGGCTGCCCTCTTTCATGTCCTAAGACTTTTTCTTGGGAAGGAGCCATATTATGATGTAGTCAACATTACCTTACCTTACAAATAAAATAGGTACCAGGCTATGAATAGTTAAAGTGTGGTCTAGAATAAAGTGGGTCATCTTTGAATACGGAAGATCACAGTAGTCAAGAAAGCTAAAGATGAAGGAGCTTCATTGCTTGAGTTGTGTATTGGGTGTGCCCAAGAGTGCAACAATGATTCCTTTTGAGCATTTTGCCCCCCCAAGTCTTTCCACTGTTTTAAAAATGAGTAAAAAAGGTCATTCTTCTAAAGCATCTTGTAAGATTAGGAGTTATAGTTTGATATCAAACCCCTGGTCTTTGTGCACTGCAGGAAGCATGATTGATAGCTAGGGGACAGTAATGGAATTTGAAGGTAATCTGAATGTGAAAACAAGATTTTCCTCTGCACTTCCTGCAGTACAAATACAGAGAAGCCTTCCTGAGAGACAGAGGCCAGCAAATTGGATTCCTCAGTGCAAATGATGATCCCAAAATCAGACATGTCCTCAGAGTGGGGAAACTCCAGAGTGACATCCAATACAGGAGTGATTATGCCCAAAACAGAGGACAGTTCCAGAGTCACCTCAACCAGCCAGGATTCCTCCATGCCAAAAGAAGCCAGCAGCTTGCAAGCAACCTTAACTACAGGCAGCTTTTGCACCACTACACTTGTGATCCTGAGCAGCTAAATGTGAAACATGCAAAGCAGGCCTACAAGCTGCAGAGTGATGTAAGTACAGCTGAGTGACATGGTCTTTCCATGTGCTAGGGACTGTCTGTGGCAATATGCTTTGCAGACCTTACCTTCAACAACATCAAGCTCTTGAAAAAACTACAGTCTACTTGCTAAAAATGAATAATCTGTTTATTACCAACTCTGTTGTTCTTTATATGCTCTCTCTTGAATACCTAGGGCATGTGATTTGATTAGAGCCCAACAAAACGAATACACACTGGGGTATGTTTCATTCTCTCAGGTGAAATACAAGTCTGACTTGAACTGGCTCAGAGGCATTGGCTGGACTCCCCCAGGTTCTCACAAGGTGGAAATGGCAAGAAGAGCTGCTGAGCTGGCCTACCTTCGGGAGATGGGATTGCAGGGTGCTGCTGCTCGGTACAGACCTGGAGTTGTAAGTAGAGTAAACCCAACAAATCCCAAGAGCTCTGTTCTTTATGGGCACACATCCTGTTTAATACTTTTGAGTGCTCCCCGGAGTCTACAGTTCTCTCTGTTGTTTGAACAGGATATGTACACTTCCCTCATGATGCTCTGTGGTTTAGTGTACATATTAATTTGAAGGAACCTCTCAAGGGAATTCAGCAGTGTCATGGCTGAGAAATTACTGTAGGGACTAGGAAATGCCATGGAATGGGATTTACTTATGTGATGGGATGTGTTTCCCTTGACTTGTGGATGTTGTCAGAGCTCCGAGTGTCCTGGTACCTCTGTGGAAAGCAGAAGTAGAGGTGGAAGGAACTCCCTGTGCAAGTCCCCTACTCTTTTCCTAATTGAAGCAGGACACCATGTGTTGCAATATAATTATGTGATGCCATGTGATCTCCACTGGCAACCATATTGACAGGCTGAGTGTAGATTCCTAACAGCATAATGTGTGCTGTGGGAGGCTTTTTGCAAAGAGGGAATGCTCCCCTCCTCCACCTCTGTCCAGCTCAAGATTAAAGAAATTACAGACTGGGATCTTCCAGGCTTCTTTCTCCCTACCTCCACAGGGATGACTCCCAGTCTGCAGTGCCCCAGCACTAGAGAGCAGAAGTCCATACAGGGGGACATTGTAGCCCTTGGAGTTAGAAAGCATTAAGTTACAATAAAAGAGAAGCACTGCATTTCAAATACTTGTTTCATTTAATTTTTAACTTTGGAAACAAGTCAAACAATAATCGTGCTCAAGAGAAACAGTGGATATCCATGATTTGCATTTCCATCTGAAAAGTTACTCAAGAAATAAAAGAAAACTATGGTTGAGTAATGCAAGCCGAGGGAACTACAGGCAGTATCTTCTTAAGTTCTGGATATGATAATGATTTGATAGTCCAAGGGAAACCTACCGGTGTGCAGTCCATGTGGAACTCAGGTGTTTTCTGGTTTGCTTTTTATTTAGGCTCAAATTAGAAATTAGGAGCACATTTAGTCCTTTGGTATGTGTGGTATCTAACTTACATGAGCAGATCCACTTTTTGCACTTCTCCACTGTAGAAATTTGCTCAGTGCAGAGCAGTGATTTAGATTTTGTTCATTTGCCAGTTGTGGCAATTTTTAATATGCAAATATTTTTATAGAATTATAGTTAAAGACCTCTTCTGTCCACTGGCTGGTTTCACAATCTATTTGGATATGATTTTACAGGACCAGTTGGAGACAGAAAGATCTCAGCAAGTCGCAGTCAACCCTGATGCTTCAGAAATTCTGCAATTCAAGAGAAGGCAGATGCAGCTGTATCAGAAGTAAATGGAAACGTGACATAACATACATAGATTTTCATCTTGTCCTGAAAATCCTGTAGGTTTTCCAGTTTTCTGGAAGACACAATAGATGGCATTTAAGAACTTTTTGTTTTAAAATGCAACCCAAATGCTGCAATTTATAAGTGATAATTTTATTTTGTGTGGATACTTTATGATTTATCACTGTATGTATTACAGATTCTGCTATTTATTTGAAGCTGTAAATGAAATTAGTACTAGGTGACTGGCAGGCTCAGCTTTGTACCATGGATGGTAGAATACAAAAAAATTTGTAATGAATAAATTGTGTGAATCTTATTCCATACTTATAATTTTTGGAGAATTTTATGTTTCTGGATTATTGGCACCATTGACCTAAGAGAATACAAAAATATGAACAAGACAAAGTCCAGTGGGAGGAGAGTTATCACTGACTAGCCAAGGTCAGGTCTTCTAGCAGACATCAGGGAATTTGCTCTAGATTAGCAGGATATATTCAGATCACAATTAGTTCTTCAGTCTTTTTCATACCTTCCAAAGCAAAAAAATCAAAATTACTATTTTAAAAATTATCACCATATGGGTAGCTATTGATAGATTAGGCAGCTGCTTAGAGAAGGTTGTAAAATCTGGAATTCAAATGAGATGGACATTACTATTTTAAGGAATTGGCTCTTCACAAACATGTATATTCTTTACATACTGATTTAATACCAATCTCTTGTTTTTTGTACATCTGTGCAGAATCATTTGGCACAAATTACACAGTTTTGACATGCAAAACTTATGAAAACCTCAATATTATCCAATAGCTTTTGAACCAGATTTTTCTAATGTCATTTAGTTCTCACTAGGTCTCACCGATATTGTTAAGCACATATACCATTGTAGATCTGAAGCCTAGTAAGTAATTATCCTTTAATCTGGAATAAAGTGGATAATTGAAAATTGGGTTTTTTTTTCAATCTGGAAGGCATCACTGGTGGAATTTGGGGTTATTTGCATACCGAAGTACTTTTAAAAATAATTCTCTCTGATCCTCTCTCCTCAGATAAGTCCAGTGGCTGCATTCATGAACATGGTGATTTTTATGTTTGTGAAAAACTGCACTGATTTTAAGAGCACACACGAATAGCTTTGGAGTGTAAGAGTCCAATGAGTGTAGAAAAAACACATCTTCAACTGGAGCATAAGGGAAAGAGAGAATGGCTGGCAGCAGCTGAGCCTGCAGAATTTTCATGGCTTGAAAAGCAGAACTAGAAAGTTTGATATTAGGCACTCTGATTTATTTGAGGAAGAACTGGAGCAGCTTTACCTTCTGATCTCTTTTGTTACAAAATGTGGGCTTATTTCAAAGCCCACAACAGAGGTGGTGAAGGATGCCTTGTGTAGGCCATGAGAAAATATCAGAAATATCTTTGGTCAAAGAGGAAGTATTTGGGGACTTGATAAAAATAGTAAATACCTCAAGCTTACCGTTTGTCATTCTCTCCTAATGACGTAACCTCGACTCAGCCTGAATTGTAGATTTAATCCAACTGAGAAATGTTGTCACCTGGGTATAAACTCCTGGCTTGTTTTTTAACCCACAGCCATCACCCCAGCTCACAAGGCCATATACGTAGTGGGAGCTGTTTTCCGCACAAGTCAATGGGCCTCCAGAGTCCCCCTGATGAAGGAAAGCACATGTTCAAAACATGAAGCAATATCAGAATGCTTCTCTCTCATCATAAAATTTTGAAGCTGCAATGATGTTATTTACCTATTAGATTTATCATCAGATGCTGCTTAGTCCCTGAGTAGACTTGCAGTTCTGGAACTAGGTCAAATGATACCAGACTTTTTGGATGTAAGTTTTCGTTTGTTCCAGTCTGTGACATGTATCTGACAAGGTCACATGAAATTTCCCAGGCATGAAAGTACCAGGCATTCAGAGCCTGAACTCAGGACAATAAAGATGTGATCTCTGGCACAAATGAAACCTTAATCTGTCTCATATCCCTCAAATAGACTTATTCTGAGTTGGTTGGTTGGTCTAATTTTTGGTTTATTTGTGATTTCTATTGCAATATATGCTTTACAGTGGTAGTTTGCACCTTAGGAAGTGTTGTTCAAGCTCTTCCCTACCTTTCAATGGTATAAGTATGAACTTGCTTCCCATTTGTGCCAGCTGTAATGAGAAGAAACATCAATACTGACTCCCTGCAAGTCTTAGCTCTGATAGTGAAAATCAGATTAAAGTTGGTGCTTATGGTAGAACCCATAATGAACTTGAGGAAAAAAAGGTGAGTTTTCAGATTATTATGATGAAGTGTCTCAGAAGCCAAGCTTTCCAGGCTGGTATCTAGCTTCCATAGATCTGCCTGAAGGTGACAGTGACAATATCAGCTCTGGGGATGTACATCTGAAAGTGTACTGAAGAAAGGCTGTTGATGTACATTGATGTGAGAAACAGACACACATGCAGCACCCTGCCAAACCTATTACTCTGCACAGCCTGACTCTTCACACAGAAAATTAGTGTTCTAATACAGAAAAGGCAACAAACCTGACAAGAGTCAATTCCGGGTTTTCGAAGTTTTCCTGCACAAAACATGCTCTCATCCAGTGAGTTATTATGTAGTTCACGTTCATTGCATTTCCTCTGTGAAATTAGCTTGACCCTGGCATCTAACAGCTGATCAGATGATTCACCTATGGGATGTGCACCAAAAAAGTAGTCACTTTCCTTCCAACACTGCATGTGTTGTCTTTATTCAAAATAGGAGGTTGCTTGCCATATAGATGGGATGGGGAAGAGCAGGGGGGATGCATGTGCTAGCCTGGGAAGAAAAGAACTGTCTGTCAGGAATGATAAGGGTTAGAGTTGGGGTCTGTAAGCTTCCCTCAGGACACCGAGTTATTGCCTGAATAAAAGCAAAGTCATGTATTCAGAATTTAGCTCCAATCAGCTCTACCCGTGCAATCCTGCTTTTCCAAGGTACTGGTTGTCTGCAGCTCCCACAGGTCCCCATGGGACTTTGAGCTGCTCAGCACTTCTCAGACTGGTGTCATTAGATGTTTTAACATGCAAGCTAATGAAACAGATGAAAACTGAAAATCATACAATATTTAAGGGCAATGATTAATTACAGTGAATCTAAAGACATAACTTGACATCTAAAGGCAGTAGCCAGAGTTTCAAAGCACTACATCTGTAGATAATTAAAGGTAGTTTATAAGTTTGGTTCTGCTTGAGTTTCAGGAAATATTCCATTTCTGCAGTTATTTCCTGAAATGCTAATAATAGCTGTGCTCAAAGAAGGAGCCATCTAGTCTGAACACGTACAGGGTACTTGATACTTTTTGTTGGGGGAAAAGAAAGAAATTTCCCTGTACCCTTTTTAAGAAAGACTTTTTCTTTGGAACTTCTAAAAAATGTCCATTAAATTCTATTGGTGCATTCTGATCAAATGAACACACTTGTCTCTTGTGGACTTCAGTGAGAGTTACAGCAGAAGGGAGAATTTGGTCCTATGTATCATATCAGACTGCATCAGTCACAAAGCACTAGAACACCTACTGCAGCCTCAGTGACACGTTTTCCTTCTGCTGCTTTACAGTAGCACATCAATCAGAACATGAGAAAATGCATTTTTTAGAAAATTGCCATTATCTTTTGTTTTAAGAACAGTAATTTCTCCCTTTAGGATTTACTGCAGGCAAGAAAGGTTTTGGATAGAGCTGGTTGAACTTGAAAAGCTATGGATTTTTTTGTTTTTTTTTTAATTTTTCAGTACATCTGAAGATCCAGATGCTGCTTCTGAAAAGCTTTATCTGACACAATGGGCTGGAAAACCATGTGAAAGTATTTCTTGGTCCAATCTTGAAACACACAAGCTATACAATAGCCTCTCTTGATACCTTCTTGCTTCTATTGCTGGCTTCAGATGAAACCATGACATAGTGAGTCATTTGGCAAGCAAAAAGATGTGTCAGGGATTTTTTTCAGGCCTCTGAAAGATTTGTTGGTTTAGCAGAGATTTCTGCTAACGAGTAATTTCTGTGGCTTGTTTTAGCTTTTGAATTCCATGACATGGTTTCACTAGGGCCTAAGTTCACATTTGGTTCTGGCAATTGCTACTGAAAGTACCAGCCCACCTTGGCACCAAAGTGCCCACCAAAATCCAGGTAGCCCACAAATACCTGTCTCTGTCTCGCCCCATCCAGAAATGAAGCAGTCAGTCCCAGTGGGAAAGAAGAAGTTAGGGAGACAGGCTGTTTTCACATATTTTGTTTCCACTGCACAGTAACCATCAACTGGCTTCAATTTAAGTAGTGCTGGAGGGGAGATAAACAACAGCAAAAAGTATTTGGGGTGACATTTAACACCTAACCACTGTTACCAGCCCGTGACACACCCCCGTGCAAAGCTGTGTGCACCCCACGTGCCATTTGCACTCCATGTCGGACCTGTCCCAGTTGTTCTGCTCCTCCTACAGAGTCACTTCTGCCTGCCCATTACAATTTACATCTCAAAGATTCAAATGGGCCTAGATCACAATTCATCCTAATTATTTCCAGAGAACAGTCTCAATGAGAATTTTAGTTGGAGACAAACAGCTTCAAACAACTGAGGTTGGAGGTGAGACACATGAGTATTCAGTGAAAGGGATTTACCAATATCATTGTATGGGATGCCACCTCTATCACTGTATTTGTCATGCACAATGATTTTCTCCACATCAAATCTTTGCTCATGATGCTCTTTCTTCTTGAGGTTTTGCTTTCCAAGGGCTACTTGGATATTTCCTTTCCCGTTTCTGAAAAAAAAAAAAAAAGAAAAAAAGTAAATTACATACAGACATTGTCTATCAGTTGTGGTGAAAACCTGCACTTCAGTACCAGGAAGTCAAGATATTGCTTCCTTTTGTCAAGTATGGCCAGAAGATTTCCTAAGATCATTATAGGAAGGCTTATTTAGGAAAGCAGTGATGTTGGAAAATACATGTGCTCTTAATTGTTGCAATCGTGAAATAAAGAGATTTAAAGCTGCACATACATGCTTTTCTTTGCATTTTAGGGCAGAGTAGTGGTGCGCTGGAGCCACGGGAGTACAATTGCTTGATGTTGTCTGGGCGTATTTAAAATTATCTGCATTGGAATGATCTCCAGAATGTAATTTATCTGTTTCCTAGGTGGCTTCCAACTAATTCAATGCAAATATTGAAGGAAATATTTAAAGCTAGCTGACACAGTAACAATTGAAAGCAAAATGCATGTTTTGACTGTTTTGAAGAACTTAATTCTGATGTAATATGTGATATCGCTTTTAGTATCCCAATATCCTCTGAATTTTTCATGGAGTTCTTCCTTTATACATTGCAAAATCTTGTTACTTTCCTCCTTTTCTCCTCTCACGTGACTATTTTAGCTCATTTTAGGGGAGTGGGGCATAGATTTCAACAAGAACCATTTTCAACTATATAAGCATTTTTATGTATGTGTCCATTTCTTTCACATACACGTTTTCCTTTCACTTTGATTGCCAGTAATCATTTTGATTGCAAGTGATTTGGATACTAAGCTGTCTTTACTAACCACTCTAATTTTTATACACTTATCTACCCCAATTGTAGGGCATGCACCTACTCAAAGCAGTGCCCAGCAGTAAGAACCCAGCATGATTTAATTAGCACTCCACCACAGAAATGTTCACTCCCATCTGGAGTCTTTGTCTGCACAGATGCCATCCAGGGGTGTTTGCCAGCTGTAGCCTTGGATCCACCATAGATCCTCTTGAGTGTTCCACGAACTTCTGGTTGTCCACATGTTTCGAATATTTCATGTGATTCGGGTGGGTCTGTTGGCTCTACATCTGTGTTGGAAGTGACCGCAGATGTATAATGCAGAGATAATATTAGACTGGGGGAGTTAAGTAGCAGTGCCCACTGCTCTGGACCACCTACACACTGCCGAGTGGCTCACTCTTAATTCTTTACCTGAACAGGGTGAAACATCACAGAATTCCCAATCTACTTCCTTATTTTTTCTGACATAGCACCAGGGTTTTTCATCTTCATCAGGATTCCTGAAGGGAACAGGTGAGAGAATCAGCCAGCAGGAGTGGGGAAATCTCCACGAAACCAGTGAAGGAGCTGAGGATGCTTAGGGGAGCAACCTCATGCTCCCATAGGATCTGGACTTCCAAAGATACTCTTTCATAAGATTTGACAAAGATGCTTGAGATAAAGGGGGGCCTGCTTCCATATTACTATCCCCATACCTGTCTTAACCATAAGAAAACTGTGGGACTGGTTCAAAGAAAAAAGGGCTGCTTCTGGAAGCCGCACATCAGTGTAGTTAGAGAAGACATCTCTAACATTCTGGTGTTTTATAGACAGGCAGTGTCTAGAAAGATGTGAGATCCTAATATAATCAGTTTGTCAAACTCATGAGCAGTTTGCCCTCGGTGCTCTCTTTGATACAGACCTCTACAGCTACTTCTTCAAAATATTACCTGCAGAAATTATGATCACCAATGCCATAAAAGTCAGCATTCTCCATAAAGGCATTAAAAGGGAAGTCCAAGAGATGATGGGAATTCCAGTTCAGGCAGGTCCTGCCATCTACTGCTTGATTCACTCTTCCCCTGTAGTTAGAGGAGTCCTCTTCATAACAATCATCTGGTCCTGCAGGAAGACAATACTCATATGAAAATGACTTTTGTGTTGTTCCTTGCCCAAAATGGTCTCTCTTCATTGCCTTCTTTGTCCTACATTAATTTTATGGAGGATCAGAAGAACCTACTGGGCCAAGTAATGATGTTCCTTATTGTACACAGTCCAGAAATAAGACCAATGTCCCAGCATTTGTCCACCTTTTAGCTTGATTTACTTCAAATGCCTAAAATCTCTTTGCTTGGTAAAGACTGAGCAGTTAAGAGATATCTTAATTTCAAATCAGAATCTCTCCACAAGTGGCCTGTGCAGGAACTGGTTCTAAGTAGGACTAGGCAGATCCCACGGAAGTGGGCACGCTGCTGCTATCATGCCAGGGCAAATTATATGCCAAAAGGAAGGTTATAGGGCTGTGAACCTAACCTGTAGGTAAGGAGAAGGAAAAGTCACCTGCAACGTGGAGTATTTAGTGGTACATGGGGTTTGATGGAGTTTGAAGGGCAATCAACTTTTAAAAGAGAAAGAAAAAGATCCTTTTCCTTGGAAACCTGTGTGGAGTGTGGTGCCCACAGTGATGTTGCAGAGGCAGAAGGTTCTCTGTGCAGCAAGCTGGGGTAATCCCATACCCTTGGCCACCCATCAGAAGCAGTTCCCTCAGCCTGTGGAATCACAGGCATTAATCTTCACTACATCAGATTTCAAGTGTTTAAGGAAAACCTGATATTTCTTCTCCATGTGACATGTGCAACCTCTGGGAAATGCACGCTCACTCATTATGTACCTTGCCGGTACGGGAACTGTTTCAAGCCCCTTTACCAAGTCAGCCTCTTCCTCCTACCCTCTCCCCAAGGACGTCAGTGCCCAGGTGTAGCCGGGCACTTGGAGCAGTGACAGCATCAGTCAGTCTGGCTGCAGGGTGAAGCCAGCCCTGGTTGTCTGGAGGCTTCTCCCCTACCCCCTCCCCCGGAGCCGTGACATACCGATCTCGCAGAATCTCCCTCTGAAAGGTTCAGGGCACTCACAGGTGAATTTTGATCTCTTTCTGTTCCGTATGCAGGTACCTCCATTTTTGCAAGGGTTGGGACTGCACTGCTTAGATGCTGTCAATGTGGAAAACACAGAACAGCCTTGTTAATCTGCTGAACACTATGCAAACATTCGCATGCCCAATGGAAATTGGAAAGAGTTCCCATTTAGCCTGTTGACTTTGAGTTCTTATGAAGTCTTGCAAAATGCCCAGCACTGGGTGTTCTACCAGTGACTGAACCACCACTCTGCAAACCAAGCATAACTCATCACTGGCCAGCCCCACAGGTGGGAGCTGCAGCAGACTCAGGTTGCATGACTAGGGCAGCACCACCCTCTGCAGTGGGCTGCAAGGGATTTCCCACTACAGACCGGCCACGGTGCTGTCCCTAACACAATTCTCTCACTGTCCTGTTGAGTGCTCACAGCGTTGGCAGAATGATCCCTTGTACGGAGGCTTACAGCTGCACCGAAAATAAGGCGGGCTTAATAGAACCAGGCAGTCACCAACGCGGCAGTTCATGTCCAGGCACATGTCCTCCACTGTGGAAAACAGAGACACAAGGTACTTCGTCAGCATTTGTGTGTACACAGGAGCTGTGCCCTTGCAGGGATCATGGGAAGATGCTTTCTCCTGATGCCCCAAGGACGCTTTCATTTAACAGGTGTGGACTTGCGATTTCTCTTCATGTTCATGGTATTTATGGCAAAATATCTGTGGTACCAATGAGCAGCTCCCCACTGCCTACCTGGCAGGGGATAAACAAGTAGTCTCTGCACTCCTGAAGTCTATTTTACTGGATGCTATTCAGACAGACTTTGGTCTGGATAAGGCACTAAGCATAAGATCTATGAACATGACTGCTGTGGGCTGTCAGAACCCTCAGCCCAGCAAACAGTGGGTTTATAAAGCTGTAACAGCAACATTAACTGCCAAAATAAAGAGTGTAGCTTAGCCAAAGAGCTATTACCTTTTTCACATGTGGTCCCACCATATGGCTTGGGACAGGCACAGCTGAAGTCCCTTCCACTGGATGCACACCTACCACCGTTCTTACAGGGGTCAGAGAGGCATGGGTCTGCAGAGGTAAGGATGAAGATCTTTCAGCTTCTCAGCCTTCATCACCTGCTTTTTCTTCTCACATTTTCTGACTGCAGAAGGCTGCCTTCCTGGGCACAGCATCCGATATAACATGTGCTGTGCTTATGCATCAGTTCAGCAGCCACAGGAGTGGTGTGAATTGCTGCAGAGTTTATTGCAAGCTGTAACAGCTCATGGCTTTGGGTCTGCAGCTCCTGTGCTGCCTTTGCCATGTCTATTATGGAGCTGTAATGGGGCAAGCCCCTTTCGTTGCTCAGGGATACATTTGCCTCTTTGGCATTGCCTCTGGCTGTCTGCTTTCATGCGCTTAGTCTGGAGGTGTCTGTATTCGGCATTGTTCTGTTTGGAACACGGTGCTGTATTTCCCGTGGAAAAGCCATCCATCACTGTTAGACTCTACAATACCCCTGAGTGGCTATTGCTTCAAGGGAGCAGGTGCCTGCTGAGAGTCACTTGCACACTGCTCCTTACACCATGCTCAACCTCCCCACTGCAGTCCAGGCTGCCAGGAGTAATTGATACCGGGGACAGTCAAATATAAGCTCTGCTTTCTTTGTACGGGGGGATAACTCAGGGAACGTTACAGGCAACTTCCCTGTCTTGCCTTTTGTGTTTCCTGAGCAATCTTGAGGATCCTTTCCTGTTCTCCTGAAGTTTGGCAAAACAGAAAAAGAAAAGAAAAAAACCCTGCAACTGATAAAAGAAAAAAAAAAAACAAACCTGCTCTACATTTGGTTCCTAGCATAAATACAGAACATATATCCCATGAAAACAGCAATTACATCTTACAGTGTCTATAGACAAATAAGCCTGTGCTTTTTTGTAGTAGCAATCAGAAATGTTCTGCATGATCACAATCCATCCTGTGAAACCTGGAGATAAAACACAACCTCCTTACAAGAGAAATACAAAGAAGAACACTGCAAATGATCCTCCTAACTCATCCCTTTGATGCAGGCATTTCGAGAGCAGGCTGGCAGCCAAGACCTGCCACACTCACACTGCAAGCTCAGGGTTGGGATTTTACCCCTTCCTTGCCTCCCTGCCCACCCCTCAGAGGTACCTGGCATGGTATAGAAGTCACCTATAGATGTCTCAATAAAGCTCACTTGCTCCCAGGAATGGTGCTGGAGGCTGGGGTCCTGCTCCTGTTCCGTGGAGTCATAGTATTCAAAGTCATCATCCTTGTCTGCAGGGAGGGGTGAGAAGAGGGTGAAAGAACAGAGGAATCAAAACTGTTGGAAGGAGACAAGGTATAAAAGAAGTTATTCCCTGAGTTGGACAGTCCTTATCTCTTTCAGCTCATTTGGGATGTTGGTGGGTCTAGAGACTACATCATCTTGAGAACCAAAAGTGCCATTCAGCTCTTCTTTGGCATAGGCAGAGCTCACCTAGAGCCCAGCATGGGCACCCTGAGCACCACTGGCCCCAGTGCTGCCCTCCCTGACCCTCTGGAAGGGCACTGGATCCCTGGCTGCTCAGCTGTCTCCCGTGGTGGCATCTGGGATGCCCCAGATGGGATGCAGGCCTGGGCTCTGCAGGCACAGGCTTAAGGAGCCCCTCATGTGGCAGCACAGCCAGAGAAGATGCTGAGGCTGGTGTCAGCGCAGTGAGGGAAGAAGATTCAGATTTCTACAAGAAGAAGGGGTTTTCTTTGTCCAGATGCTTTGATCACCAGCACATCATTGCTGCAGCATGAGGCAAGACCCTCCCCTGCACACAGGTGCCTGCTGCGTGTGGGGACACAGAGTCTCATTCCAAGGGCAGCCTGAGGCACCTGCACGTCTGTGTGCCTCTTTGCCCACAAAACACCCTTCAAGGAGCGAGGGCCTGGCACAGCAGACATGTACTGAGGAGCCCATCCTCGCCCACCAGCCCAGAGCCACCAGAAGCCAGTGTCCTCACGGGAGCCTGCTGGGACCTGCAGCTTTGCCAGCTGCGCTGGGGGGATCGTTTGATTAAAGTGGGCTGGCAGCTCCTTGCACAGGTACAACTGTTGTCGATGGAAGCCACTCCAGCGTTTCAAAGACAAGGTATGGTAATGAGCAAAGCTAAGCTACGTACAGAGACATTTTAAAAAGCTCTTCCCTAGGGCTGGACCGATGGCCCCATGGATAATGCTCTGCCTTGAACTGATTATCAACTGCATTATCTTAGTTTTCTCTCCTCATTCATTCACTTGCAGCCTTTATCTTTATTCTTTCTTTGCTTCTGAAAAAAAGAAAGAAATTCCACGTTTGTACAATGGGTGTTTTATATTTCATATTAAAATAGAACTGTCTTTTTTCTTCTTTTTTTTTTTTCCTACATGCCAACTCTCGTTTCTCACAAAAAAAAAAAAAAAAAAGGGGAAAGTTTCACCTCATTTATTGCTATGTCAAGTCAAGACTCCTTTTCCTCAGCTCATTATTTCCACAGGAGCTGAGTCTTGACTATGTGCAAGTGTTGCAGAAGTGTATGCCTTGCTGAGGAACAGAAGGATCTTGCTGGAAGATAAGGACATTGTCTACAGTGAACAAAATTAAATTTAATGTGATGTAGTTAAGAAAGAAAAACAAAAAGGAAGTTTTGCCTGAAATACAGCCTGCAAGTTCACTTTGTTGGAGAGGAGATTTTGCAAACGACTGGAGTTTGAAGGAAGTGTCTAAAGGAGTCTGATTTTGTTTCTCCTGTTTATTTTCAGAATCTTAGTGGGGCATGTTGACTTTTATTCTACGGATGCTTTAAAGAAGTATTCTGAAGGATGGGGTAGCCCTTTTTATGGAAAAATATACCTGCTAGAAGTTATGAAGGATGAAGAGGGGAGTTATGGCTACCAAAAGCAGACTGCAAATATGCCAGCGTGCTTTAGGCTGGAGAGGACTGTCTTAAATCAACAGAGGAAAAATAAGTGCCTCAAAAGAGCACAAATTGCTAAGCCGTTGTAGAATCATCTACTCTGTTTTTTAAACCATTAGTTTTTAAACCATTAGTTTTTTTAAACCATTAGTACAGAGCTTCTAGAGGTCACATGAGTGATGCTTCCCATCTCCCAGCTACTCTGCGTCCTCTCCAGCTGCACAAAGCAATGAAAAACAAAGACCAGAAAACCCTAACTTGGGTATATGACACCAAACTAAAAGATGTCTTCTTATTTATCACTGCTCTGACATTAAATAACTATTTGGCTTCCACATCTCTTATTTAAGAAGTGCTCCCATTTCTTTAATTATTCATAACAAGCCATAGGTTTAGTAAAGTAAAAACAACACTTTTTTTTATCTGAGCACATAATTAAAGTGTAAAGTCTGATACACTGGTTGATTTAAACATATTACTAAATCAGAGTGCTCATTCTTTGTAAGTGCTGGAAAACCTTAACATGCTTTAAAAAAGCAGTGATCTGACATTTGTCACTGCAATGTGACTATTACATGAAATTAAATTAGACATCCTGCATGCAAATTTTCAAAGAATAACTTTCCTCTGTGTAGTACAAAAAATCCCCCCATAATTGATAGACAGAGATTGACTTTTAAAGCTTCAAATCAGCTTTGAGGTCTGGGTGATCTTTTAAACTGCTCAAGCTTTCATCTGCAGTTTTTCATATTGCCAAGAG
The DNA here is from genome assembly GCF_001604755.1 of Lepidothrix coronata. Classification (NCBI taxonomy): domain Eukaryota; kingdom Metazoa; phylum Chordata; class Aves; order Passeriformes; family Pipridae; genus Lepidothrix; species Lepidothrix coronata. Next base: position 920,648 of record NW_016690188.1, read on the forward strand.
CTGTCAATCAAGCAATGGATTTCTGATCAATATCCCCTTGTTCATTAGCTTACACAAGCTCTCTGTTACTGAGAGAACAGATATCTCAACGTCGGCAGTCACACTGTTTTCAAAACCTTCACTGGATCAAGTCATGACTAATGTTCCAAGTGGGAAAGTGATGCATTAGGATGCCATCGGGTGACCTGAATTGTGAGGTAACTTTGTTGGACTGCAGTTGTCAAGATGAGTGATGTGCAGAGTTAAAGCCTATTGCCAACACACATCAAGAGCACCAGAAAGTACCCACCATTTATTCAAGCTCTCTGAACCTCTGGGGACTGACTGAAATCTGGCCTAATTTAAGCAGGATGACTTTTCCTACCACCTCTCTAAATACTTTTTGTCTCCAGCTCTGAGGTTATTGTAGTGTTATTTTTATGAGGCTGAAATCCTGACTATATTTTAAATAATGAGATATTCCCCGTTTACTTCTGCAGAGATGAGACCTCATGGTATTTCCTCCCTTCTAAGCAGGCTGTGGCTGGGAGTATCTGCAGCTTCAGAAAGAAGGGAGACCAGCTAAGAACAAAGCCAAAAGCCTTTCAAATAGTTTTGTGGTTGTTACTTAAAAGGAGTTTTGCAGCACCTTTTTGCTCAGAGGGATAGATGATGGGTGAAGGTGGACCATGATGGCTGAAGGAGTGGAGATTTGCAGGGGGATGGAGAGTGCGAGAGAGTAGGTACAGTGGAGGGATAGATGTGAGGACTGTACACCACAGGGGAGGGAATGAACTGAGAGATGGTGAAAAGGATACTCTACCATTAAAAAGTGAATCAAACAGTTTGCACAAGGCTGCAAACTTGTGTGTAAACAGGTGTGCAAACCCTGAAGTCAAGTGTATGACTCTAGGGCCAAATATTTGTAGAAGTCAAATACTGAGCTCAGACTCACAAATGATTTGGAAATTTGTTTTCTACACACATGTTAGAACAGCAGCCTTGATATGGGGAAAGAAGCACTGCTGTATGAGCTACAAGGTTTCTGGACTTCCAGGTTCGATCTCAAAGCCAAAATGCCACTGGAATGAACAGGAATGCAGATGGATAATGAGTGCATAGTAAAACCCACACTCTTTTTTTGCAGAATAATGAACAAAATTAATGTAATACATCATTAGGTATACATTATAAACTCAGATGTAAGATCCACTGTAACCAAGAAAAAGAGGAGCTGGGCTTACCTGCAAAAATACTAAACTTATCAATTAAAACATAGTTCTTCTATGTAGACCAAGTAGGCTGAAAAAGGATGTACAAATCCTCACACAATCTACGCATCCTCACACAACAATCATCACAACTTTTCCCTTATCAACATCTTAATGCTATTTAATGATTTTTAAATATTAGCCTTTAATGATTTTTTTACTTGCATGGGCTTGTAAACAGTTTTTGAACCTTCCTGCACTTTGGACAGAACCTTGCAGAAATGAGTTCCACAGTTAGTTGTAAGCTGCAAGGGAAAGTCAGCTTTCATTTATTTGACCTTCGGTTTTCATCCAGAGCTAGGCTCTTTGCTTATCCTTCTGTGAGGTTTGCATCCCAGCACCATGACTTCTCCTCCAGTCCGTCACCCACTGTGTCACCCACAGGTCCCCAAAGCACATGAAGGCACAGAGTTGCAGAAAAGTCCTGGCTTGGAACAGAACTGAGAGTTGCAGGTGTGATCTAGCAGAATCCCATGATCAGCTGCTCATTGGTACTGCTGCTGTACCTCTATTTTGGGCTCCAGCGTGCCAGACACACTCCTAGTGGGGACACAATGCAGCGTTGTCTCCTGCACATGGAGTACCTGTGCAGGTCTGAAAGTGTTCGCCATATTATTTGTCCAAAGGTAAACATATTTTCTACACAGGCCTTACTTTAAGCTCAGCAAGGCTCTGGATGAAGTTAGTAAAATTCAGCACTGAGCACTAGTGGAGGCTCTTGATGAACCAAGTTGCAAGCCTTTAAGTTTTGTACTCAGAAGTTATAAAGAAGAAACAGAAACAACTTACCTTGCATTTCGTGGACCCAGAGGGAAACTTGGGAAGCCTGCATGAGATAATAAAGGGTAAAAAAACCAAAAGTTTTTGTTTCTGAAAAAAACCCAAAAGTTTCTGAAGAAAAACAAAAGCCAACGCAGAGCTTTGCTTACAGTGCAAAGTTTCTGTTTGCCCCTAGTGCTGGACATCCAGACAAGGTTGTTCCCCACTTTGGAGCTAACTGGACTGGGTTTTAAGAGCTCTTTCAAAAGATTAACAAAATGCCAACAATCAGTGTGGGATATCTGACTTTCTAAGCACACAGCCCAAGCTGCTGGGCTGGTCTGTTTGGGGGCAAACCTCTCCTGAGTGAGTTAAATTGCCTCTTAGCTTCTAAAGTGATGGCACATGGGCTGTTTGTCCAGCTTCTCTGAAATACTGACAGGGGCCACACTCCAGCTGGCTGACAAAGCTGGAGTCTGGGACATGTCAGGGTACGTGGCATGACCTGAGTGGAGGTCAGGCACTGCAGCACGGCCCAGGAGCCTATGCCTGGTGCAGCCAGCGGGATCTGGACCCCCGAGCTGGAGGGCTGTCTACAGGCTGATGCCTACAGATTTTGGGATTTTTGGATGCAGGAGAATATTTCTGGTGCTTTCCATTAGGAAATGCCATGTGTCAAACCTTGGACATGGGGCTCCAGCCTTTCCAGTTTGGCTCATGGTCAAGGGCAAGCAACAAAAGGGAACAGAAGATGACGGAAAACAGCTCTCAGCCTTTGAAGAGTGCGAGTGAGGTTTGTCTGAAAGGAGATACACTGACTCTGCACCAGGACGTATCCCCAGCATGATGATTTCCATTTGCTTTCCTTCTTGTTTTAAATCCCAGCTGCAGACAGGATTACCTGCCTGCAAAGAGGATACACATACTAACAGTAGTGTAAAGAAGGAGATTTGGAGCTGCTATTCTTCATCTTTCACATGATTTTTTTGGAGAAAACATATTTCCAAACAATTTAGCAGCCATAATAACGACAGCATACATACACGATTGTTATGTGCACCTATGCATTGCTACAGATACAATTAACTGTGAATATATGCCCTGTTTAGTTGTACATTATATATAGAAGATATTCTCAGATAACACCGGTTGTGACTAAGAACAAATGAATCAGAAGCAATGAATAAGGAACAGAACAAAAAAAAGCTCAGAATTCACATTTGTGAATATTATCTGGAATATATAAATGAGTTTTTGCTTCAGGCACGTTTGTATCCCTCTTGTGTTTGAGGCAGGAAGAACAGACACTCCAGCTCCCCCCTTCCCACTGACTTTAATGAGAGCAATGTCCTCTGAACCACTCAGCTGAGCCCCTTCCCAGGTGCATTTAAGTGAGCCACACACATACAGAACTAAATCCTTTGCAGCTGGAAGGACATATCCTCACACAATCGCCCCCCCCCCGAATGAGTGCAGAGACGATGGTAAATGAGAAGGCTGTAAAAGCTCTGTCCTTGGTGTATATGTTTCTTGAGTGCAGGTACAGCATTCGTCAGATCCTTTGCCAGACCCCGACGGAGACTATATAAAGCAAAGGTCTAATTGCTCCATTTACAATTAGCGGTAGCGTTCATCCATAAACAGACCAAAAAAACCCTGCAAGTGTACTCCTCTCTTTTGGAGGAATAGATGAAACAAAGAACAAGGAAGCAGGATAAAGCAAGAAACATTTCATCTTCCTCCCCCAGCTCTCTGCGCTGCCCTGTTGTGCTGTTTGCCTGATGGGGTTGGAAAGGGTTTGGATCTGAAGGGCTTGACTTTAGTGAGCTTGTCCCTGCAGTCGGGGCAGCCCTTGGCATCCCAGGGGAATGTCAAAGGATCTCAGCCCAGGCTGAGAGAGATGCAGGACATGACTACATCACGCTTTTCTGTGCCTCAGTTTCCCCAGCTGAAGAGCAGAGATAAGAGTCTCACAATGCTCACACCCCAAGGAAATAAGAAAGACGAAAGACATAGCCCTTTGCTACACTACTTTCTTTTCCAGGTGACGCACCTGCCCCTCCTGTCCAAGCACGAGCACAGCTGACTGCGAAAGGGCAGATACCCTAAACTCTTGCAGTACCCGAGACAACGTGCAGGTTTCCAATAACATCCGTCAGAGCTTGGACTCTAGGGTGGCTCAGTCCCAGATTTTGGTTCCTGCTTTTGGATGAAAGTCTCTATCTGCTGACACAGCACAAATGTTACTGGGAACAAAAGCTCCTGGAGCACCCAGCATGGAGTGTCAAAGAGTTAAATACAACGCTGCAGCTTTCCCTCCTTGTGTGCCTGTCACAAGCTGCAGCAGAGGACAAAACCTTGGGCAGAGCTGACTTCTCAGCATGGAGTTTTCTCCTCCTTCCTGAGGTCCAGTGGACCACTTACCAGACCACACTGGTTTTCAAGCAGTTTTGCCCTCACTAGCCAACACAGGGCCAAATTTTATCCTTTTGGCTCCTGGCACAAAGCATGCCATGGTGGTGTGCAGAGCCCATCTCCTTCCCTCCTGTCTGCCGGAGCTACCCCCTTCCTCTGCACCATGAGGGGGTGCGGGATGTAGGATTTGCGATGCAAGGTGTTGGATATGGGATGCGGAAGGAGATTGTTAAGAGAGGTGCACAGCGCGGGGGCAGGAGGGGGCTGCAGGAGGGGGTGCAGGCAGGGCAGTGAAGGCAGGGCCTGCTGCCTGCAGTGCCGTATTGCTCATGGCCAGCAGAGGAGGATCTTGTCCTTCTGACGAGGTGCAACACTAAGCCCAACACGGAGCAAGATTCAAACAAAAGGAGTGAAGGGGGGGGCAAGAAATTAGACTGTGGAGCTGGTTTCACCAAACAGTCTCCTTGCTGCAGCTCGACACTGATACTTTGTGTGCTCTCTCAAGAGGGAATAAATTCACTGGATCCTTTTCGTAGCAGGTCTGCAGAGATGAGGGACAAAGCTGGAAGAATTTGCAGAGAGCAATTTTAAATTTTATTACTTTAGGCTCATAAAAAAGAAACCCTGAGAAAAAAAGGCGAGGAAAAACATTTTATATGGGTATCAGCGCATTGCTGACTGTGAAACCAATTACATTTATGGGGCTTCTAGAAAAAATAGTGAAAAAATGACTGAAATTCAAAATAACCTAATATCACCTGATCTTTGTTGTCTGTCATCATTGTAATGATTAGCACTTGACTAAAACTTAATTTCTCCAAGGAACCATCAAAATTTTGCTAAATAGACTTTGTACTAAGATTAAATATTGCAGATATATGATGTTCTCAATTTTTCCATTTCAACTCCTCAAGAAAGAGAGACTAATGAAATGTAATAGATTTCAAACAGAAATGCCAGAACCATGAGCTTTCTTCATCTCAGGACAGAATTCTATATTTCTTTCTCAGACAAAAATGCCCAGTTAATCTCTGGCAATTCTTTGTGAATAAACCCAGGAAGATTTGACCTCAAATTCAAGGGAAATTATTTACAGCTGCCAAGGGCATTCTGCAGTTAAACTGTTTGCTGTGTCTTGGGTACATTGTTACCCCTTATTACAATAAAAACGAAAAACTAAAAAAAAAGCAGATGGAGAAAGAGAGCAAAAAGGTGACAGCCCAGGGTTAGGCTGTGAATTTACATGTGTGCAAAACAGAATTCCAGAGAAAACAGTGTAGCTACTCAAGCTGGAATGACAGACTAGGAAGAGAGGTGATAACTACCTCTACACATGCACACACTTTGCAACAAAGCACTACAGGAGTTCAAACATTAAACTACATTAGTAGGAATTGGCCTATTCGCTTAATTGCATTAAGTTCTGCAGATTCTCCTGCAACTTGTCATGAAGTGGCCTCCATGGCAGAAGAACAAAGATTACACTTTCATTTGTTCACTTGTGCAGTCACAGCTTTGTAGCCAAGAAGGAGGTGGGATGGGGTTGAACTGGAGAATGAAGATGTATATTTGTTCAACTTCCATCCAGAACTGACATCAGGCATGAAGAAGCCACGAGGGCAAACACAACTACTGCCTTCTCGTAGTGAACCCCTTGATCCCACTGACAGCTCTCAGTAAGAACCTTTGTCTGGGCTGCTTGCCAAAGGAGGAGGGAATCGACAGTTCTGATGCTCTTACAATCGGCCAGATTTTTGCCTGCAACCATCTTGGGTAGTGACTGTCTTTGAACTTCAAGGGAAAGTGGCTTTCCAGCAATGACATTGTGTTTCTCAGCCAAGACCATGGTTGCAGTATAATGAAAGCAGGGTATACTATCATCTGGAGCACACATGCAACATATGTTGTAGTTTTAGCCTGGGAAACCGTTCTCTGAAAGGATTCCACCAAAACCTCTGACTTCTTCACCTCTCTGCTAACAAGACATCTCCTACCTCCACACTGAGCTGCAATGTGTGCCTCATAGTAAATGATGTGTCCTTATCAACTGGTCCCAGGGTACCCAGAGAGGTTCACATCTAAAGCCTTTATTTTGCTGATTATTTAATTGTGAACCTTTCCCATGGTAGCACCTGATACAAAAAAACACAGGGATACAGGAAAAAAAGCAATATCCCTCAGAGGTGCTGCTGAAACCAGCTTGGTTCTCCGCTCAGGAGTTACCTGCTCCTGTTTTCCAAGAGATCAAAGTTTTCAAATGAATCTTTGCACTGTGAGAGGTGGTCTGGTACCAGCGGGTTGTTTTTAAACCTGCTCACTGGTGGGTGAGGTGTGCTCGTGCTCCCGCGTGAGAAATGGAGTCAGCCTTGGATGCCACAGAAAGGGGAAGCTACAAAATCTGTGTCAGGGGGCTGCAGGAGCCAGCCTGTCACACTAACACAAGTGTGCTGCGCTATCAAACGCTTCTGCAGCCAGTGCTGGAAATGCAGGTTATACTGCTAGACTTAAAGCTTATGCAAAGTCATTAAGTCCCTTTAGTTACACGGGATATCAACCTGCATGCTGCAGGGCATAAGCTGATTGCCTTCGGGGGTCAGCGCTGAATGCTTCCCTCTCTGAGAGCACGGTGCAAAATTAGCTGGGGGCGCTCCCAGGGCTTTGTTGCTTTCCTGCTGCATCAGGCAAATTTAGGCGAGCGCTGCAGAAGGGTATCACACCTGATGGGCCACAAACTGAGACGGGCCTGACAGCATTCACTTCTCTTCACAGTGATCGGTTCTCAATACGGTGGAGGCCTTGTGTGAAAAGTGCAGTCCTGGAGTGAGGGTGAGGGGAGCAGAAGTGGGAGTTTTCTACAGGACTAGATCCACTGGAGGGTAGGAAAAGATATCAGACAGTGCTGACTTTGGGACACCCTAAAATGTTGGTCTCCAAGGACCACAGGCAAGGAAGGACCTGCACTGCTGGTAACAGTTTCCTGCTTACTATGGGCCAGGTATGAGATGGGCACTATTGATAAGTTTTTTGGCAATTGTTTGGACTTAATGTGATACTTTCATCTCTTTTCACTGCTAAGTGCTCTTGGTTATTGCACTGGGCATGGCTAGTGACTTCAAAACACTTTCCATCAAAACTAAGCCGACAACAATTTTTTGAAGTTTCAAACAATTCTACTCTGTCCCTTGCAAGTCTTCCTTCTTGCTGCCAGGGGTGTTTGAGTTTGCAGAGAACTCTGATACAAGGAAAAAGCCTGATCTGAACACCTGTTGATTTACACTGGAGCGTTGGGGGATCCAGCTTGGTCTTGTCCTGTTCCAGATTTCTCTAGCCCAAGTAGGAACATTTCTACTACAGTGTCTTGCTGAGCAGAAGTGAAAGGAAAAACAGGAGAAAAAACAATCATCAGAGAAGACCTGCCATGTCTGAAGACAGTCTTTGGTGTGCTTGCATCATATATGCTAAAATAAAGGACTAAATTTGTTCTCACTTGCACTCACTATGCAGCTTTATGCCCTTTATGGAAATAGTTTGGATTCACACAGGTGAAATCAGTTTATCCTCAGGTAATATGAAAGAACTGAATGGAAATTTTTGCTTTAGGGTTCTGCTCCAAACCCACCAGATCCTTGAACATCTGAGTGTTTTGACTGACCCAACATGAGTTACTGCCTAAACCTTTGTTTGACTTCTGCTATATTTCACCAATAATATTTGTTAGTCAGTGTGTATAAAAACTCCTAAAGCCTGATTCAAATAAAAATGACGAAGATAGATAGTTTTGGGATAAGATGGAAATAGTAATTGAGACTGCTTTCCATGGTTTCAGCAAAGTGCAAAATCTATTATTTTTTCATTCAAACTATTTCAGTGCAACTTTTTCTTTGGGACAAATCATTAAGGCAAAAATATCCTCTCATAACTTGTTTGTCATGCAATGGTCACATCATGGCAACTCATTCCCCTCTTTTTTTTTTTTCCTGGGATCCATGCCAAGTGCTAAGCCAGAAAACCTTGTTATATTAATTATGAAGAAAAAGCATGTTTTATTAAAAACTAGCCTGCTGAATATTCTGTCGTGCTGCTTTTCAGTGACAGCAGAATTGCTTATGCATTTTAGCAATGTTAATGAATTTTCAGGGTTGGGGGGAGATATACACTACATTTTCTACAGCAATATTTAGGGCAAAGTTAGATTAGGATTGTTAAAGCTAATGAATCAACCTAACACTTAGGACTAGTTAGGAAAAATCTGTGCAAGACTTCATGTTGTCTAAGACTGTCCGTACATCATCTTCACTGAGCATGAATTAACAGAGCCAATTCATTATGAGCTTATTTATATTAGATTGGGTTCTGACAATGTCTGTAAAACTGGCACTGAACTACCCTAGAACTGATCCCTCAGTAAGCTGCTTCATGTTCTACTGGACCAAGTGCTGACAGAGTAGACACTAATTAATAATTACTCTGTTGTGTTACTAAAATCACTGCTCTCCAATTCACCGATCTCTTCAAAAAGATCTACAACCCATTAAAACCCCTCACTATGTGTTTTCCCCAAAGAACTCAATCTTAACCTGTCAACATCTGAATTTCTGCAACATATTTCAGTAAATGCGAACCTGCAGACATGGGAAATATCACTAAGAAAGTATTTGTTTTAAAGAACTTCAGATTCCTTCATGAGAAAATCTACTTGATCCCCATGCTTGGAAGAACAAAAGAATTTTTTAAAAAACGATTTTTAACTTTCCTTTGGTTACAAGTCATTCTTGCAGTCTTCTTTTAAGAGGAGATGAATAGATTTGGGGAAGTATATCAAGCTTGGCCTGAGTAGAGCTCTGGCCATGTCTAGCTGTGTTGAATATTTTGCCACTAGCCTTTCTCCCACATTAGTGGCAATGATAATTCAATCATTCAAAACATATGGCTGGGGGGAATTTCACGTTTGACAGAAGAGTTTGCAAAACTGCCAAGGCAATAATCTAATATTTAGTCCCTTTACCATGAAGACTAGATACAAGGAAGAAAATTTTTATGGTGAGGGTGGTGAAACACTGGCGCAGGTTACCCAGGGAGATGCTGGATGCCCTACCCACAGAAACATTTTAAGCCAGGCTAGAAGGGGCTCTGTGCAACCTAATCTAGTGGAAGATGTCCCTGCCCACAGTATGGGGGGGTTGGAACTGGATGATCTTTAAGGTCCCTTCCAACCCAAAACATTCTGTGATTCTAAGCTGAGCTACCCATGCTGCAGCCCAGGATTTTGGAGCATTTCTTAGTGCCCAGGGCTGGGGGAGTGACTGCACTCCCCACTGCACACCCCTGGGAGTGGGGTGGCCACTGAGCTGATTGTACCCAGATGAGCCATTCCTTGACACTGTAGATGTCTGCTCCAAAAAACCATAGGGCTTCCCTGTTATGCTGCATTTACTTGGGCACCTCAGTGTCCTGAAATGTGGATACTCCACTAAGTTGCCCTGCAACTGCCCGAGCAGGGCTCAGCACGGAGCAGAGCTGGCACATGGAAAGAAAAGCAGTGTAAAAATATACTCACGCACAAACATGTGGTCCCAAGGAGAATGACCAATAGGAGAACCTGAAGGGCCAAAGCACTGTTAACCATCCTTATGCTCGTTTTTTTCTTGAAATTAGCTTCTTCTTCTTGCCTAAGTTTTTTCAGACAAGGTACAATCTTGAGGGTGAGCTAATTCAGTGCAAATAATTAACCGTGCTTCAAATATTGTTTAATGTTCAACAGATTGTCCTGATCAAATAAATGTATCCTGTCCAGATAATCACCACATTGATTGCTGGCAAATGTTTCAAATCAGTAAGTGTCAGATGGGACTGGTACAAATTAACAATGAAAAGATACATTTTCCTTGTTTTAGAATAATCTTTCAACTATTATTATCAGTTGGAAAAAAAAGTATTAATCAGACTTAACTTCTCTCCCACCTGAAAAATAGTGAGATCTAGTATAGATCTAGATAGTGAGATCTAATATACAATTTTAAAAAATATAAAAGCGTACTTTTTTATTATTTTCTAAATTTCGGACATACATAGACCATGTTGTCCAGCATTTGTCCACTAATGTGAGAACCTGTAATCATTTTTTTTTAAATAAAAATTGAAATTCTTGAGTAACCCCCAGTCTCCTGAGGCTGAAGCATTTGTAGCAACAGCAGCAACTGAGGAAATTACTGTATTACTGAAAGAATAATCCACTATTGTGAAAATGCTGAAAAACTTTTGCTCAACAGATACTGTTTGTGCTATGTCTTACAAAAACACATGAAAAGACAATTCTTTCTCCCCAACAGCTTAGAGCCTGAAAAGGAAGGAAGCGAAAGAAATAGTGTTTTTACATCACAGCCCCAATTCACTAGGAATTCCCTATCAATGTTTTCTCTGTTGTGATAAAACAGTTAAATAAGCTAATGCTGAGCACATTACACTGCACCAGGGGAAAAATGAATGTGCTTGTCTACTCAGGAGGTCCTGAATATAGTACAGTAAATAAAATGGATGGGAGGGGTGCCCACATGTTGGAATATGAGGAAGAAAACAGTGAAATCCCAAGCACTTCATCGTTTCCCATCCCGAATGTGATTTTCTGGTGAAAAAGATCAGTTGCTAGCACTTGATTACAAACTCTGTGATGAGTGCTGAAATTCTGATGCCAGAGAACCTTGTTTCTGATGATTCCTTACTATGAAGCATGAACAATCCTAGAGGAGATTTCATATATCAAAAAATACACAAAGAATTAAGGTTTGCTGATTACGTCACATGTGCATACCTTAAGAAGGTGCCTACAAGCAATCAATATGTGTTTGAGATCTATTGTGTTGGTGGCCAGCCAACACATTTAAGTTTATGAGATTTCAGATTCTTTAACTAGTTAGAAAGACAGTAAGATAAAAGGAGTTAGATAACGCTCGACTTTATGTAATGTGTCCTTGAGTAAGCTGATTTGCACTGAATTTTAATAGAGCCCTGATTCATCAAATCTCAAACAGAATTAAGGTATGGACTGGATCCTAATAACATCATGCTTTATATCCATGAAAGATAAATTAAAGGATGCAAAACTGCTATTGACAAACATTGATTATATGTACTTTGATGGACTTTGAAGTTGTGCCAGATGTGTCTTGTCAGCCTCCAAAGTTTTCTTTTAAATCTCATTGCATAAGGCTTTTACTTTTTAATTATTTTTTCTCTCAGCCTCTTTGATCATGAAAAAATGTAGATCATATTTGTGTGATGCTATTTCCTATGCATTTTATTTAGATATGCCCTTGTGCACAGCTCATGATAAGTAAAAAAATGTTACATGGCACATAGTGATCTTACCCTGTTATCCTGGGTGCTTTTTAATACTTAATTGACCTTCTCAAGCTGCTGAATGAAATCTAAGCATGTATAGAGAGTTAATGCAACACTCACATCTTTTTGTGCCACATAAGTCTACACAATTAAGATGTAAGCAACAAGGTTGCTGGTCTCTGTTCCCCCGGGGATTTTGACCAGTGAGAATGTCAGACGGATCCATTTCATTCTGCCCTCTTTGTGGCAAAGTGGCCCTCATGTCAGACCCAATGGAAAGGCAAACCTCTCTGCAACTTCTGCTGATCTTAGGAGAGGGACCAAAGTTCAAACAAAAAGTTCAAACAGGTGAAAGTCCTTCTTTCACTTTCCTATATGTGGAAATATTTTGTCAGCAGGGAGCTGAAAAGAAGCTTTGGAGCCATTTTAATACTTCAAAGTTGTGAGCCCGTATACATCATCTTGCTTTCTTTGTCCATCAGGACATGGTCAGCCCTTCCAGGGCAAGGGAATGCATAAAGTCTCTCGCTGTGCATGGCAAAAGGCTTCAATGTTGGTGCAGGATTTGGGTGCAGATGTTCTCTTTTTTTGGTAATGGGCCCTTTCCCTACATCTCCAAGCCCATCATAGTGATCACAGCTTGCACTTTAGACATGAAGAACTTCTCTTTGACAGTTTAGGTGTCTTCAAACAATAAATGAAGAGAAAAAAATAGATAAGAACCATCAAATCCTTTAATATTGAGAATAAATAGATAAAAAAAATGTTTTAAGTGCTGGATCAGAACTGTGGTGGACTGGAGATTTTGTGCGTAGCTGTCGATACTGCCTTGAATAAATCATTTACTCTTAATATTCCTTCATTCCCATCTGAAGAGTGTGGGTAGTAACTTCTTTCACTGTGTGCTGTCTGTTTAGATAGTAAACTCTTCTGGCTCAGTATTTTTTCCTATATTAATGAGCAGCTCCAGGCAGAAGAGGTGCCCTGTCTTGGCTGTGATGGCTAATAGAAAAGAAGGGAAAGAATAACCTAAAAGACTGTAGTCTCAAATGATTCATTTGGAATTACTACTAAGTATTATACTCTATAATGCTTGAGAAGCTTTGGTTGCCAGAATAAACAGCAGAAACAGTACTTTGTCATTTTCTTTTTTTTTTTCCCCCTGAAATGGGAATTTCCACAGAAAAATATTTCTCTTGGATATTATTCTGCCACTGCACAAAACACTTGAATTCTGAACCTGGAAAGCATTTCAAGCCCTTTCTGGCTGATAACTCTTCTCCATCCTCCAACACAAATGAATATTCTGTGCTGGATGTGCCTACATGTGTCTGGTGTGTGTGGACTATTGTGCTGTTAGACACACTAACTGCAGCTCTAGTTATTAACACCAGAATAAACAAATCACCACAGCTGTGAGTGAAGAGAGAAAATTTCTAAGATAAAAGCAAAATAAAAACATCTACTATGTGACTTTAATAAAAGCAGAAGTTTTAGAAATACTTGCTGGCATAAGCCAGGGTTTACAAAGGTGAGGACATCTTTCTTCAGAGTCAACAGCAATGTGATGGAATATGCATGGATGCTTTGACTTTAGTCTTTTCCACTGCTACTATTCTATGGCTTTCTTTAATTATTAACCTAGTAAGTCAAAAGCCTTATACGTTTGTGCTTCCTTTTTAGCGTTCTCTCCACTTCCATTAAATACAAGCCCTTTTCAAACTGCAAATGAAAATGAGAAATCAGAAGCCCTATTATTACTCTTTATACAGAAGGACCAGAGTTGAGTGACAGTATAGGGAACTGACTCTTAATATAAAATCTGGAAAGGGGAGGAGGGGTATTCACTATGTGAAATTCATCTTGGTGCAGAAAGCCAGCATGAGGTCTAGACATCACTTATATCAACATTTAAAGTGTTGCGGTTGCATTTTGTTTCATAATTCTCTCTAGTAGCGCATTCCCAGTGATGGTTTCAATTCTTGGGCTCAGATCAAAAGCACAGTAAAAAATTTAAAGACACGCAAACAAACAAAAAACAGAATAAGTGCAGGCAGCAGAACGTTCTGTTGGACATGCAAGAGGACTCTTCCCTCACCCACACTGCTGTAACACAGAAGTAGCTGTGTTATCAAAGGCTTTGTGCAAGCTCAAAGCCAGCGCAAGAGGCTCAGCCAGTTAGAGAGAGAGGCAATCCCACACCAGGACCAGCAACTTCTCTCTCTCTGACACTGATTTGGTACCAAACTCTCCCCCCACTAAAGGTACATAAACACCACCAAGCCCTTGAAGAAGGGTTTCGAGCTTTGTCCGTGTCCTCAAAGACTGATGTACGCCTGGCCAAAAGGTTTTCTGTCCTCTTATGGCCTCTTGGGTGTTCTTTTAAATCTTTCCTGTAACAGCTCCAGATATTCTTGTTAGCTGTGCTACTTTCTGAGCCCATTTCTGTGTCTTGGAGCTGCCTGCTAAAAGCATTAAAATTGTAAAGTGGTGGATGAAGGAAGACAGTTTTGCTTTCAAGCTGAAAAACATGCATCAAAGCCCCTGTAGTAAATTTACAGAGTATTAAAAACAAACAAAATCTGACCGTAGGGTAACATCATTTTAGGAAAGATGCAATGGCCTACCTCAAAGTCTGAATTTAATGTGCACAGCTCTCACTTAACCTGCCTAGGTTATAAATCCCAAGAGTCAAGTTTTGTCCAACCATCCTAAAACAGAGATATTTTTAGACTGCAAAGGTAGAGCTAACATAGTCTCTCTGCTCCGGTTACCAAACGTCTCCTCCACAGGCTGCATTGGTCATTCTCCAGACAAAGAGCAGGAACATTAATCCAAGGGAACTCATACAAGAAAAGCCACAATGAAGTATGACCCCCATGCTATTTTGCATGCATTTAGAGGCAAGCACAAATTAAGAAATATCTAGATTTAAAAAAAAAAACAACCAAACAAAAAAAAACAACCAAAAAAACCCCTAAACCCAAGACATGCCTCCAAAATACATAATTAAAAAATAATTATTGTAATTTTTTTAAATTATCCCCCCCCTTCACTGTAGTATTATTACTTTAAAGAAGAGTCACACATTTTTCGTTGGGACATGATTTGTTTTCAGTAAAGGAATTCAACAGGAGGTCATACAGTAATACATACACTAAATATCTGGGAATTCTTCAGCAGAATAATTTAGTATGCTGTTCAATGAGTTGTCTTAATGACTGAAATAACAGAGACAAATAACTTCAGATGCAGTGATGTACAAGTCTTATGAGTGCAGCTGTGCTGTTCTGGTAGAGCCAACAAATCTTACTTGAGTAAGAACTTTACAAATATTTTATTCTCTTTAAGTGTTTAATTTTCCTTGTGCATCACTCTGAATAAGAATATACAGCAGTTTTTAAATTTTCATTTATTTTCTAATGGTCATCACTAAACATTGACAGAGTTACTCATATGAAGGGCCAGCCAAAAGGACGCGCACTGTTGTAAACCCTGCCTTAGTTCCTTGTTCTCATACATGGATGTGATGACATGTATAACAACTCTACTACTTATGTCATGTTTATCTTGGCTTTGTGTTTAACTTGGCTAGCCTAGTGTGATGAGCAGGGTCAATTTAGTTGAGCATGAAGATGTTGATTACATTTCAAGCCTAGCTTTCCCAGGTTACAATTCCTCTTTTTGTTCCACCATCTCAGATCTATACTTTGACCTGGATTTTCTTTCTGTAAAGCTATTTTTCTATGGACACTGATCAAATATTCAAGCTCATTTTCCACATAGTTGGAGTCAAACAGGTATTTTTTTTAGTTTAATTTTCTGAAACTTGTAACAGAAGCAGCACACCACTGTTTGCACTTCTCTCCATGTGTCAGTGGCAACCACAAGTAAAATTGATTATAGTTTTTATAAGACTGTCTGGGATAAGAAAGTTATCTCTTGAGCAGCAATACTAAACGTGAGCTCCAGATCGATAATTGCAGGACTAATAGCTTGTAAATTAGTCACTGGAATTGTGAGCAGATCCTAAGGGATTTTGTGTCCTATTCCCACTGAATTTCCCCTTACCTTCCTTTGAAATCCTCAACCGCTGTTCCTCCCCCTTGTTCACTGCATTCAGCACTATTTACCTGCTTCCTTCTGATCCTCTTTAACTGACCCTTTTTAACTAAGTGGCTCTCAAATATCTTTTTTTCGCTTTTCCACTCTGTTCTTCTCATTGCATTCAAACCTTGCAGGCTTTAAAGATACACTGATGGAAGGTAACAAGAGCCAAGCCCAGTGAAAGTGATGGGAGAAAGATGTTTCCAGCCCAGTGGGTTTCTGTACCCACCAGCACAGTCTCCAGAGGGCCAGACTGGGAACGGACAGACCCAGCACAAAGAAAAATCAGAAACTGGGGTTCATAAAGGGAAACGTAGACAGTGTCCACTGAGACTTCCCCTGTTAACAGCCAACAGCTGTATCAACTCACCAGAAAGTCAGTGTCCTTTTCTTGCTTCAGAGTCCTAAACCAAAAATTGAGTATTTTTAAGGTTGAGAAACTTTTATACGAGCCTACCATCACAATGTTTCCTGGTACAGTAGTCTACTGCCTCCTCTCCTAAACCTTGGTAGTAACATGAACATCCTTGTTGACAGTCTTTCTGTGATGCATCATAGTCTCCTAAAAAGAAGGAAAGAGGTAAGAGTTACTATAGTTCTATGAAATGCTTCATTAAAAGGATATCAGTGAATCCTTTCAGCTGTTAAGAAGAACTTTTTGGGAAAGAGTTGATATTTTATGTGTAAAGAAGCACTTTTCATACAGTAAGTTTAGACAGGCCCCTAAGCTTTCACCGCAAATTTTCAATGTTGAGGTGCTGGTATGGGTGGCAGCATATACCAGTGTTTGCATTAAAAGTAATTACAGTGATGTTATAATCATTCCTAAGCCAGGCATTGCAAAACTGAATAATTTATTGTTAAACTTAATGCAAATCTGCTTCAAAGTAGAACTGATTCCTGAACAGCCTAATCTTGGCTCTGTAGTGACATCCTGAAGTCAGCAAAGCAATACAGTTACACTGTTCTAAAGTCTGTGGTCTGTTCTTGGAGTACATGATTTTTTAAATGTGTGTTTATTTCCTCTTTTCACTTTACCATGGTGCCTGCCAGTAGCACAAAGGTTTCTCCTCTCTCACACACATTCCCAGACTTTCTCTCCCCTCTCCTCCTCTCCCCTAACACCCTCTGTGCACAGCTCTCACAATCCAGCACACAGCAATACATCTTAGTCCCTCTCTTCTGTGCTCCTCTTCTTGCTACTCCTCACACACAGACCCAGAGTTGCCCTGTTTGCTGGGACCAGCTCAAGGAAGGGCTCAGTGCAGGCCTTCAGTTCACATCTCCAGCTCCCAGAGGAAACCTGTCACATATTGTCTTTGCCTGAGCTAGTGTTCTCACTTGTGCACCTAACTGAGTGGGACCCAAAAAACCTGAAGCAAAAATCACCTTGAGGAAAGGAGCTTTCTCATCATGTACAGGACGCTTTGGAAGAGAAGGCTCCAGGGAGGAGGATGAACTGGAAAACCCATTTGCCCTGGCCCCTGAAACTGCTTCTGTTCCCATGAGAGAGCTGCCCAGTTCCTAACATTGCATCCAGCAAGGAGTCTGACAGACAGACACTGCAAATACATCCACTTTTCTCTGTACATCTTTGGGTCTGTCTTTCCAGCAACCTGCCACATATATTCGGTGCTCAAATAAATTCCAGGTGAAAGAAAAAGCACGTCTGAAATTACCCCTTCCCTTTCCTTCTCTGCCCTTCCCTCCCCAAGCAGATGTACCTGCTCCATGCCCCATATTTGCAAACTTTTTGCTTCTTTGAGTGATTTCTGTACTCTGAAACAGCATCATTGAATTTTGCTTAGTTAAGGCAAGACAGCTCATGTCAGAAAATGTTTGCTAGATTGGGTCTCATTTTGTAACATTTCCCCTCAAAGGATCATTCAATGATGCATCTTAGAATCAGATTCCAGAGAGGGAACTAAAAGAAACATCAATAAAAAAAGAAACTGTGAGGAAACTAAATATAGAACAGGCCAATATGAATTAAACAACATCCTAGAAATCTTCACACAATAATTGATTTGCTCATTTGTACTTCTTTCTATTCTTTAATCTTTCAGCAGGGCTTCAATCCTCCCCCCATTGCTTTTTTAATATTCTCTGTTCATCTGTTGTCTACAATATTGTTTCTGATCTCTCTCATCCCATCAATCATCTATAAAAAGAGACTAGTCCACACACTCTGGTCTCCAATCCTAATGACTGTAAAGAACTAATCACCTAAACTGAGTGATGTTCATTGTTGTAAGTGTCTCTTTGATTTATTAAACATCTCTGTATAAATTCCTGCATGTTTTGCAAGTTGCTTCCTAGAACCTGTATGAAGGCACTTTGAAATCCTAAAACTGTCTACTTGTGGGGTTTTTGGTTCACCTAATAAATGCATTCTTGTCATGAAAAATGAGCTTTTACTTAACTGAAAGGACCACTCAATTCCAAATACAGGCCAGAGCCTCAGCTTGAGCTTTCCCTGAATATACAGCAAGCTTACAAAGGCCACTCATATACACTTTATATTAATTTGAAAATGCTATGTGTGTTGCTTTGGGATGTCTCCCTACTGATGGAGAGCCATAGACACTATGGAAATACTCCTAATGATGGCATTTTCCCCAGCTGTCACTTTCACATGCTGTTGCAAGCTCTTTGGTTGAGCAAGCAGACTTCCAATCTGATTAAATAAAGTTCAAGAATTGAGTATGTTCACAACCTGTCCTAGCTAAAACGACACATTCAGCACCATGCCATCAGTGTGCAACTATTCCTCACAGTGACAAGGTGTGATTCGAGTGTTAAAGTTGCCCTCTTTGACCATACAGTCAATGCCCACTGAAGGATCTGGGGGTCACCAAAATTGGGGATTCTCAAAAGCATGAAAAATCCAGGTTCTGTCTGTCACATCAAGGACTGCCTCTCCATCTATCCCAATCTCACTTGAAAGAAAAAGAGATACAAAGGACAGAGTAGAATTCAACATGAGCAAGGTATGTTTGAAGACAGCATGAGGCTTTTGAAAGAGCCCAACTTGATGTTCTCATGAGCTAATTACCAAAAATGGGAACAAGACAAAACATTATGTGGGCACAGCTTTTGGTAGAACCACACAGGGGACAACACTCAAAATGGAGGACCAGTTTCACCAAAAACTCTTTCTCTGTGCTTTTCAAGTTTTTTCACCAGCACCAGAAGGTATGGGACTAGAAAGGAAAGGTATAAAATGTTTGAATGATTTCATTCTGGGAAGGATTCTTTGCCAATGAGAATTTTATTCCCCTTTCTCATGCTGGATTTGCACAGAATATAGAGTACCTGCTAAAAATAAATGCATACTCCTTAATGTTCACCCCAGTCTTTACCCAATCACTGGCTAATGAACCAGCTATTCTTACAGGCAGGTGAGTTTTATGCATTGATTGCCTTAGTGCCTCATACTAAGTAAAAAGGACATTAATAATCTTATTATTACAGAAACATCACAGCAACTCATAAATATAGATTCAACAGTTAACATCACAAATCTGTGAAAACCCTTTCTTCAGCACAGTATGGGCAGAGTTATGCTGGCAGGCTAAAGAAGCGGGGGAAAAGTATGTATAATTTATTCTGTAGATTTGCCCACTTTATCTGTTTACAAAACGTGCATTCATAACTTACAGCTTTTGTATTCTGTAACCATTAGCAAAACAGTCTCCTATAAACCTCTGGTAAGGGTGCATCAAGCAAGGCTGGTAAATCTTGGTTTGGTGTATCTAGCCCGTATGGATTTCCTTTTCACTTCCTGATTAGGAGATTGTCAAATGTTACTCTTAGAATGAGATTTTGTTTCCTTACATTCTCTTTAGCATTCAAAATCTGCTTTCTGCATGTATCTCAGGATCTCAAGCAAACATCAATGTTATGTGATTACAGTTGTCAGCTAGAGCAGCCACAGAAAGTGATTAGCTTCTCCACAAGTGCCTAGGCTAGGGATCTTTTCTCTCTTGCTGTTTTTTTTTTTTTTTCAGAGGAAAATGTGGCAATGGTGTTTGGGGGGTGTATTTTTTTCCTCAAATAACTGAAAAAGAAATACAGAGAAAGTAGATTTAGATTTCAGCTTAAGCAAATATTCGTTGAACTGATTAGTATAGTTTATGATGTCCTCATTATCTGCACTCATATATATATATATATATATATAGTTGCTGTAAAAAGATATTTCTATTAATATTAGGTGAGAGACCTCCATTACCCTGTTATAAGAACATAAATAAATAATAGCCATCCGCAACACTGGTGTCAGCATCTTTATTGCAGATGCTGATTTGGGCTACATGATTTCCAGACTCTCAGGAAGGAGAGACTCATTTCTATTCTGAAAAGCTGCTGCTCAGAGGACCGTCACACAAATGGACAGAGATTAGGAACAACTGGCAATTTCTACCTATGTGAACTCAATGCACAACAGAAAGACTTGCAGGGAGAAATGTTTTTAAAGACCTTCAGAAGTAAAGCACAGGCAGGATAGAGACTTTACACTGTGACAAAAAGAGCACCAACAGGACAACTGAAACCTCATGAAGAATTTAACCCCCAAGCAAGTCCAACCAAAACATTTGCTTAGAGTCATATCACATCACTCTGTAGTTGGATCTCTAATAGCATATCCTTAAAATATTTCCTGATGATAGAGTCTATCTATAAATTTTGTAGCCGTGCTTTCACTGAGAAATGATCTGTGATTTTTATCTACACGTTACCACTGACAATTTCAAACTTATTATCTCACAACCTACCTCTATCTTAAAATTATTTTTTCTCTCTTCTCAAACAAATGCTTCCCAAATCTCTGCTGGATAAATATACTGACGATTTAACCTCTTTTACAACCTATTGAGCTTTAAACATGTCAGCTCATCTAAGAATGGATATTATATATTTTACACCTCTGTTTTGGGAGAAAATCCTACATCTTGAAGAAAAGAAACAAAGACTTTCCTTTTCGTTTCTGATTTGTGTGTGTGTTGTTTGGGTTTTCTTTTCTTTTCTTTTGTTTTTTCCCAGAAAGGTGGTTGTTGCTTGAGAAACACTGAGCAGTAAAGAAGGCTGAAAGTAGTTAGTCTTGGTGGAGATGAACTCTACGGTTAGAGGGCAGAAAAGGAGGTCAGAGGTATATATGATCAATACAATATTGCACAGGAATTGCCACAGCGGACACCTCATCCCTACTTTGTGTGAGCACTCATAAATACCTGTCCGTATTGCCAATCCCTGGCTCAGCTGAAAAAGGTTCTGTATCTTTGACGCGAGGCAAGAAGATCTCCATCCCCGCAGTTCTACTGAGATTACTCAGCTGTGAACAGATAACTCGATACAAAGAAGAGGAAGAAAAAGCAAGGAAAAAAGTAGAAGCAGACAATTTCATAGAGCCCAAACCAGACAAGACTCTCTCTGATGACCAAGGGAAAGGCTTTGATAAACGGTAGGGCAGCTCCTCAAATCCAGGTCTCTGAAAGTGGGGGTGGAACACTGCAGGAAATAATACGAGAGTCCCTGCTGTGGGAGTCAAGGGAGACAGGGAAAATAGTTCAGGTAATAAAAAAAATGTTAATATTACAAGAGTGGAATGCATCTGAGTATAATTCCAGACTTTTAAGTTCAGTTTTCAAATCTTGGAGAAAGAAAGAGACAGCCCGCTGCCATCTCACTAGTTTATCACATTGAGTTTAAGGTGTGGAATAAATCAAAACTTTTTTTTTTTTTGGAACATGGTACAAAGAAATGCATTAATAATACATGAAAAAATGTTCATCATGTTGGTGTGCATCAGTGGAAACACTATTTTAAAGAAACTATGAGCAACACATGAAAAGATTTGACCTAGGTTTCACTTCTGATGTGCCAGGGTGGGGGCAAGAAAAGCATTTTTCTCACCTACTGATGTGCTATATCTGTGACTTCCCACTTGGGTAGAGAAGTTGGGTTCCCAAAGCAGGAATGATTTTTTTTCTCTACAAGCAAGCAGGGAAGTTTGAATCCTCTGAGCCATCCCCTCTATGTGCATTCAAGAGGAACAGAGAGAGAAACAAAACAAAACCTCCCAGCTAGCTGGTAGCTGCCATACCTTTTCTTCCTCTGCGTGCTGAATGTTTAAATGTCTAAAGACTCTGATGTTTGCTGAGAGTAGCAGTCATATTTGTGCTCAGCTCTGCACACTGTAGTGCAGACATGGGACATATGCACATGCCCACATCCTGTGCCTTTCTAAACGCTTGTAATTTCCTTCCTTTTAGCTTCCAGATACACACTTTACAAAAATAAATTTAAAAATTGTTCTGACTAAAAGTATACAATTGCTATTTATGGAAGAGCATAGCTGCAATAAATATTTGTTTCTAAGCTAGCTGAATCTATCAGGAATGAGAATGTGGGAAAGATCAAAGGGAAGACAAGATAAACACAAAAATGACATTTAGATTTGGATTGTGGTAGTTCCCAAATGCTCTACACAAAAATGAGACCTCCTGCAGTCAATGCTGTAAAGGTAAAAGGTCGGATTTTCTTGTCTTCTGAATCATCAACAGTCTCAACAGGCAAATTGGACCCAAGTGGGATGAAAACAGATGATTTCTCTTAGTGACCAGAGTGAGGAAATGCTCATTTTGCCAGGGCATCTTTGCTCTGGGGCTAATTTGGTTTGCAAGAGGTGTAGGTACCCTCTCCCTGGCTGGTAACATGCTGACAAGAGATATTTGGATTCTGCAACCTCTGTGGCACTCTGTGTGCAAGAGGGAACATTTTGGAGAGCTTGTGCTTTGGGAATACAAGAGCTTTGGTTCCACCAGCTCTTCTGTGAGCTCCCTGTCCTCTCAGGGTTGGTCAAACATGGGCAAACCGGACAATTTCCTGAATTCAGTGGGCACTTGGTGGACAGAGAGAGAAGGGAAAATGGACAGAAAACTGTGCAGACCCACATGGCAGTCTATCATGTCCCACTCTCCAACTCATGTTGGAGGACATCTCAGCTGTGCCTGGGCAATCAGAGGGGGAGGGCTCTGTATTGTGTCCTGCAGGGTGGGGGACCCACAGCTGATGAGTCCTCACAGGGCTCTTTGCATGCATTTCATTCCTCTTCCCACACACTACCACTCCATCACCCTCCCCTGCATGGGAGGAGCCTGGGGGTGAGCATGGTTGCTGTCAGACTGCATCAAAAAGCCCCACATGTGGCCATGGGAAACCTCTGGAATGACCTGCTGTTGGCCATCACCTCCCTGTGGAACCAGCAGCGCAATCCTCAGCAAACCCATCATCCTGAGCAAGGAGTGCCTCGCATCCAAAAGCTGCCCTGCCCTTCCCTGCTGGACCCAGAAGTTCAGGTGGAGGGTACGGGAGAGGGGGAATTCACTGCTCCAGCAGACAGTCATTGCTCTCCTTATATATATGTCTTCAGCCTGTTGTCACCGTCTTCATTTGTAGTTTTGTGAATTACTTTTAACTTATTTAATAGGCTCTCACAATAGGAAAAAAGACCCTAAGGAAAGAGAATAAAAATTGTTTCTTTGCTAAGACCTTGCCTGGCAAGTTTCAGCTCAGAAACCCCAGAGAATGCAGAAGAGATTAATGAAAATGCTGAGAATCACCATAATAGTTCCAACTACCCGCACCAGTGTCAGCAGGCTCAGCAGGGCCTGTCATTAGAAAGCCCTCTTTTAAAAGGGTGTCCCTCCTATTAGTTAAATTATCTAGACTGTGGCGAAGAATATTCCAAGGTGACAGAAATCAGAACAGTACAGACTGCTGAAAATGAAAATCAGATAATTGCTCATAAATTACTTCTGGGATCTTTCAAGATCTTTCAGTCTTGCTGACTGAAAGACAAGTCATTTGGAATGCAATAATTAAAATAAAAGCTGCAACATGCAGGAAATGTAGTTGGAAGGAAGATATTAAAAGATATATTGTACCTGCATAAATTATCATCTGGTTTTCAATAACATCCTGAATTTTCTCTTATTCTCCTTAAACAGTAAGTGTGGATGAGAACCCTGGCATGGAGACCAACCCTGGCTCTGGTCCCCAGTCTGTTCCCTGGATCTTCGCACATATTCTAGGCAGGGGTAAAAAGGATATTATTGTCCTTTTTCACACTTTTTCACCAATGCTGTGTCTGCTTAATGCTCAGTGACACCCACCCTTGACACAGAGGACTAGCAGATTTTCAAGGGTGGCACAGCCACCCCTCAGATCCCCTCATGACTTCAGCCCCTTTGCAGGAGAGAGACTGCCCCGCTTACATGAACTGAAGGAAGAATCCAAAATTTCCTCCCCTGGGATGGGACCTCAAGCCTTCACCAGGAAATATTTTAAACAGAAGGCCTTTTCTCCTAATTTTGCACATCTGAGGCTAAAATTAATGTCACTTGGTGTTCAGCGGAGACACCTCTATATTAGTTTTTTTCAGTAGTTTTAGATGAAAGCTGCTGAGAGACGGAAGGGGTGCTCTGATGAGCTGAAGGTCAAGACATCATCACATTTTCAGCTGTATTTTCTCTTCTTTTTCTGATCATCCCACACAGCTACCAACTGTTTGGAGGAGGATAGCCAGGCAACTCCAGAAAATGTCTGTTAAAAATCCATTTGACTCTCATTTACTGCTGACCACGTTTGGTCTAAAAACATTAAGAAACTATTTCACCCTTCTTGGCATTTATTGGACTACATGGAGATGTTTTCTCAGACTTTTCTTTTTATTTTTTTTTAAAAGCCAGACTGTATTTTGTTAGTTACCCAGAGGATTTCATGCATGGGCTACTCTATAAAGAAGAATTATTATTCCCTAGAGACAAATATGGTTTCTCTCTGAGAAGTTGCATAATAACTCAAGTGGGATGAACAGGAGTTTTCTGTTGGTGTTAAGGTTCACAATTAAATTGGGGACAGTTTCTGCTATAAGAGGGATAGATATCCAATTTTAAACCACCTTTTAATTTGTATTGAAGTACAAATTGTACTGCAAGTCGTCTGCCCCCGAGTTACAGCTGGGCAACGAGAACAGGACAACATCAGACACCGCCTAGTGATTCTCTGTTGTTACCCAGAGAAAAATTTGGTTCTCCCAACCAAATTTATAGCTAGGAGGAGGCAGCGGAAGCTGTAAACTGAGGGCTGGAACTGTTATCCTGATCTTAGTAAGGCCAAGGATTATACAAGCATCTGAAATTTCCTGTGCTGTTCAAGATGAGGCAGGAGACAATCCTGCAGGACAACCACTGTGGCACGGACAACACCGTCTGTTCCTGGGGAGGAAAATGTAGAATTTTTGTCTTCAGGGCTGCTTCTCTGCACTTTTTGCCAAAACTAAATTAACCCCACGAACATAGAACAAATGTACATATATTACAGGGCTCCTTTCATGAATAAAGGATGCCAGGTCACCTAACCTCCATCCAAATGAGCAGCACAGAAAGGGAGAGAGGAGAAGTGAAGGTAATTTGATGTTACAGCGGGGAGGAGGTGGAGGTTTACATACAGCTGAATCACTGAACAGCCCAATCTGTCAGAAAACAGCAAATATCACAAAAATTCACATGATTTTCATCAATCTGTCCCCTGCCCTAGCACTGATGGAATCTCCTCTTGCTGGTTCTCAGAGACCTTGCACAGTGGAGACATCACAGCCTCTTGGCACAACCCCTTGCAGCATCGATCTCACTGTAATGTTGGACCTCAGTACAAAGGAAGGGACAAGAATGATTTTACCAGTTATGATATCATTCCCCCACAAGTGATGCTTTTCCCCAATCCCATCACCTAAAGCTCTATTAAAACCTGATGGTTAGTACATGTCCAAATTTTCCATTACAGAGAGTCTTTACCATTCCTCCTGCTCTTTCAGTTTAGGAAATACTTTGCATAGGATTCAGGGCATGCAGGTGGGAGGGTTTCTGCAGCCTGACCTTTCTATAATCTGTAATTCTCTGTGGCCGTGGCTTCACCTTTATCTGGAAACATATGAAAAAATGTCTTTTGGAACAACGAGAAAAAGGCTGGATAAATAACTGCCTATCAGCTTCTGGGATGTGTGGGAAGAATAAGGATGGTTATCCCTCAGTGAATGCCTGAAATGAGCAGTCAAGAACAAATGAAAAGCTCATACTCCTATTTTATGACTACATCTCGATGTTACATTGAAATGAAGCCATTTATCCTGAGCCTTACCTGGGCCCTTCAGAGTTCAACCACAATAGGCACCATGGGGCTGGTGTTCAGGGACACCACTGAGGTGCATGTCTGCAACACATGAGCCCACTCTTAGACATGTTTAGGGGTCAGGGTTCCTGGCTAAATGCATTGAGATGGACTGTGTGTTGTCATTATGTCAGAGGTATGCGTGTGCAGCCCAGAGGAGATCATATTTATTTATAGACAGGGGAGCTTTGAAGTCTTTCTGTGTGGGAACCCACTAGAGAGCAGACTGAGATCAGGCCACAGAGTTGGTATTTTATGATGGGTATCGGTTTCTGCATTGCCAGTTTCATGTGCTCCTCTTAAATTTCCTTGCTCCTTTACCACACTGTTTCTCTATACTTACTGTTGAAAAATATTTACATGAAAAATGTTCAAAAGGGAGAGAGGTTAGCAAAACTTTCAACTGGGTTAAAGATATTAAGCAATGTTTTCCCATTCTCCATGAAGTAGTAGATTCTAGCTCTGCTTACTCAGGACTTCTAGCAGGCTGCCGTACTCACAGGAGGGTGCTTTCTTAGCTTATTTTATGCATCAGTTTCATGTAGAATAATTGTCTGCTTCTGTGAGTGAAGAACATATATTTTCTGACAGAGATTGCTTATCTCAAGGGCAAACTGAATGTAGATCTTCAGCTTGGAGAACATCAACTTTTTGTGCAATTTAGCTAGCAAATCACAGAATCATAGAATCATAAATACCAGGTTAGAAGGGGATCTCAAGGATCTGGTCCAACCTTGTTTGGAAAAAGCATAGTCTAGACAATATGCCCCTGTCCAGCTGAATCTTGAAAGCGTCCAGCGTTGGGGAATCTAAATGTAAAACCATGTCTACTCTTGAGGACTTTCTTCAAGCTGGAGCAGATACATTCTCAAAAAAGACTGTGAAAATGTGATCATATTGAGTCTGACCTCAAATCTTAGTACTTGAACATGTATTAACCTGGGTCTGAGAGCTCCATTCTCTTGCATTTTTTGCATGGTAAATCTTTATATTCTTCTCTCTCTCCTTGGACACAACTTTATTTTCCACCACCAACAGCAGGAACTCTGACTTTTCAGATAAGCATCCAGCCATGTAAACCTCTGTATCTAAGACAGAGAGACAATAAAACTGAGACTGTTTTGACTGCCCTCCCACAAGGCATTTCTATGTTTTTCTATCTACACTGCCTCTGCCCAACTGATCAGGGCTCATCCTTGCACCTGAATGAACTGGACCATATTTTTGGTGAAGAAACAGAAAATACAGAAGAAAGGGTGTCCTGCTGCGCTGGCTGAAAGAGAAGGACAGAAGGAATAGAAGGAAGAGGAAGGGAGTGAAGCTGCCAAATGTAGCTGCAGCGTGTGACATTGGAAGAGACAGCATGGAGGGGACAAGTACTCACGGGATGGCACAAATTATGCAATTTGTTTACTCTGCAGTGATGAAACAGAAAGGTCAGTTTCTATACATCCTGGCTTCTAGGCCGGCATATATGATTCATATATATATATATGTATTAAGTCTTCTATATCTCTACAGCTCAGGCTGCCATTCGTCTCTAGTCTTCTAACAAGCAGGCTTTTGAACAGCATTCACGCTCACTTTTTAAGTTTCAAAAGAGGCGTCTCTTGCTGTAGAGGCTGCTGCTAATGAGAGATGAGGCGAAGTGAGGAGACAGCACTACTCCAGGTCGTCTCTGTGTTGAGCCACCCTGTACTGTGTGAGCAGATGATAGCAATGTGCTCCATCACTCTGGCTGCACTGTGTGGGTCAGAGTTTGTGTTAGCACACAAGTAACCATTAACCTGGCCTTTGCAGCTGGCTCCCAAAAACATTTCTGAGCATTCACCTCTTGTTCTGTATATAACAGTTGCATTCAAGGAAATGTCAGCGAGCAAAAAGATATGACAGGAGTCACAGAAAAACAAAGTCATAGAAACACAGAATTCACCTTGATCTAGGCAGGTAGAGAAACTCTCTCACTGGCTTGATCTGTGCAAAGGGAGCTGCACTTCAGCTCACCGTCACAGGAACAGGCTGTGGCCACAAAGTCCCTCAGTTTTTTCCACCACTGGGCATGCACCCAACATCTGGGTGGCATGAACTACAAGTTTGACTGGTTTGCAGTGGGAAGACCTATTGAAATGGGTGCTCAGCATCTTTTAGCCCTTGGTCCTTTGGGATTTTATTCACAAGCAGAGGAGTAACTTCTCTCTCCAGCCACATCCACTTCAGACTAAACACTAGAGGTGTTTGAAATACTGAAGTCTGATAAGATCTCCTAGTATGTACCTGGAAGGGTATCTCCCCCTGTTACATAATTCAGAAAATACAGGACTGAGAAGTGTGTGTGCACAGTGTTATATTAATAATGCAGCAGAGCTGTCTGACCAGACTGGTTGGATGGTGCCATTAGAAGTTTCACTTGCTCCTATGGCCCCATCTGCTCCCCTCTACCCTCTTCAAAGACCAAACACATTTCTTTTTAACATGGTTGGAGAAGCTGGGAAAATAGGCAGAAGTGCAACTACCTGCAAGTCACTGCTGCTGTCAGGGCATCACCTAAGGATGTCTCCAAACCTGCCTCAGTTCCACTGACACATTATAATTCCCAACCAGTAAGAACCCACAGAGGCATAGAGAATCCCAGTACCTCTCCTCTTCCTTTTTGCGAAAACACCTTTATCAGAAATCTCCCCACACTAGGAGCATCAGTTCAGTATCAGCAGAACATAAAACCAGTGATTGAACAGCGTCTTACTGGGAAATTACCACACCTTTGGAGGACACCAGAAATAGAGGAAAAACTCTACCCAGACCTGGTATGACTTTGATTTGTTGTGTCCCTCAAAAAGAAAAGTGATATCTACATAGTCTCATGGAGACCTGAAAAAATAGAAGAAAGATGACTCTTGCTCAGTTAAATTTTTCTAAAAACCCACAATACTCACCGCCTGCTGGCTCTTTCTCAGCACAAGGCTTCAGGGGCTGGGCAACACACAGCTCGGTGAAATGGTTATACCAAACATTGAGCAAAAGCCCTTCTCATTTACAGCTCTTCTTCTTTCAGCGACAATACAATAGGGATCAGTTCCATCTGCAGTACAGCACATGCAGCACAGAGCTGTGCAATTTATACACCCTCTTCTGTCTTAAAATTCCCAAACTGCACCGTACAAGCGAGGAAGCAATAAAAGACATGGTGCACAGACAAGGCTTACAGCCTGCACTCAAGCTCTGATGCTGTAAAAAATGCCTAGCTGAAACAAAGATCTAAGTTTCACATTTATTTAACTTTCAAACATCATATCCTAGGTTTTACAGTGATGGGCACTACAGAAAACACAATGAGAAATAGATGGGTAATTATGGTGGTGGTTTTGACTTCTACCATCATCTAAAACTGTAGTAAAGTCAGAAGACACAGGTTTATGCTTCTTGAGATATGTGTTTAAATCTAGTTTGTGTCATAAGTGATGTGAATGTAATGGTCACAGCTTGACTCCTAACCAGTCTTAGATAAGTGACTTCGATTTAGAATTAGGCGTGATTTTCTGTATCAGAGTGCATGTACTGCAGTTTGGTACAAATCAGTGTGACTGGCAGCACACTTGGGACTAGGAGGGAATAAGAAACCTAATTTCAGAAAGAAAGTTGTAGACAGTGAGGAGTGTGGAATGTTCCCTGGGCAGCTGCCCACAGCCTGCCTGCTCCTGAGCCTGCAGCCTCTGCACCAGCTCCGAGCGCTGAAGTTTGTGAGAAGCACTGCTCGGTTTAGGAAGAGAAGAAGGGGCAGACAGAAGCAGTTGGTGGGAAAAAAAAATTGTTATAAGAACAAAACAGACATGAAAGGTGTTTTAAATGGCACGTATGTATAGATCACAGGGGAACTTTGAAATGCACGATTAAGTATTGAAGTAGCCATCATACAGTCCATAACCCCTGACTGTTACAGAAACCCCACGCAGGCAGGTACCACTCGGGCTGCAGCATCCTTTGATGTCCAGGTACATGACAAGAGCGTGAATCACCGCACGGCGAGAGACCGGACAGAGCAGACCCAGTCCCGAAACGGGGTCAACGATGAGCAGCCTCACCGACCGCGATGATTGCCTGTGCTTCTTCCCGGGAAGGCTTGTGCCGTCCGGCGTGGGTGGCCCTGGCTCCACAGGGGTGTGACCGGGGCACACGGATCTGCGTGGGGTGACGGCTCACCCCCATCAGCCTGTGTGGCCCCACGGGGACGCTCCAAGGCGGCAATGCCCGAGCACTCTTCCTCAGGGTGCTGGCTTGGCCCAAAGAAGGGGAAGGCGATGTCGGGGGCCAGGGGTTCCCCAGCGGGGGTGTTGCGTGGGGCATCCCTGGGTGGCGGTGTCCTCGCGTGGGGCCGCCTGTCCCCCGTGTTCCCGCGGCGTGCGAGCCACGAGAGGGCACTGAAACACAACCGAAGGGATGAACCGCGCTCGGCTCCTGCGCCAAACGGGGGGTCTCCGGCGGTGCCACCGCCTTCCCTCTCATTATATCTTTAGATAAAATTCCAGAACAAAGGATCAACACAAGGATATGTTCATTGCGGCACGTTTCAGCTGTCCCTTACCAGGTCTGAAACAAAACCGAGGTTGGTAAACACCTGACAACGAAACGCTTCGTGCGTCGGGAGCTCGTAAGATGAAATAGGACTTTCTGTTGCAGTTGTTTGTCAGGCTGAAATGATAATTGTATCGAAATTCATTTTTAATTAAACTGATGTGCTCTGGGAATCTGCATTGGCATGTATGTGGTGCCCATCATTACTGTATCGGTGGGCTTTATCTGCACAATCAGTTAAGCTTAGTATATTTTAATTGAAATTCTTTCAGTCTTTCAGCTGTTACTTCCTCCTTCAGATTATCATTCATATAATAGCTGCATTTCATGCTTATCCTATCCTGAGTGATTATACGAATTATTCTGCCACTATTTTTAATTCTTCCCTAATTCCCCCTCACTTTCACAATCCTTTTTATTATAAACTCTTGCCTTTATGAGGGAATTTGGTGCAAATCAGTTCACACCTTTTTTTTTAACTATAAACCAGATGTAAGAAACTCCAACACTAAAAACATGCAGAACTGAATGACTATCATTCTTGATAGCTGAAAATATGCCACTAAGATAGTATGAAATATTTTAAAATGTAATGGGATTATGTAAGTGTAAGTACGAAAACAATTTTAATAAAATATACCCTTACAGGTTATATTTTCCAGGAGACAACCTCAACAAAAAAGGAATGAAAAGAGTGCTTGTTACTATCTTTTTCTACACAATATATTTTATTTTACTTCATGCATATTAAGTTTCTTTTAATTTTTTTAAGCAACCTTAGCTCATCTTATATTAAAAAAAAAAGAAAGAGTAACTAGGAGATTCTCAGGTTTCTTGTATGAAATAAAAAGCTTAAAACTGAAATTATTTGAATAAGAGAGATTTTGAACCACATTTGTCCAATAAATCCAAATATTAACTTCATTAAAATAATTTCTGCAGATAGTTGTATCAATTAATACTCTCTTAGGATTGCATTTTCTACTGAAACCCCTGGAAATGTATTTTTTCATCTCTATTTCATATCCATTGTCTGTCATCTCACTGGTATGGCACTATTTATAGTTTAAGTATAAATTTTAGTGCTGAAAGCCCCAATCCCAAACAGCCTGCATTTCTAACCTCTGTTAGAAATAAAAGAGACAGGATACAGAGGGAAGCTCAGAGGAAGGAATAGCATCAGAGTTTGTTTTTACTTCAGTAAGAAGCATCACATAAGTGAGAAGAATCAGTGTGACTGTGTTTGTGCAGGACAACAGTTCATGTACAATGCTGACAAGGGACAGGACTTAACCTAATAGCTTGTTTCCATATCTCACTACCTTGAGTCTAAGTAACATCCACCACATTCAGCCTGAACGAGGCATTTATTTCAATTTCTGAGTGCTAAATTCTCGTCGGTTGTAACAGTATCATTCTGGCACTCAGCGTGGACCTGCACCTTCCATTAGCAGCTGTGAGGGCACTGGGATCGCAGCAGTACCAAATAACCCATGGTCACCCACTCAGCAGGATTACAGGGAACTTTGCCATTCGTTTGTGAAACCTTTAGACCTCAGGAGTTTTGATACATCTAAGTCCCGATCACTTATGCGAGTGTGCCTGTGCCGGTATGGTAGGGGGAAAAAGAAAACAATCTTTCTCTAAGAATATGTATTGCCTGGTCATGACTTTCCAAGGAAAAAACAGGTTTTGTCCTGTCTTGTGCTGTGAAAGCCTGTACCAAGGTAAAAAGACATCAGGGACGTGTCTTTGTGGCTTCAACATAGGCACTGGAAAATTTTTTCTTGTGCTTCCAAACAACAGATTTGCATACATAATGTGTCTGAAAATATAGAGGAGGTACATAAACAGATAGGGAAAACACTTGCATATATCAGAGCAGTATATATTCTATATGATTCTATTATATATCTGTATATGTGTGCATGCATGGAAATTCTGCATACCGCAGAGGGGGAATGACACACTGAAAATGCATCCCGGTTTAGTCTGGTACATTCGTGGTTACATTGATTAAGGAGAGTACAAGATTTGTCTGGCTCCTGGGCAGATAACCAGTCTGTAGCACACTTAGTATTTTCCAGCTTTGAATCTCACATGGCCCATAAAATCTTTGCAAATATTTCCTAGTGTTAACTACAGTATCTCACGACACAGGTAGAGCTAATCTCTTGACTGATTTCCTCCCACCAAACTACCCAGTGAAGCAAACCTAACATCAGCACCCCCATCTACACACATTTCTCTCTTGCACCGCTGGGAAATATACTGAGTAATATTCTGCCCGCTGGGAGCAAACACCATCCCAGCAGTGCTCCAGACACACTCTCCTTTGGGGAGGGGGAAAAAAAAATCTCTTTTCATATTCACAAGGAAGATTCAAATTCCTCCCCCATGTTCTTTTTTTGTTCCCCACTATTTTAAATGTCAGACTCCTACACAGTTTCTTTGAAAGTTTGAACAGTTAGTTAGATTGGTCTGGAAGCAAAACAAACCGCAGCACATTTCACCTTTTGCAGAACTTTCCAAGCATGCATTTCAGAGTGGTGACGATTCAGCGTTTAGCTCTCTGGGGTTGGGGTGTAGACCTAAAAATTCAAAACAATTTTTTGTACATCTGTGTTGAATCAGGGCTTATTTCTGATTAAGGTGGCTGAATTTTTAATATTAAATTCTTTTCTAAATTGATCACTGTTGTATTCAGGGACATCACATGGAAATGGATAGTTCTGCTCTAACATTGTTCACTCTGCTTAGGATCCAAGTTAATAGGGTTGGAAGGTTTCTGATTTTTCCTTCAGCTGTGTTTTGCCTGAGGTACAGTCTGTGACAACAGAGCCTAGACTCTTTGACCTACTTGTGGCATTTTCTTTCACTGCACGTGAAAGAATGAGCATCATTGGGAGATGCTCAGGCTGCTGCTCTTTCCCTTGTCCTGATGCCTGATGGGAAGTTCATTTCCTCTACCTCTCCCCACTCATGGGAGGCTGGGTGCTGGAGCATCCCAGGCTGATGAGGCACAGCTGAGATAGGGCTTCGTAGGCAATGAAGTGCTGTGGGAGACGCTGGTCTGGTTTTGAACCTCGAGCTTTGAAGGGGAGTTTCTTCTGCTCTGTCTTGCCCTGTTCTGGGCCAGAACAGCAATCTCACCGCATAAGTACTGGGAAGAGTGAAGGATGCAAAGCATTGTGGGGGATCAATAAGCAGCCAAACTCACTCAAACACAGGGCATAAGTAAGAGGGGACAGAGGAGAGAAACAGGTTTGAGTCTTTAGTGCACCTGGTAATGAGGAGTTTGTGTTTCCCTGTCCTCTGCTCCCAAGAGCAGCCTCAAGCTGGGGCTGTACTAGCAGCTAGTGGTCTGCCAAAATCATCTCTGATGAGCACTAGTTTGCTGTGTGTGTCCACCACCCTGGCAGCATCAGCCAGAAGGGTCCCTGACATTTTGTGGGTGCCCAAGTAGACACTACTGTGCTAAAGAAAGATACCTAATGAGCAGTGATGGATCTGAAGGGCCCAGATAACGATGCAAGGCGGATGCAGATGATGCTGCTGGCTTGCACATCATATACACAGGCTGTGGGAAGTGCACAGCATGATGCTCCAAGCACAGTTTTCTAACTGCTAAATGTGGGTTAGCATGTTTATACCATATCCAGGAACCAGTAGGATGCTGTCCAGGCAGCAGGCAGGGCAACAGGCTCATACAGTCCACACCAGGAAAAGAGAGAGGGCAGTAATAGTGTGTGTCCAGGGGAGTGCGTAGGGCAGAAAAGGTCCTGCCTCTAAGACAAGTGAAAACACTCAATTTATTAGTAAGTGAAGAGGGCTCAACAGTAGTTTGGAACAAAGTGGCTGAACAAAGTGGCTCCCATTCCCCTGGACCAGGGTTGCCAAAAAAGCTGGCTGCCAAAGCCAGGATGGTGAGACAGAAACACCTCTGCCCTTCTGTGTGACCTTCACAGACAGGTTGTTTGTGTCTAGAGTTTATGGCACATTTTTCAGATGCTCTGTGCCAAAGTGAATTGTGCTTATAATAAGTTTCAACAGCTCGGCTTATGCTTAGGGAGCTGAGGGCATAGGTGGGGGCTGGCAGCAGGCAGGCAGCATGCTGGGGAGCAAAGCTGCCTTCTGGCAGAACCACTTGGATGACCCAGTGTGGTGGGATGGTGGGAGATGCGTGACAGGGACGTTAATCACATCTGCACAACCCTGGTGACCACAATATACCCCAAGTCATCGCTGGCAGTGCTGCTTGCCTGGAGATGGCAGCTGAGTTCACCTCTGCAGTATTTTCAGGCTGTTTCATGTCTGCTGTTTGTATGTGCTAAGATAATGAAGAATTGTAATACTTTGTTTTTTAAAGGAATGCATCATAAACCTTAACAACCTAGAAAATGCTGTGATTTATCTGTATGGAGTTACTGGATTTGCCCATCCCATGGCAAACTTTGTTATTCCCTGCCATCATCCATGACTCAAGAGGAATGGCCAAGGACACCCTCTTCTTTAGCCCTCAAGCCTGTGCAGGGGCAGTGTGACATTTTGCCTTAACTCTTAGTTCTCCAGCCAGAATCTCCTCAGCTCTGAATTACAGATGACAGAAACACTAAAAAGAAGGTTCCTTCCATAACAACTGTGACTTCAGAATAAGTGGTCTCTTCTTCTCAATATTAGCAACACAGAAACCCTCTCGTTACCAAGCTCAACTCTGTGTACAGTCTGTATAACCTTTTAAACAGTTTTTGCTGTAAAACACAAGTCTGTGTTTGCTGTAACAGAAGCGTTTCATTCCTCACAGTAGAATAAAAGAGTTTGCTGAAAGAGAAAGGGCATTGCAAGCCCCTGCTTTGTGCTCTGAATTCTTTTCCAGCATCTTCCTTTTAATACATCGCAAAAGGGGGGAGAGAAGAAAAAAACACATTAAAAAAAAAAGTGTTTTAGAGTGTTTTCCCAAGAAATATCACACACTGAATTGAAACACCTTATCTACAAGGAGGTCCTGGTGGCAAGTGTAGAAGCAACACAGGAAAAAAATCAATACAGCCTGCAGAGATTAAAAACATACTGAAAAAACATAAGGAAAATGTAACAATTAATGCCAGTTGTACATATAATACGTGAAAACAAAGCAAAGAGGCATTAGTCTCTACACACAGATCTATTGGATAGGTAATGCTTTTATCTCAACTTGAAAATGGAAGCCTTATTAGACTGCTTCCCATCAGGAGGCATCATACCAAGAACAGTACAAGGTTCTAACTAGCTGAAAGCCTCTTCTCCCCTCACTTTCCATCCCAATCACTTTGCATACGGGAGAAATTCAGATGGCTCAGCCTCTGAGGTGGTGTCAAACCAGGGTTCAGATTTACCAGCCTGGATGAAACCATACACTCCCCCTCGAGTGGAAGAAGTTAAGTAGCCGACCAAGATGCCTTGTGATAGGTGGGAGTATTTGGTCTGTGATTTAAAAAGCCCCTCCATGAAGTTGCAGCTAGAGATTGTCTTATCATTACATTGTGTTATGCTGTATCACCTATTAATATATTCTTGACTTGAATAAAATGTTTTACACAGATTTTAGCTCTGCAGAGTTTTGTAATTAAGATGCTTACAGACAAAAACTAGGCAGATATTTCAGGTGTGGCTCAGTTGAATGATTTCTCAAATTCCCTCCAGCAGATCAAATGCTACCATTTTACCCAGTATTTTGAGTGTAAACCTTGAAAAAAGGCATCATATCAAACAACTCTTTCCTACCCCACTGCCTAATGTTAAAATACATCATGAAGTCTAAGTAGAATATTTTAATTCTTAATTTTCTGGATGAGGACCAATAAAGAGGAATATCCCCTTCTCAGAGACACTTAACATCAACACAAATTTCAACAAGAACTACACAAGACTCACAGCAGGGCTGTAGATAAGGATAAGCATCGGATAATTTGGGAATACTGGAAAAATACCACTTGAACCTTCCTTCTACTACCTTTACATAAAATTAAATCAAGGTTTAAAATCTTTATTTTTAAACCCTAGAAACACAACTTATGTTTTACTCATCCCCTTTCTGATGCCAGTGAGTGGAGAGGCAGGCACAGGGTCACACAAGTGCCGGTGGGTTGGACACAGTGCTACTTGAAGGCAGTAAAAGAGCTAAGATCACTAAACCACCCGAGAGTCCTCCCAGTGGAGGAACTTTAAGGACTATGAGAGCATAAAATAACCAGGCCTCTAACTCACGTTTTTTACAATTTACATCCAAATACACCCACCATACTCTCAGCATTGCACAGAGGTCAGTAACATAGCAGCATCTTTAATGGAAGTCTGGGCTAGACAGACAGAAACAGGAACAAGCAAAGGGAAAGATTTCATGGAGTTAGGAGTTCTGTTTCACACAGATTTCACAAACGGCTCTCAGAGCTAAGCTTGCTTTTTGTGGCAGGGGCACCTCATGCTTTGGCCGGGCTCCCATTTTAGCATCGTATAAATCCAAATGGATAAAGAACATACTTGGGCGCTGGTGTTCCCACTACAGACAGGCTGCTTGCCAGCATGGATAAACAAAAGTACTTTTCATTTATTAGTTACTAGTTTTCATTCAAACTCCCAGTGTGCTGATTCTTTTACTTTGGACCACATCCCATGCTCCCACTGAAGCTAGTTTTAAGATTCTCCTGACCACATCGAGAGCAGATTAATTTGAAAAGCATTTAAAAGGCATAGCTCTACCATTCTTACACAAGAAGGTGTAAAGCATATTCAACAGTTAATTCCCGAGGATGACTTCGCACAAGCCAAATTTGCAAGATTTTAATGAGCCTTGGATAAGACCACTAGCTTTTTTTCCAGTAACACCGTCCACTCTCAGCAATAAGTAATAAACATTCACAACACCCCATGAGGCAAAAAGTCATAGCTGCGCCTACTTCAAGATACATAAGCTGCAGAAAAGCTATTAAGGGTTCATAGTGAGCCAGTGCTGGAGCCAGCACTCGGAGTGCAGGCAGTCCTGGCTCTTAATGCACATGTGAACCTGTTAGTGCTAAGGTTCAACTTTGTCCTGTCAGTCGTCTTGAGTGTTTACTAAATCCAGATGGCCTGAGGAAATAAATGAGATTAAAAAGAGTCTGTTTCATTCTAACACTTCCCAAAGCCCTCTGTAAAAGTATTGAGTAGCTACAGATAGTGCATGCATGTGCAGGCAACGGTGCAACCATTACAGACATACCAAGGACTTCATTTAACTTGTCCTCAGCAAAGCTTAAAAGCCTTTAACACTTCCATCCCTGTAAAGAACAGGAACATGCCATTCTGCCTTCTCTGTTCATTTTGACAAATGCTGCCTAGTCTCTTGTTTTTAGCTGTACAGCAGCTGCAAAACATTTTCACTGACATCTCCAAGAGTCCTTGGTGGCATTTTCCAAAATGGGAAGGATGAGGAGGATCCTAACCTCTTCGGAGGGTGCAGGGAGGACACACAGGCTCTGTAGTGATGGAGAGGTGGTAAGTGGAGCTCAGAGACTCTCTACCCACACCAAAGGTAGAAAAGTGTGTGTGTGGTTAGTCTAGCATTAAAACAAAAAGGCAGAGAGGGCAAAATCTTCCATATGTGAGTGGCTGTTAAGTAAGATGAATGAGTAATAATCCTCTGTGTTCTGCGAAGAGGAAAAGATATGTTGAGTCTGGGCCACCAGCCCCCTGAAGCAACAGGAAGCTATAGGATGCCCTTAATGGAGCTATTAAGGAAGAGATCAGAAAGGATCTAAGAGTTGCTCAATCCCATCTCAGTGAGGGAGAAGGATTAAAGAGGCTCCTGAGATTACCCAGAGCCTGTGCAGGGATGAAATAAGCCCAGCTGCTCTTTATATGGGGTGCAGAAGGAGAGATGGAGGTCTTTGCAATCTGTAAAGCAACACCTGGCCATGCTCTACAGTGGCCTGCAGGAGAATGACATTCAGGTGTATGTCCTTCAGCAGGGAACAGTACTACACAGGGCTGACTGCTGCTGTGCTCAAGGGTACAGCTGAATGGGATGCATAAACACCAGGAAAGCACCCAGGGTGCTGGAAGAGTGAGAAAGATGATGCAGTCAGCTCATTCATCTCCTGCATGGTGTTTGTGGGTAGGGGCTGGACAAGGAGGTTATCTTTGCAGCAAAGATTGGCAGGATCTTGATTTTTTGCTTTTAATAGCTAGTCTTTACTAGCAAGTCCTTCTCAGATCTCCTTACCTATGACTCTTTTCCTTCTTCATTTTAATCTGATGAAACATTTCTCTTTTGTAAGAAAAAGGTATCAGGTGGAGAGCTTCATATAGGATGAGAGGAGGAAAACAGGCTCGGGGTAAGGGGTTGCGGCTCAGGGAAGCCCAGATCATTGCTTCTAGAGACTTGGACAGGTCTCCTGCTTGCACCCCACTTCAACTCACTGCTTGTAAGTCAAAGATAACAGAGTTCTTTTCTTTCAGTCATTTGTCTGGGAAGATTTGGGGTTAGTGCACATCCAGCAAGAGGTGGCCCAGGCCTCAGCGGAGATGCCGGCGCTTTACCATTGTACAAACAATAGCACCTCTGAGAAGCAAGCCCTTGCTTTGTATATTTACTTCGTTTCTTGTTCAAGCTTTGTTAGGAAACCAAGGCACTTAGGCTGGTTACTAAAATAAAGAAGTGCTGTAAAAAGAGATCAGCTCTTGCAAGGAAATTCAAGCTGCAGAAACACGAACAAAGATCCATTGAAAGGCAGTGTTAAATAAATACAAATTAATTTTGCATAGTTCCACAGTCCTTCGGTCAATAAATGCCCATTTTCATTATTATTCAATAACATTTAGCTAATATATTTGGATTTGCAAGGCAAACGTTTTCAAACATTTTTCTAAATTAGCACAAATCTTCTGCTTCGTCCTTTCTTCATCTACTGTCAGCGGAGCAAATAATCAGAGAACAAATAGTTCTCCACTTATAAATTCCTCTTGCCAAAGACTTGACCTCTAGAGACTTGACTTCACATTTACTTTTCTGTAGAATTTAACAAAATTAGTCAAGCGCGATTTGTTGTGTGTTTGTCTCTTTTCAAATGATGACAAAGCTCAGAAATGTCTAGCTCTGGTGATTAAAGGAAGAGATTTTACTAATAATGCTTAAGTGGAAGGATATTGGAATGCCAGAAATACTTATTAACATCCTCCACCTGTAGGCAAAAGGTTATAAAATTTTATCTTCTGTCAAGACTGAGGTCATTCCCACTTAACTGCCACAAAGTCAAAAAACAGGAAAAAAATCCTAGCCTCAGATAGCCCTGCATCTTCCTCGCTGGGCTTTGGGCAGGATAGGCCAGATATTAAATTTCATAACAGAATAATGTGCAAACCATTGCAGCTACAATGTGCCACATCTAAATCAAACAGGATTCAGCCATTATTTTGGCATTTCCAAGAGAGAAGCTTACCCTGGAAACATAGCTGGCCTCTTTTTTTGTCAGCCTTTGACCTTGTACTAAAAGGAGCTTCTCCTGAAGCTTGATGACACCCCAGATGAGCAAATCCTCTGAATTTCGCTTGAACCAGAGTCAGTATGATGGACACCACCACTGTTCATTGTCAGATTAGAGCCCATGGGATCACATTCCATTCTTCTCTATGAA
The DNA here is from genome assembly GCF_001604755.1 of Lepidothrix coronata. NCBI lineage: Eukaryota > Metazoa > Chordata > Aves > Passeriformes > Pipridae > Lepidothrix > Lepidothrix coronata. The sequence goes on from NW_016690188.1 coordinate 960,969, forward strand.
ACTGTAAAGTGCTTCATTCAAACGAGCATTTACACCGTTGTTGGGTGAATCCAGTGTGTGTGAAAAGACTGTCCAAGCCAATAGCTTCAGTCAGATGCTCTCTGCATAGTTGAAGCAGAACAGCTAATAAAATCTCTGGAAGCACATCCTAGGTCCAATCACTTAGTGCCAGCTGCCTCACTATGTACTTTTCTCTCTTCATTTCTTCCATCTTCCCACCTACTCATCTCTTCTTTATACTTTTATGCCCTGCTTTTCCTCCTATCCTTTGCTTTTGAGTTACTTTTCCATCACCGCCTTTCAACATTCAGCTTATTCTCTTCCAGTTCCACTCAGGGAAAAATTAAAGTTCATGAACAGCATGCCTACAAGTTCCTTCAAATATGGCTTATCTCAAGTGGTCCATTCACACCTGGGCCATTAAGTAATACCTTTGGAAACACAGCAAGTTCATTTTCTGAAAGATATATGAGGCAAGAATAGTGATACAGCCTGCTTAGTGCATGTGTGCATTTATAGGCAGTAAACTCAACAGAGTGAGCATGGCCATCTGCTTTCTTTTTGCACTTTTTCCCTTCCTGTGCTGGACTAAAGTGAAGTCCTTGGACTGCACAGCTCTCTGACAATGGTATCTATAGATGTCCATTTAACTATTCCTTTGTTTGACATCAACTCTTCTTTCTTTATAGAAGAGTCCTTATTTTCCCAAAATTTTGTAGAGAAACAACATTTCCACTTCTCAAAACACATGGGGAAAAGAGATTTCTTGGTTTTTTCACTAAGCAGTATTGAGCTGCTGAAGGGGCAAACAGCTGGGGTCAGCATTACTCGGGTGATAACAAGCAAGCTGGCAAAAAAAAATATGTCTTTTTACACTCTAACAAGACAAGAATCTTGTCTGAGCAAAACTGTGCATTTAAGAGACAAACTATGGGAGCACCTGCTCTGGTACTATTCAGACATAATTATTGTAATCAGTTCACTAAAGCCACCAGTAAGTCAAAAACATTTTTTTTCTGAAAGACAGAGCAAAAGAGTCACTTGCACAGTGAAATGACTCTTCCTGACAGTAATCCAGGATTCAAGACAGGTTAGTTGTTCCATTTCACAGTGGCAGCACAGCCCTCTCCATATATCCAAGTGCTTGGAGCAATGCAGCTGGGCTCCCAGGTATGGCAGTTTGTGTCCTTCCTATGACCAGCAGTGTCCCTGCATGCAGGGCCACCTGGGAATGCTGCTGGAAGGTGAAAAACAAGTATGATAGCTCAGTGATGGCTTCAGTGATCCACTATGATACTGGAAAAACTTATGTAAAATAAGGAAAAGCAACAGGAACCTTATAATCATCCAATAGTCAAGTCCCTCAGTGCAGCTGAGCTTTTTCAAACACATGTGGATGTTCCTGAGACACAGCTTGCAGGCCCTCCTTAGTCTCTCTTGATGAAAGTCTGGAATTCAGCAGCTGCCATGGTCTAAAACAAAGTTGCCTTTTGCTGGGTTAAGACCTTAATAGTTGAGTCTCCAAGCAAATACATCAACATTCTTCTGTGCAAGTCTCTTCTGGCCTTCCCAGGTCTTCTGATATTCCTGAAGGCAGCAGGAAACCATCATGTGCTTGAATGGATGGAAATACACAACAATCCTCCCCAAAAATGCACACCATAACAGGTATAAAATGCTCAAAAACATTTCAATAGACTTCTGCAGCTGGAAGCCTAATTCACATTAGTAGTTTCAAGAACTTCACCCCATATTTCGAGGAAATTCAGAAGATATTTGATCTAGTCGTAATCAAAACCAAAACTTTGAAACTGGGCCTGTTTCCACTAACCTCAGCAGGACTTTGATCAAGCTGGCATTTATGTTTGAAATAACGCAATTGAGAACTGTGAGTCTATTCTGAATATTACTTCAGTCATGTTTATGTGGAATTACTGGGCTTCTGTTACTTCATTGAGCATCTATATATGACCTAAATAGCCACTCCTTTGTGATGCGAGCTGTCCAACTCCTCATGGTGGCTAGAGATAACCCCTTAACCTAAGGGACAGCTGCAGATGACACAGAAAAGATTGAACTATTTTAAATGTGTTTCCTTCAAGGATGAAAATTATTTGTCCTCATTCTTCTAAATACAAGACTTTTAGTTTTTGGTAGGGTTTTTTGTTTGGTTTGGTTTTTTTTAATCACACAATTGACCTTTTTCATTCTTATGAGAAAAAAATCTTGAAAACAAAATCAAAACAAAGTAACCTGCTTCAAGCTTCACCAAGTATGAAAACCACCAAAGGCTTTGTCAGCTGCTCTTGAGGAGTTAAACTTGCCTGGAAGAAATAGCTAAGCACCTTCCTAAATAAATAAATACATAATAAAAATAAACAAATAAAAAGTTTGCCTGCCTTAATCTTCCATGTTATCACTATGTTTGCCCACAAAGCTTCTGTAATTTTAATAATGTGAAAAATAATTTCTTTGTCCATATGGACAAAAAGCCTTTTTCAGCTCATTGTACACCGGAAAAATCTTGACTATAAGGTGCTTTGTAATTTAGTTCTGATATACACCTTGGCTAACAGGTGTAATTAAAAACCCATTAAAATCATCCAACAAGCAAATCAGAGCAATCCCGAGAGGAGCTGAGCTGTGAGAGCCTCTATTTATAAAATCATATTTAATGTAGTCTTATCTCTGCACTGAAAAAAACATCTGTTTAACATACTGTAAACAAAAATATTAAGGTTCTCTGTCCTTTTTGTCAGAATGACTTATGACGTGATCTGCAACATATGCAATTAAGGTGTAGCAGAAAAACTGCCTAATTTCTATGGAAACAACTACAAAAACCTTGTATGTTTGCTCCCAGTTGATACTTTCAGCTCAGGAGTGAGAAAAAAAGGACTGATAGGAGAAGGAGCTGGAGGGATTTAAGAGAGGCTTGGTCAACAATTTACAGCCTCTTATTTTTATGTCTCAGCCCAAACAAAATAGAAGTCACAACAATTTTGTCTTTGCTATGATTTTGTCTTCAGACTGCAGGGAAAAATTCATGTTGCCTCAAGTGTTAATGAGCTCAAATTAAAAAAAAAACAAAAAACCAACACAAACCAAACATAAACAAACACTACCAGCACCATAACAGAGTAATAAGCATATTTGCATAATCCACTCTCTCCCATGCATTTATAGATAATCACATCTTATATCCAGAAGATGAGTTGCAGTTTGCACTACCACGAGGATAAAAATGGGAATATAAGCACTTTATGATTTAAGAAGTTCAACTAAAATAGCACAATGAGACCAACAGAAATTGGCCATCAACACTTGTCAGTGTCATTCTAGTAAAGTCAAGCATGAAGTTCAATCTTTTCCACTGACCCTGTGAAATCATGTCCCCCACCAATATACTGAATCTAAAACTGGTGGACAAACACCAAGGTGAGTGCCAGGATCAAGATGGACACTGATGAGCGGTGCTGCGCTCAGACTTTGCTCTCTCTGGAAGCAGAACAGATACAAGAAATGCCACAGAATAGCAAAATACAAAGTCTTCCACTTCCACAAAGTGGGAAACCCACCAGCATAGGCAATAGTGCCACATAATAAGGTTTCCTGGGGAGCTTCATGAACCAGCATGGCATATCACACCTGAATTCATGTGTGCATCATAACCAGAATAAGGGCTGGTAGTGCTCTGATCAGGTAGACTCTGGAGCCCACCACTGCCTGTGCCAGTACACCCTGCACCTACAGCACCCAGTGCTGCTGTCACGGGCCGGGATAGCAGGAGCTCTGCTGGGAACCTGGGCACCCTAAAGCACACACTCTTTTCTATTTGCCTGAGCCAGCTGCCCTCCAAATGTGGAGCCTGGGACTTTCCTCCAGCTTGTGTGCACTGATTATGCTCTCCTGGGTTCATTTTTGTCCCTTTGTTAGTTTATAGAGTCCCATTGCAACTACAGCCCTAAAATGAATCAGCTTCTCTTTAGGGATAAAGTTCTATTTCCCTAATTTATTGTGGCCAGGCTTTTATAAAGGTGGATACTAAATGCATCGATAATTATATTTTTGAGGAAATGAATAATTGCCTAGAATTACATGTTGATAAACACAAGATGCAGATGAGTGGCATTCCAAGAACCTGAGAAAATTATATCAGAAAAGTCGTCACAACAAGGACATTGCTAAAGACAAAGGACCTGAGCCATCCTACACTGCCTGGTTTGTTTACTTCCACTTTCCACATGGAGAAAGTGTCAGGTTGTCTGTGTGGTTTCCACTTTCTAGAGATATTCTTTTTTTTAGTATATTAAAATGCCAGCTTACAAATGGGAAGCCTCTCACGTGCAAAATCCAGAAGCAAACAGTCAGATGGCACTTCTGGTTCCTTCAGAAGTGCCCAAATACGATATTTGTGTAAGACACATAATTACTTGCCTGGGCAAAAAGGTGTCCTTGAACTCCAGGTTTCAAAGTCATGAAATACTGCAATAATTTACTAGAATGGGAAAGCAAAACCAGCATAGGGTGAGGTACTAGCATGCACAAGTTCACTGGAAAAATGTCCAACTGTGACATTCCCCAAACCCAGAGGCAGTAGGTATGCTTTGCTATCATAAAGAAATCCTTGCTATGTGCACTCCAAGCCATGGCTGAAACCCTATGGCTGCTGAAGTCAATGAAAAATTTCTGACCCACATAATGGCAACAGGATCCTGTCCTCTGTGACAAACCTGTGTTAATGGTCCCCTGTGCAGGTGTGTGTGGTTGACTTTCAACATCTGCTCTTGTGATCTGGTACAGAGGGTATCTTATTTCAGACAGAAGCCATTGATAATCATCGTCTCTGGGGGTCTCACGGCTGATCCACCTACAGCAGCAGAATTGCCTGATATCTGTTCATTTCCAAATGGGAAAGCTGGTAAACAGATGGTAAGTGGCTTACTTGGGATTGCATGATTATAGTTAACAGCAAAATATACCTGGTTAAGAGAAATCACAAAACAATCCAGTTTACAAATGCTATTTTTCCTTTGAAAACACTTCCAATGACTCTCGCTGCAAAGCTGAGCCATTTCCTGCTTTTCTCAATAGCACAGTTGAGTAAAAAGAGAAGGATCTCCTCTGATGCTCAGCTGAGCCTAAAAACCAAAACAACCTCAGAGTTGAATTTACCACACTTTCACAACCACCAAGTATCAGAAGGGGCTGTCTGAGATCACAACTGACACAGAAAAAATTAATTTGGTATTGACACTTCACAGTGCTTTGAGACTGTAAATCAGAGGCTGCTTGGCAGGTAACAAACACCACCTCCCTTAAACACAGGAACACATCAGCCGAGGAGACCTTTCTGAGTCATCAAGCACAGTCCCCCACTATCATAGATTGCAGCAGCTAATATCCCTGCTCCTTAATAGCCCTCATTATCACAGCAGCTAAGCATCTGGCAAAGTACACAACGTTGGCACTGTCCTCCCTCAATGATCTGAGCCTGTGCGTGTGCTAAGAGGGAAGAGATACCATTTGTACATTTTGATATACCTGTGAACTTCTGAAAACAGACAACAGTCGCTTATAGCCCTGGAAACCTGAACAGGAAAGAGCTTTGAAATATTTCTCAGATGGTTGAGAAAAACAGAAATAGAGGAAATTATTCTATCCCACTCTTATATCTGGAGGGATCAGAGTATATTTAGGCAACACACTCATTCCATGCAAAAATTTAGTCCCAGACATTAAAAAGAACAGATAAATCTTTCTAGCCTTAAAAAGTCTGTGTACTCAGCTTAGACAGGCACATGGCAGTGTCAAGTGCAATGTGTATTCCCTGTGATAATAAATCTCATAACGGAAATCAAAGCCAAGTTGAACTGCACGTTAGGAATTAAGTGTGTCCCAAACTGCTCATCTTGCTAAACCTTCATAATAAAATAACATTACAGTCTGTAATTACATGGTGTAATGATGCCACAGGAGTAATACTCAGGAAAGGCTTAATTTTCCAAGCATTGCAACAAGTGTGAATGGGTGTGAGGCTTAAAAGGCACTCACAGTCTGGACCCAAGCCTAGGTGCAGATAGGACTATCATATCTGACACAAACCAGGCAAATGGTATGAATTTGTGCTCAGTGTTGCCAAGCAAGCACCAGGAAGGGAAGCTCCCAAAGCCACCTAGATTTAATGGAGCTTCCTGTTGCACCTATGGTGGTGTTTCCAACAGGTCTGAACAGAGGGATCTGGAAAGTCTTGAAGATTTTTGCACTGTTGCTTCTGACAAACCATAAAACAATGGCAGTTAAAACAAGGACAATTAAGAAAAACATCAAAAATTAAAATTGCAATTTTAATGGTAATCTCCATTCCTGTGGAGAAAGGTGCTCAACTGCTTCAGAACAGGACAAACTCTCTGCAGAGGCACCCTGGAAGACCTGCGTGAGATTCTCAGCTTTCAGATCATTAAAGTTTGGTTAAATCACTCCTCTTGCTCAGCTTTTCCATTCCCTTCTCATGGAACTTCTAACCCGTGGAACTCCACTGTTGTGAAATCAATAGAAAATGATGAAATATCATCCAAGAGGTCATGGAACAAATTGTTTGGGAACAAGTACAGCCAGAAGTACTAAAATGATAATTTCAATATCTGACTGAAAAAAACATTTTGGGGATTATAAAAACATTTAACTTTTCTTCTTTCAGTGACCTGAAATATTTCATTTTGAATCAAGACATGTCAAAACCAAAACAAAAATAGATCAGTGTTGTACTAAGTTGAAATAAAATTACTTATTTAGACTCTGCAGAGAGAGCAGCATTTAGATGGAAAGCAAGTCTTATTCCAATCACTTTGATTTTGTAATAGCATCACCTTCCCATTAAAATGATCTCCAGAATTCTCTATCAAGCCCTGCGACTGTGTGAGATACTAGTTCTAGATAATTCTGCAGATTTATACTTATATTGTACTCGTGGATCAGAATTTAAGCCTGAAGTCCCACATGAAATGAAGTACCTGTAAGTATTTCAGTAGCCCACCTTAACCTCAGCTCTTTTTTGTCTTTTTTTTTTTTAAACAGACTTGCTCAAAAAAAAAATCCTGTTACAAATACAGGCTTCATTTTCCTGAACTAAAATTATAATAATATAAATAAAAAAATATAATAATAGAATAGAATCTAATAATTAGCACTTATTTAGGACTTAAGAGCACAGGAATTGGGTATAAAACAACAGGTCTCATCTGCCATTTTGATGCTTTCTGTGTATTCTGCCCCATTTTTCTGCACCAAACTTCTACTTGAGGAACTCAAGTGCAGAGTAAGCATCTGATCCAAAGGATGTCTGTTGCAGATTAGAAGGGACTATTTCAGCCTGCACTACTTAGGATGATGGAAAATTGCCACAGTAAAGAACCTAAGGGTTGTGGGTTTGAACTCAGGCTGCAGGCTTGGGGGAGCCAACCCTGACTCTCTGCAGCAAAAGGAGAGCAGTATTACTAATCTTCCTCCCTCAGTCTGCACAGGAGTTGTAACAGCAAGAAGGAGGAAATGAATTTTTCTGTGTTCAGGCAACCTGCAAGGCAAAAGTTTATAACAATTTCTGTTTTGGAAAAAATTCAGAGGCTGTATTTTCAGTAATTGTTTATACAGGGTACAGTGGAAGCTGCATCTCTTGTGTATTGATGGCCTTTTTTCAGGCTTTGGATGCTTTACATACTAATCGCTCAAATGCTTAAGACCTTATCTATGACTTGGTTTTGGATGCAGATAAGGAGTGCACCGAGAATATGTATGTATATACATATAATACATATGTGGATGTTTTTAATAGTGGTTAGAGTCTCCATTCCTCAGTTCCTCTACTCTGGTTGCTGTTTTTCCCCTTGTTGCATTAAAGACACAAACTGATGGATCTTAGCTGGACTGGGGTCATAGCACACCTTGGTTCCTTGCTCTGCCCGGTAACAACTAAAGGCACAGGCAGACAAAATCCTAACCTTAAGATGTCCATTATAAAAAAAATCCATTGACTTCAAAAGCGCTAGGATTTCAAGTCTTTCTGCTGTGCTGAGGTATTACCACAAGCACTCTCAGATGTACCCAGGGACCTAGGTCTCTTGAGAACTAGTAGCTATTTTATTTCCAGACCCATATGGGTCTTACACATCACATAAATAACAGTAGGGGAGTGAAGAGGTCATGGCTCTCCTACAAAACCTCTATCCATTACCAGACACGTGGCAATAGGTCAGTCATGGGGTCCCCTGAGCCATGTGGGACCTGCATCCAGGTGTCTGTACAGCTGCCTCACAAACTCCAGCTGGGCTGGAAAAACTACTCATTATAACATCTCTATGTTCAATAGGACGACTACGAGAACTAAGTCTCCCCACAGGCTTCTCTGATACCCTCTTCTCTTACCCACTCTTCAGAAGCTTTTGACAAACACTGGTGAAAACAGAGTCTTGTAGTGTGGGGTTAATTGTTTTCCTTTTTCTGTATGCATAAATATTCTGCAGACTGAGAATTGCTACTTCCAGAAATATACAAATCAAGTAAAAGTTTCATATCCCCAACTCATGGATAATTTTAGAGGCTGAATCATCTGGTTTGAAGCAATTAAAACAAAGGGTGCTTGTTCTAATGCATTGTTTTCACACTAGAAAGCCCAGTCTGCCTTCAGCTGTCTTTACCAACTAGGAATTCAAGAAGAAAGAAGCTATTAAAGTTTCCTCTATCCAGTTTAAATGTGGCACAACACACATTCCTGGGCAACTTTTCAGAATAAACATCTTAGTAAATTCTTCCTGACAATAGTTAGTGACAAGCATGTCAAAACCAACAAACTCAGTCACATACAAGGCTTATCAATAATTTAGTCTTTTCCCCCCACGAGAGACTGTGTGTTTTGCAATAATGAAATATATGATTTTAAAAATAAATAATAGGCTGTTGTCAGGCCGATTGTAGCTAGAAGTTATGAATTTGATTGATTGAACATTTGAGTTCATTCTCTCTAGCAAGATCAAAGCGAAACTCTTCCATTTGCCCAAGGCCACTTGCAATTTATTTAGAGATTGTGTTCATATCCCAGCAGGTAGCAATATTGGACTGAGGTACACAGAAAATCAGCTCTTTGAGGTTTTTTCTGAGTCCAAGGGATGCAACAAATGAGATTTTTTTTGGTTCATTAAATCATTAACCACTTAATCACTAAAAACCACAACATCAGTTGCATTTTTCCTCAGTTAAGTGCAACAAGGAAGCACCTATGATATTGAAAACCTGTTTTAACATCGATGCCTTTCTCAAATATGACAAGCCTATATTTTTCATTTGTATAGTTATTTGACCCCTTCTCCTTTTTTCGTTTAATTAGCATGGCAGAAGGCAGTGACACCCAAAAGGGAGAGGAGTATGAGTTGCAATGGGAAATCCTTCTAAGAGCAACATGGAAAATAACACATGTCCATAAAAGCACACAGAAGATGTTTGTATAGCAGATTTTGCAAGAACCCGAGTGCAAAAGAGCTCCGAACAAGTCAGCCCAGACTAATGTGAAACCTTCAGTCACCCTGAGACATAGCCAAGATCAGCTGTTTTTCCCCTTCTCCAGATAGCATTCACATGCTGACTATAGGGGTTTGCGAGGCTTTCTCGCCAAAAAAAGAATCATTCTTTAGCTGTCCTGTATTCGTCCTACACAAGATTTGGGGATTAGCAGCGTTAGAAGAAACAAAATCCAAACCAACCAAGAAGGGTCAGTGCAGGCGGCCGAGCAGCAGCTTGTTGGCAGCGATGCACACAGATGCAAATCAGGAGCGGCTGCGCATGTGGGACCTCGGTGGGGCTGCCAGCAGCACAGAGCCAGAGGCTCCAGGAAAACATAAAGATAAGGATAAATGCCAGGGGTGAGGGAAGAAGGACTTTCAGGTGCCAGGTGAACCCACCTCAGAAGAAGAGGGTGGGTTTGTAGGAGCCATAGTAGGTCCAATCTGGGCGATCAGTAGCTGAGGACTGCCAGCACTGGAAGTGCTCAGGATGCCTGGTTCTAGTCTGCAACAAGTCATACCACTTGTGACTTTAACACCTTTTGACAATGGTCAAGACCTTTGTCTCCCATTCAAGTGGATGAAAAACTCTTCTGGGTCTGATGACAACTTGGGTCATGTCTAGATTCAAAGCTCTGGTTAAATACAACTTCAAAGGGCTTTGTCTACACTAGTGAGAGCATGAACTGGTAGTAGACCCATCCATCAATGTACAGCAGTTTTAGGGTATTCTCCAAAGGGCTTGGCACTATCACACTAAAGGGCAAAGGGTCCCCAAGGCAACTGGCATCTTGTACTTTCTCTGCAGGAGTGCTTCTTGGATCTCTGAACCCTAGATAACAAAAACAGAAACCAGGAATTAGAGATCCAAGTGTTTAAACCAAACAAAAACACCCCCAAACAAACAAACAAAATATTTAAAGATCTTCTTGTAAAAGAGAGGGCTGGGAACACAACCAAGCAATCCTAATCCTCTTGTTCCTAGCTCTGCTCGTTAAGGACAGCAAAGTTACTCCAGCTGTGGAGAAACATAATTAGACCAAGTAACACTGTTTGCAGATGGGCTACTCCAGATGAGGGGAAAGCATGGCATTGAGGTTTATCAGGGAAACCTGACAGCTATTATCTGCTCCTGTTATCTGAAAAAAAAAGAGGGAAGGAAAAGCTGAGCAAACACCACAGTGTCAGAGGGGTTTCTCACATATAGTACCTTCAATATAAATATGGAGCTAAAGGAAAAGAATAAAGGGTGAGTGCTCAAAAACCAAACTTCATTAAAGTTTCCCATAACAGACCAGTACCATAAGTGGCCAACAGTCCAGCTAAGTAACACTTCAGGGCATACATACAAGACATTTACTGGGCTGTACCCAAAGTCTGTACCCAAAGTACAGCTCCTTACAGTGATCACCAGTCACTAGAGGGCATTTATGTCCATGAAGATGTCAGATTCAATTTTTTCACTGTAGGCATGATTAGTTAATGAGGCTTGACAGTTCCTAGAGTTCAGCTAAACAGCTGAACATAATCTTGGGGAAGCAAACATATAAGCATAATTAGCAGAGTTCTTCATAGACTTTCAGAAATGTTGACAGTGAGTTACAAGAACAAGCCTGGCTAGTTTTCTTTGTAGTACAGCCTGAAGGAGAAAAAACCCAAAATGCCTCAGGGTCCCAAGGCAGAATTAGCAAAGATTCAGCTCTCTCAGGATGAAGGGATAAGAGCAGTGATTCAGTCTGCCTACAAAATGACCTGAAGGGATGACCAAATCCTGATTCAGAAACAGGAGTATAATGTGAAGAATGGAAATAGTGTTTTGGATCTCAACAGGTTAGGAAATGGTCAGTCTGGGCATCTCATTAGGTAGGAAGTTAATCAGAAGCTTACATGCATGTTCCATGGTGTCATGACTTGGATATAAATGTTTTTTGTACGAGTCAGATTTTATTTAATAACAAACTAGAAAGACAAAGCTGCAGGATACCCAATCAAAGCTTAAGAACTGCCTCAAATAACATGAAGGAGGCATGAGAGAAACATGCCAAATCTATTACCTTTTTTGTATTGTATTTCCACTACATTCAATCTGAAAGATTTTTTTTTTCATAAATGCTGTCGTGGTTTGACAATGCCAGGTGACTAAGATAGGAAAAGAAATCAAAATAGACTTTTGACACCCTCTGGGATTCATGAAGAAACTAGATAATTTAAAATAATTGATGGAAAGCTAGATAATAACACTGTTTACCCATCAAAACCTTTGCCCTAAACACTGCCTGTACACCATTAAGAGAAACCAAAGTTTGGTTCTAAATACCTTTCTGATTTGAGTGACAGATTGCCAAAAGGTGTGAAACACAGGTTGATCTGTGCCAACACGGAAGGTGAAATGAGTATTGTTAGTCAGACCCTAAAACACAGACCTGCAGGGATTATTTCAGAAAATGAGCCTTAAGGCAGTGGGCAGAGCAGGTGCTATCCTTTAAAGAGAGGAAAGTGATGGGGTGGCTGAGCACATCTCTATGGAAGACTCCAGCATTTTTACTTTTTATGTTGGAAATACAATTGCTTAGGTTAACAAAAACATTAAACAAAGTGTTCTGAATATACCAAGACTTGAATTAATGGTTTAATTAGCTCTCACTTTTCTCAAACTTGCTCATCCGTGATTTGTTCAACCATAAATAAATATTCTGGTTAGGGAGAAAGAAATCAACCACTGAATATTGGAGCAAATCTGAGAAAAAATCCTGTAGCCTTCAAAATCACCTCCTAGTTCATGAACAAAATATTTAAAGCCTTGCTAATGGCAAAGGATCAGCGTCATTGCAGTCCTGCTAGTCTGAAAACACAAGCAAGACAGTAGCACTAAGAAAGAAGTTACCTTATATTAAGACAAATATTCTTGCCTTTCCCTGTAGCCCTTTCTTATATACTTAGAGAGTTGTGGCCAGAGCATGGAAGGAAAAGTTCACCATTTGAATAGGTGACTACCAAACATGAGATAGATTAACACCAATATTGATTTCTAGCTGGTTCAGTAAAAAATCTTATTTACTCACACAAACTGTGCCTCATTACTAACACAATGTAATCTTCCCCAAATGTGTAGTTTTACTCCTTTTAGATCCAGCTTTCTGCATACACATCTCATGGCCAAAGCCAGGGGAGGAAAGTTTGAAGTTTATGATTGTCTATAAATGCAAAAAAACCAAACCAAAAAAAAACCCCAGAAACCCAAAAACAAATTCCAATGCAGACAAGAGAAGATTTTTACCATCATCTAAGAACAGCTGAAACTACACGAAAGCTGTTCAGCATTCTGCGTCCAAGTGTAAAACAACTTACATCAATGAAACACAACTTCAATCCAGGAAAAAATTTATAGGCTTAAGGCCTGGTGAAAGTTCCTGCCTCAAAATATAATTGGAAGTTTCGTAACTGAGAAAAAAGAAAGAAAAGTCACACTGTACATCAATGAGGTGGAAGAAAGTTCTGGTTATCTACGTTGGCAGGGAAATGGTAATTAATGAAAATCACTCACATTCTCTGCCCACTGCCAGAAATGGCTGACAAGCTAAAATTGGCACATAATGATAGGCTGAAAAATTCTACATATATTGGCAGCTCTTCCTTTTCCTCTTGGTATCCCCCAGCTGCTGAATTTATTTTTAGTTTGTTTAGAGATTTTGGATTCCTCTCCCAGTCTCCTGTTCTTGCTTTGGTACTAGAGCCTGGTGGAGTCCTAGAGTAAGTTCCCAGGCATTTAAGAAATGAGTAAATAAAACAATTGTAGCTGTAGCAGGAGGTCTAAGTCGGAATAACTATTTGTGTTTATCATGTGACAACAGCTGGACTTGTTTAAAGCAGTCATCTTAAGCATGGTGAGACAACTTGGAGCTAGCTCCACAAAGAAAATTTAGTCCAGGACCTGCAACTTCTAATTTCTTAACCATTTAATGAAGGCAGTTGTCCAGAGTTAAGCCTGCAGGGAACACTAACCACCTGAAAGCATGAACCACAGAATTAAGGGCTGTGATCACAAACCAGGGGCAAGTGCTAAGGAAATATGTGGGAGTCCTGTGTAATACCAATAAGGTACAGCAAGCATTTCAGAAGAATACTTCACCTGTGAACAACTGAAGCAGGAGCTTCTTGTCAGGCTTGCTTAGCTTTCCCAGACTCAGTGTCTTTCCTGTTTTTACCCCACATATCTGTATAGTTTGCTTTCCATGTCACATAGCAACTGGAGGCTGCTACTCCTATGAGCATTTGCTGATGTGATAGCATGGAATTTCATTAATTGGTTCAAATCAGAGTCACAAATACAACATCCTTTAAGAAAGCTGTGTATGTGTAACAGAGCCAAATTTACCCTTAACATCCATAAAATGCCCTGCAACACTGAGATAAAAGGCTTTAAAGAAGTTGACAGAGTGATAATTAGAGCTGACTGTTCATATTTCAACTGAAGACACACTGACCTTAAAGTTCACGTGTGGAAAACTGATAGTCAGAGCATACCTAGGTAGGTGCTGCACTAATCGTGAAGCCACAGCAGAGACCACAATGGAATCTGAGCGTTTCTCCTTCCACCATGTTGTGTAATGTAAAGGAAAACCAGCCACCATGCTTGTGCTGAAGACCTGAAAGGTCTGTGACAAATCACAACGTAGGATATGGGTCCTGTCTCTCCACTTCTGTTTTGTTTTCCCGAGTACACTGAAAAGAAATCAGTCAATCTACAGATGTGCTGCTCTGACCTCTTACATTGTTCCCTTTGGCTCAGACACCAGTGCTGCTATGAAGCAGCTCTGTGCTGGCATGGCATTGTGGCATTGACATGCAAATAAGCAAAGCCAATGGAATATATACCAGTCCTTATGAATGCTTGATTTTGGTGGGGGTTTTTTGTTTTGTTTTGGGGGTTTTTTTGGTTTGTTTTTCTTTATACGTTGTATTTACTTTTTGATGCTTTCACAGTCTCCCAGAATAACTTAGATGTATTCCTACTTCAACTGCTACATTTTTTTCCCCCAGCAGACTTGGAGTGTTCGTATGTGTTTGTTTATATATACATATAGATGTGTGTAAATTCAGCTTACTTTAGGAACAGGAATATTTTAAGCATTTCAACTACAAGAAAAAGCATATGACGATTCTTTGAAATTCCTTAGTGTAAAACAACTGCAGCTGCCCCTGTCTTGCTTTAAAATCATCAGAAAACCCGAGACCTAACACCCAGCAATGATTATTCAGCTTACATGAACTGACAGTTTGTGTGCCATTCAGGAGAAAAAAAAATAATACATTTCCCCCTTCCTCTTTGGCTCATCAGGGATGAGCCAAAAACTCAACAAGTAAAACCCTGACTGAAACTTTTACTGCAGAATTGTTTCAGAAATGCACTTTTTGCATAGTTTAATTTTCTGGGTTTAGATCCCCCAGAGTCAAAACCAACTCCCGCAACCCCTTCTAGCAGATATCTAAAAGAAAAACAGAAATCTTCAGTGGGCTTAACTTGCAATAAAGGTAGAGAGCAGGCTTTACACAATCTTCCTCGTACTTAAATCCAAAGTTCTGGCTGATGTTTGAGAAGACACTGAAGTTCTATGAAGAGTTTACCTTGGAGATGCACATTGGACAGCTGCATCTTTTGTGTACAGGCTACAGGAGAATGGGGAACACATTCGTCTTGTACGGTTGAGTCAAAACACTTGAGTGGGTTTTTTTCCCCCCTGCATTTGACATCAGGGGATATTGTTAACAATTAAAGCAACAGCAAGGCTCTTCTGCTGAAGCAGCTTGCTCGTTTCAGACACCGTAGAGATGTAGGTTGCTGTGAAAGGTGCTGAATGCTGTTGTGTGCCATTTCAAAGAGAAATGACATTCCCTCACAGATGCTTGCTGAGTGCCACTTCTACTTTCTTCTACCTATTTTTGCCTGAATTGTAACTTTTTTACATTTGTCCCAATTATCAAAACTGAAACTTGACAAACATTGTAATGAACCCTGGGCCAGATTTCTCATGTGGCCTACCACTTTGTGCAAAGATAAGGAAGGACTTTTAGAATTTGGCCAGCAAAAGGGTCTTGGTACTAAGACACATATTTTAAGGTTTCTCTGCGTGTTTTTTTTTCTTTTAAATGTATATAGCAATGCATATTAAAGGACTCAGAATAGCTGAAAATTCTAACATTCTTAATAATAGCATTTATTTTAAAATCCTTGGTTATATATAGGATCTTGAGGTTAACATCCAGAGGGAGGGTTTGTTTTGTTTGAGCCACAGAACTGTGGTGCAGTGGTTCAGACAGTCCTAATTTTATTTAGTCCTAATTTTATTTAGCTTGGGAAAAAACAGGAGACAAAGTGTTTACATCTCCAAGAATCTTCAATAAACCCATGGTTTATTGCTAATACCAGACCCCTGTGAATCTCATCGCCAGGCCCAGTATTGCCATTGATTACCCTGAGGTTTTCAACACACTGGTAGCCTATGAATCCTCCAAAGGATGAGAATAGACAAAAATAAGTGGGTGGGGTAAAAAGGAAGGGGATGTTTCAATTCAGAGAATAATCTACTGCGCACAAATTGGCTTGAAAGAACAGGAACGTAAACAACACACCACCCTTGGCAATGAGCAAGTTAGCAAACAAAAATAGCCCAGGACTTTTGTAATGGTGCCTGATAAATATCAAAATGGCTCTAGATTACATTTGAATGTTAAAACTGAATTTGGATCTGAAAACAAAGGATAAACATATTTCTTCTGACATTTAGTGTTGTCTGATGACATGCAATTTCATTGCTTTTTCCTTATGATGTAATTTTTGTAAGTGATACCAGTTGTCATCAAACGTCATAAAAGCCAGACTTGCCTCAAGTCATCAATATTTATTGTTCTCTCACAGCAGAGCCTGTTTTGAGTTTGGTGTGCATGGTTTTAATTGTTTAACGGAAGAGTTAAGTCCAACCTTTCCTAGTATAAAACATCAGGCTGAGATGGATCTGCTGACATGATGCAATTGAGGTCTTCTGGCAGCTGGTGAAGTAAATGCCCTTTGAGGGAAAAAAAAAAGGAGGCAAGAGATGAGGATCTATCTGGATGACAGGATTAATAGGAGGATACTAAACTGGGCCAGTCATCCAAATCCTCCCTGGACTAGAGCATCCACCATCCCCTACCACTACAGGGTCACTGGGCCCCCAGAAACCAGGTCAGCAGGTCCCAAGCATTACATATGGCATTAACTAATGCCATTGTTCTCTGCAGAAGCCAGGAGAGAACAGTGGGAAACAAACCTGTCCTGGAAGTGTGAGTGTGTTGAGAGACAGGGCAGTCTGAGCCACCCTTATGCCTCTTCTTGGTCAGGGTGACACATACAGCAGTTCCTGGAAAGACAGACCTTCCAAGCAGACCTCTGCTCCTTCAGCCTCTACTTTGGGCCTCAAATCCTATATGTTATGGAGCCATGGAGAACAAAAACAACAAGAAAACTACCAAAATGAACCCTACACCCTTTCTTTGCTACTACTTGTTCTTCCACAGTTGTCCAAACCCTACATGTTATAGGAAATCATGCCACATCCCTTAGAGACACTGTGAGAGATGCTCATCTGGAGGGACATCTTAACCCATGGACACTTATAGCCCCAGTCTCCCATGGACACATCCTGTCAGTTCATTCAGGAGCTTTGTAAGCTGCTGTGCCCCTCTCCTTTTCTCAAAGGGAAGGAAGTTTAATTTCACAGCTGGAAGAAAAACTTTTGGCTCTGTGCAGCCACTAAAGCACAAAAATGAACAGGAAAAGCCCATTTAAAAGAGACAGGGACTGGAGCAGTGGAAATTTGACAAGGAAAAGGATGTAACAAAAAAAGCAAACATGACATTTTTGGAAGGAACTCTCTAAGCTTGAGCCTCTCTGGAGAGCTGCATAAAATTCACTGGAGCAGCTGAAAGCAAGGAATAAAATTCACCTGACTTGTTAGGAGAACATTGTTCACAAACCCCTGCTAATTTGGCTCTTAAAGCACACAGACACATAGGCACAGGCTCAGACAGAGGTACTTATGCTTCCTTGCCACATTATGTTTATCTGGGTGGGTTTTATTTTATTTATTTATTTATTTATTTATTTAGTCCACACAGCTGGTAGAGGGAGCCTGTAGCATCTTCAGTTCACATTTGTCTTTGTGAATATTTTATGTTACCATCCAAGATATCAGTACTAGATCACCAAACCTCACTGCAGCACAGGTGCTGTATAGCTCAGATGTGCCTAGGATTAGACAGTCTAAAAAACTCATGGAAAAAACAATAAAAAAGTTAAAATTTCCAGACTTTACTTACAGTTTTAATTGGCTTTCTAAGTCTCCTCACACACGGCATGAGGTAGACTGCATTTTACTCACAGGCCCACAACACAGTGTGGTTTGGTCAAGATCTACTAAAACCTGTTTTCATCACATGCTTGGCTTCCTTTAGCAGTGCTCTGATTTTATTTACGTGTTATTTTGCATTTATCCACAATGCATCCTTCATGTATGTTCATTAAGGAGGTCCCACAGCTTGCCTGTGAAGTGGGTTCCTACTTCTGCTCATTACATTTCATATAGAAGTAAACTAAGGTGAGAAACAGCTTTGGGTGCCTCCAAGGGGGGCATCAGGACAAGGCGAGGAGTCCAGCCCTTCAGAGAAGGCTTTTGGGAGAACAATCACCTAGGTGCCACCTTCCTCACTGTGCTCAGGGTGTCATGCCAGTGGGAATGAATTATACCATTGTGTGCCTCTATACCCGTTTCTTTAGCTGTAAACCCCATCAGGGTGTAATGGAGCAAGTTTGTGTTGACCTGATGTGCTGACCACAGAGGGGACTCCTGCCAACAGCCACCCACTGGAAAGGATCTGGGGCTGAGCCAGGATGCCACTGTACTAATGGGTGCAGAAGAGACAGTGCCTGATTTCAAATTGTTTTAATTTTGGCTAAACTATTTCAATTTTCTACTTCATTGCCAAACAGAAGTTCTACTAGCCTAGAGGGAGAAAAAATGGCCCCATTCTGGTGTATAAGATTTTTCATCTAATTTTCAAACTTGAGGGCAGCTATGTTACCTTGTAGAATTCTGTATCCGTGATACTGGAGGACAGCCCCAGTGGAGAAATGACTTCATGAATATCATGGAAGAGACTGGATAAAGAGTTGGAAACATGCAATATGGCCTTGAGTACAAGTTTGAATAAAAGCATTAACTGGGGGATGATGTGCATACTGGCTGCTCTTTAGTGCAGTGTATGTGTCTGTCCTAATGCCAACATTCAGTCTGGTTCCAGTTCAGTATTTCTAATGATGAAAGGTCATTATGCAGATTTCTGGTAGCTACTGAAGCATTGTCCAGTAGAGGCAATATCTGGCAATCTCTCATTTGTTACAAAGCTCTGGGGGTACTAAGCTTCACAGAATAGCACACTGAATTTTGGGTGAGTGTTGTATGATGTAGGGACTGGGAAATCGTGGAGCATAAAGGAAAGGAAGCTACACTGACTGCTTCTACTTGCTGATGAAAATCAATGTTTTCCTTCCTGTTAAGAAATTGTGGTAGTGGAGGCAACATAAAGAGATGTTATATATGCACCCTGCACCTCCAGCAGGTGTGTTCAGTCATTTGGAGTGAGATTGTATGGTAAATCTTTTCCTTTAAAAAGAGAGGAAGAAAACTCACACAAACCTATTCAACAAAACATCCTCTGGTAGGTGCAAAGAAGCCCATTTTCAGATAGGTGTTTCATCTCTTGAAGCAACATTAGCTGTCACCTGTTTGTGAGGAGACAGGCTGCCATGTCCATGGGGAGATGATGAAGCATCGTGGGATAATAGTCAGCCTTTACTTAAAAAATTTATTTACCAATGTCGGTTTAACATTCCTTGCTTAAGAGAGCCTGGGTATCACCAAAGACAGTGGTGTTTAATCAGGCTAAAGAGCTGTTTAAACATACTTGTGACTGGAGTAAAGTACAACGTGGCCAGCCAGCATGGAGCAGGCAGAGTGTTAAGAAGCAAACAGCCCCTTCTGCTCCATGCTTACAGACTGAACTGGGGCTCATTTAGCTCCTGATCCAGCAGTGTTTTTGAATCTAGGTTCTGTGGGCTGACTCCCAGCTGAGCACTGGAAAGTTTAGTTTGTATTGGCAGATGCTAGCTCCAAAAAGTAAACTCTGTGCCCTGTCTGCTTTAGTAAAACAGACCTGTCTGTATGCATGTAACCCTCCCAGCTTCTTCAGACCCTTTCAGTTCTTTGGATGACACTGGCTGAATGCCAGACTTCCACTGCCCAACAAGCATGTGACTAAGCCCACAGGAGAGGCTGGAGCACCTCATGATGTTGATAAAGCAAATTCTGCTGAAGCATTCAGAATTTTATGTTTATCGAAAACATCACTGAGCTGGGCCAAAAATACCATTAGCTATTTCCATCCTTGTCCCTAATATTCACACAATGAAAAGAAGTGAAACATGATGTTAAAAAAAAAAAGATTTTTTTTTTCAGAGGTAAGAAAATAATTACTCTGGGAAAGGCTCATTCTTATTGTCGTATCCATGTTCTGTTTTGAGGACTTAATCCTGCAGAGCTCCTGGTTCATGCTCACCTCCACCTTTGACTGTCAAGTTTTACTTATATAATGAAATGAAAAAAGGAATCCTGAGTTTTCCTTAACCTTAAAGTCATTGATAACATGCAGTTAGACACTCCCTTTGGAAAGACATAGCACTAGAAGGGCACTAAATATGAGCTTGGGAGCTCCAGCTCTGGTCCAGATTCCCAGTGGGCCATGACCATAGTGTCTAGCCTCTCTGCCTTTGTGCCCTGCCAGGGAAGGGGAGAACATTGCACCACCACAGGCAGCACTTCTCAGGCAGCCATGCACAGTGATTTGAGCTGTTCTGTCTGGTATTGGTGACTTCCACCATGATCTAGAGCAGCTGCACCTTCAGCAGTATAATCACTTACTCGGTGCACAAACACAGATTTCTGGATGTGTAGCAGAAACGAGTCCACCTGTGCTAAATGCACACAGAATTCCACTGAAATGAGAAGGAGGAGGGAAAGACAGCAATGTGCACAGCTGGAGATGAGAAGGACAAATCAAGAAAAGTCAATGACATCAGTGTTTAAATGCCTGGGAACTTTACTCTGTTCAAGTCAGCTGGTGTGTGTGGAAGGGAAGGGTATGTCCTATCAAAAAGGGAGCAGAGCAGAGTTTATAACGTAAATCCAGGAGCACGTGGTTTAGCTTATGGCAATATCTACCTTGGATAAACAGCATGTAATGTAGCATTCCTGTAAACCCCTTGGCCAAATAATTACTGGGATTCTTGTCAGTGGTCTGAAGAGGGGGAAAAAAGTCTTCCATGAAGAGAATTAGGAGACATTGACCTTCATGCAAATATTTCTTTCTTCTGCTTCCTTTTTTGTCTCCTATTTTCCTACAATAAGACTATTTTAGATGGCCATGAAAGAAGTTGTTTGGGAACAGAGGTGTTGCATTTTGTTGTGGTTTTGGTTGGGTTTTTTTTAAGAAATGTCTATGTAATTTCACAATTAGCCTACAGCAAAAATTAGCCCTTCATGTAGATTCACACAGAAAAAATAAACTGTTTTTGCTGGGACTGTAGTAAACATTTTTAAAACAGACATAGCCTGAGGTGAAGCTATTCTTGTGCTTGTGTTTAGAAAGGAAAGGATAAAAAAATTGTGAAATTAGTCATTCCTGAGCGGATTAAAACTGTAAATGCCTGTTAAAAACACAGTCTCTGATCATATGGGCAGATGGTACATCCTACTATATAATAATGTCTCTACCTGAAAAAATGAAGTGCAATTTAATTGGCAGACATTTTCAAATCCACAATAATATACCTTACAAAGAGTAAGTCAGAGCCTGATGCTGTAACCCTTATTCTTGGCAGTAATCTTTACTCACCAGAGCCGTCTACTGGTTTCACCTTTTACCAGCTTTAAACTGGGGGGAAAATAAAGAATATCCATGGATAAGTTTTTATCTTTGTTAAGGTGACACATTCTCTTCACCCATTCAAGAAATATCGTCCTCTCTTATCACCCTCTCAAGGTCTTCAAGTACCTACATGGGGAAGAGATTTCTGATGGAAGAAGAGTCTTTAATCTAGCAGAAAAAGGCATAATGAGATCCAGTGATTGAAAGCTGAAGTTAGACAAATTCAAACTATCTTATCTAGGAACTTGGTAGATTCCCCATCACTTTTGAAGTCTTTAAGAAGATATCCAGTCTTGATGTAAAAGATATGCTCTAGATCAAACAGAAGTTATAGGTTTGATGCGAAAATTATTGGGTGAGGTTCTGCAGTCTGTGTTATGCAGGAGGTCAGGCAAGGGAATCATAATAGTCCCTTCTGGCTTTAAAATCTGTGAAGCCCAAACACAACTTCAATAAGGAAAAAGCAAGCCACCCTGACGACCTCTTCTGCCCACAGAACTTTAATTTTGGAAACAGAAGCTGGTTAAAGCAGTTCATCAGCCTTACCTGGACTCTGCTTAGCAGAGTGTTCGTAACACCTCAGGTTCTTTCAAAGAAAGAAATTTAAAAAAACTCTAGTTCTCTTTAATAAAAGTAGTTGGAAAATGCTGACTGGTTTCTCAACCAGCATACAGCTACTTCTTTTCAAACTGTAACAAATTCATTTTAAATTTTCACAGAAAGCCTTTTACATTGTTTGTCATAATTATAAGCAGCTATTTATTTGATGCTCCCTATGACATATTCCTGCAAATGAAAAGGAATTGAATTAATTAGGCAAGATTCCTATTTTTAATAGCATTTATAAAGCTGCTAAATTGGGAATAAATAATATCTTATAATCATATTATTTTTATTGCTTTTCTACTATGTAGCTAAGTTATGGAAGAGCTTTCAAATCAAGTCCCAATAATACCGGCATTCACAGTTTTATCTTGAGTCTTGGATAATTTGCCTTAAATTGCCAGCTCCAGCAATCATGTGAATATATGAAAATCTTGACATTTCTTTTCCAAAAAAATCATTCACAGTGGTTGAAGTAAAGTTTGAAAACATGATACTCCCTCCTCAAAAGACCTAAGCAAAGAACTAAATTAATAAACACCTCCATTTCTTTTTTCATCTCATAATTTTAAAGCAAATCCCCTGATTGTGGGATTTAAACCTTTGAGGTTGGCAGTTCCCAGGTGCACTGAGACTTAACTTCTCCCATGTAGAATGAAAAGCTGGCTGGGGTAGAAAGGGCCACCTCAGTTTAACTGATGTCAGTAGAGCTTAAAAATGCTTACTTTTCATAAATAAACACTCAAAATTCTAGGAAAAGCAAAGACCCGAGCACAAGATGAAACCTTGGAGATGCTGGTGGCCTGATCCAGACCAAGGACTTTGTGTGGCTTCTCCCAAGAGCACCTTTCCCTCTGTAGTGGTTTGGAGGGCAGTCACTCAATCACTTTGAGCTATGATGACTATTTGGGCCAGGATGCCATAACACGCCATGGTGCTGCTCCCATTCCTGCACCACTGGCGGTAAATATTCACTTCAGCATCAGCCAGATGTCTCCTGCACCAGTAGTCTTAAAGAGGCAAAACCAGCTTTCTGTGACACAGAATGTTTTATCCATGTGGGACTGCTGCCATGCGCCGAGCGGCTTTTGGGCATGAGGTTGGTCCCCTTCACTGCTCCTGAGGATTCCCATGTGGGTGTGGAGGAGTGCAGGGTGTGCCCACAAAGTCCTGGCACTGCTGGGAGTCATCATCAGATGTGGGGAGGGGTCTGTGGGGGACAGAAGAGGCTGTAGGTTGTAGGAGAGGGTGGTAGTGGGACTGTCCTCACAGCAGGGCTAGAGACACAATCTCAGACCTTAGATTGTCAAACCTTAGATTGTCAAACATTTGTTTGAAGAGTAACAGTATGGATCAGCAGCAAGGTGGGCAGAAACTCAGGGCTTAAATGTCTTAAATGACCATGTGAACCTGCTCACACTGGCAGCAGCAGGGTCCCCAAATGGGCTGTGGTGCAGAAGACATGGAAAAACGGCAATAATATGTAAAAGCCCCTTTAAAATCTCCAGCCCTTAAAGAGGCATGGACACCCCACTGGCTCTCCAGCTCTTTTTTGTTGTCATCTCACTCCAAACTGTCACAAGATGTCAGTGTTTTCAGATATTCCTGCTATGGCTGAGCAAACAGCCTCTCTGCACTGCCTGGCTGACTTTCAATGGCATAAAATTCATCCATAAAATTGAGCCATAAGGTTCTCAGCAGAGGGGCAATATCACAAAGAAACTTGGCATAGGGACCACATCAGCCTCTGACAGTGAGATCAAGGTACAGTTGCAGTTTACCCTTGTTCCTGGTGTAGCTGTAAGGCACCTGGGCACTTCAGCTGAGGTGGGTGATGATTATTAGAAGCTTGGTGTTGGCACAGAAATCTTCAGGGCATAAACACAGCAGAGTAAACCAAGAGGAGGAAAGGTGGCAAACATGCAAATAACTTTGTCTTTCTGTGTGTGGTTTGACATGTGCTACAGGATTGCTCTTTTGGGAGGACTCGAAGACTAGGCCACAGTCCTACCACAAACTCCCCATGCTGGCAGTGTGACGGACAGAGGGACACTGCTCTAGTAACTGACTTGCTCCTATCAGTGAGCAGAAATTAAGCAGATGGGACTGTTAATGTGCTGTTACGTAGCAAGATAGTGTTTGGGCAGGTCTTGGGGGTAAAGCATTAGGGTTATTGCAGCCCTGGTTTTCAACCAGTTTTTTTTTTTTTTTTATTTTATTTTCTAACCATGAAAAATTCTTTTGGAGTGCTCTGGGATGAGAAGTTTCTTTTAGCTTTCCCTGTGTGGCACACCAGCCACAATGACCTCTGGTGCGTAGATCAATATGCTGCCTATTGGTATTTTCCAGATTCCTTTTACATCCAAAGGCCTTAACCCAGACCCCTCTTCACCCATATATACATAGAAGGATTTTCAGGGACCCAAGGTCATCCACTCTTCCCAGCAAACACAGAATATGCAATTACGTATCCACTGATGACCCTGCTACTCTGAAGCACTTTTATAAAAAATGGTGAAGGTTTGTGTTGAGACCCCTGGGCCTTATCCTCCCAGTGACTTGTTATTTCTATTAATGTTAAAAGTCCACTTGTAAAATTTAAGAGGAGCACCTTAACATCAAAGATATCTACATTTACGGAGCTATCTTCAATGTCCTTATAAAACCAATGCATGGGTTATAAAATCAATGTGGGATCCTACTTTGGAAGCTTTGAATTACCTTTTTCAGGGAGTCAGTCATTGTCATCATCTAAATAAGAAGAATAATATTCTGATAAGCAACTGATAGATTCTACCAGCTGGGTAGGACTAATGTTCCCTTGTCCCACCAGACCTTCCTGGCGGTATTCAGTGACCCCTGCAATGGGGACGAATGGTGCAGTATAAGAATTTTTTCCCATCTTCTTTATGGGACATTTGTCCTTCTCAAGACCTAAAGTTTTGTTTTTTAAAGAAACCTTCTGGAGATCACCTGTGAAGCCATGAAAATTAGCATAATTGCAGATGGGGGCACGTTACAGGGAAAAAAACTGGTCGCGTTGCACGGAAAACTCCTTGGAAAAATGAGTAGGTTATAGTTATGTTTGTAACTCAAACAGATCCATCTGAGTCGAGCCTTTTTCGTTAATTCCAAGGTGTTTATTTCAGAGAGATGCTCTAGGTGGGCTGTCTCCACATGAGACAGCTGATTTATGCCGTGATTTTTTGCCACCAGCAGTCCCACTGCCTCACAAGCCACACCCTTTGCTGCCACCCCAAAATTTGGATTTGATTTCCCTTGAAAAAGAAGCTTGTGTTCACATTCCCCATCCACCTGTGTTGCCTCAATACAGCATTGTATGTTTCCTGGTTTTTTTCCCCTCCCCTCCCCACCCCTGCGAATTTGCTCTCATTGAGTGGCAAGAAGAAAAATAAAAATAAAAAAAATGCCCACCTCCTGCTAAGAGGACTAAGACCTGGGGAGCCAGCAAAGAGGAGAGGCCGTTGCCTCTAAAGTTCAGAAATAAAAAAAAATGACTCATTCTTTTGAGCTTGCTGTTCCCTGATGTGACACTGTGATCAGTATCAAATGCTTGGTGGCAAGGATTTTTGTCAAGCTTTCCCAGCTAAAATAGATTTAACCTACCAGTTGCTCTTTGTGGGTTTAACAATGTGTGTGACAATAAAGGGCTGCTGCCGCTGCATTGTTAATACGTGAATAGTCCTGGTTCTCTGTATTTACTATTGTGCGCTGCAGATTTCCAGGAAGGAGTGTTTGGCTCTGTCTATTGATACATGTCCTGTTTTGCAGAAGGAGCTGAATCAGCCCCTCAGTGATTAGTTGATGTGAAGGGGCAGTTAGGATTAATTGAAATTAAGAAAAGCACCCGATCGCCTTTGAACTGCTGTCTTGGCTTTCTCCCCTGCTCAGAGGTGCTGCACCTGGGTTCACACTTTGCTTCACTGCCTCTGGAAGTGAGGAGTTCACCCTGCAGGCAGGAAACTTGCAAAACGCCAAAATCAAGGAAGAAGTCTGTTCCTTGATAGCAGTCTGTGGTTTGTTCTTGGCTCGAGCTGACCAACAGTAGTATGGACAAGAGGAAGAGGCAACAAGAAAGAAACTGATATACTCTGTCCTCCAGAAAAAGCACTGTCAGACGGGTCTGAACAAGAGGGAAGCTGTGAGTGCTCCGACAGAGGCTCCTGGTGACTTCTGTGCATGTCGTTTATTCTCATTTTCTGTCACACAACACCATGAGGACCCAGCCCTCCTCCTGGGGTGGAGGAGGATAGTGGAGGCAAGACAGCTGGGCAGGGTGAAACAGAATTCTGGCAGCAATCCCTGCAGGTCCATCACGGGGCTGACTGACTCCTTCACGATGTTGGAGGTGTGTTCACATCACTGTGCCCTTCTTCACTCACAGCCTCCATGGGGCCAGGGAGCTGTCCATGAACCTTGGCCAGCCCCATAAGTATCCCCTCCAGGAGCAAATCTCAGTGCTCTCAGAGGGAGCCGCACCCAGCTCTCCCCTGGATGGCAAGAGCCAGATGCATTCTCAGGTGACCCAGAGTCAACCCTGGGCAGGAAAGGAAAGTTGCTCTCAGCTGCTGAGAAAAAAAGGAAAAACCCCAAAGGGTGAAACACCTCTCCATCCTGGAAGTGATCTTTGCCCAGTGTTTCTCTTCGTTTCATTTCCGTAACAATCAGACACTTATTATTAAATCAGAGCTGCTGGGGAAATGGAGTTAAATTAAGGGAGATCAGAGGCAGGAACGGAAGCGACGTCTATATAAATATCTGCCTATATTATATAGAGTACTGTAGTTAATCAATCCTGAGAACAAAGGGCTTGGCTTGAACTAAGGAACAGCCCCAGCCAAGTGAAGGAGTCCTGCTGCGGTAAGCAAGCAAACAGTGCTATCGACAAGGAAAATGTTTATAAAGACTTCTCTCCTACTGAAGGAGTTGAAAAACAAGGGTTTTCAGCCCCTGGGGCAAGCACTGGTCCCTTGGCTCTTTCGGCAAGCGCTCCTCTGAAGGTTAGCGAGTGCGGGAGCCAGATGAGGGGACAGCAGCTCCTCTTAACTGAGGCAAAAAACTTATTGATTATACGTTCAATAAAAGGTCAAAACTCCCTTTGAGGGTCACCACAGTTGTGGTAAAGCTCTTCCCAGCCCCAGCCCCTCTCCCTGTCTGCTGAGTGTTTCGTGCCAGTCTCTCCAGGTGGACACCTGGGGTAAAAGTGAGCTGCAAATGAGCTAATCATCATTAATGTGTCGGTAGAACCTGCCAGCCTGACATCCCTCCTAATGGCTGACAAATGTCAGGGTGACTTGTATGCTTTTTTTGTTAATTGAATTGGTTAATTAGGTCCCAGAGGCCTGGCTGCTAATTGTGAGCTGCAGTGGAATATGGGTTTAAAAAAAAAGCCACAACAACAAAAAAAACAAAACCCCCCATAAAATCCGATGCAAGGAAGTTAGAACAAAAGGGAATGATGGGGGGAAAAATAGCACCCCCTACTCACTCACTCACTCACATGCACACACACAAAACCTCCTTTGTGTTCTTTACAATCTGTACAGCTACCTTCACTTTATTTCTGACCTGCCACATGCTACTACCTTCTTGATGTGTTTTTAAAATGAGGGTTAGAGAAATTCCAAATCTGCCTTTTTTGACGAGAGCATCTGCTCAGTCAGAAACACAGTCATTAATTTTCTGCCAATTAGCAAAAAGAAAAAGAGAGAGAGAGAGGAGAAAAAAAAAAGGAAGAGGGAAAAAACCCCTCCAGATTTGCATCTTAATTTGTTACTTTGTAAAGATGTTGGTTTTTTTAAAAGTTAAATACTCCCTCCGGTTTGCCAGCCATAGAAAGTGAAGAGATGATAGCAACTTCCCACCAAGAAAAGGCAATTAATCATTATATTTTGCACTTCTGTAGCAGCTTTCATCCCCTGATCTCAAAGTGCTTTGTGAAATTATTGTATTAAGTCTCCTGCCAAGCCCCGGTGAGGGTGGCAGTGTACCAGCAAACTCCTTGGGGCCAAGGTGGTCTTAATCTGCATCTGTTGAAATGTGCCAAGGACACTAATAAACTTTATAACAAATAATTACTAGTCTACCTGTTTCAGGGAAGGGTAAGCAGAGGCTCAGGGAGCTTTTGGGGGCTTCCTGGAGCTGGAGAGAACATCTTGAACCAGCTTCCTCTGGTCTCAGCATTCACGCTCCTTCTTTATTAACAGCTTCAGTTGGCAGCTACAGGCAGAGAGATCTCTGGCATTGCAGGTATTCAAATTATTAGAGCTAGAGCTGTTCAGGAACCAGCTTTTCTACTGTGCAGAATATCCCACAGACCATGAAAACTGCATCCACTCTATTCTGAAACAAAAAAAATTGGGAATTCAACCATTTCCTTCCAGGCAAAAGTTGAAAAACAAACTCCCAATCATGTGAAACATCTTTTCATAAACCACACCACTTTGCACCACGTCTCAGCATTGCAAACTTCTTCATTTATTTCCACCTTCCTAAAAGAAAATTTATTTTCTTTCAAAAATTAAAGTTATTTCTTCTGAATGAAATGAAGGTATTTTTGTCAATGACATTTGTTCTGTTTGGTTTGGGTTTTTTTAATCAGATGTTTCCCTCCATAATTTATTTGTGCAATTTTAAAGCAACATGTCGAAATCCATATATTTGTAGAGAAAAGGAAAAAAGGTCCAAATAACATTGAATGATGATTGCTCCTACAATAGCTTCTTCCTGAGCTGGTACTGACATGGGAAGCTTAGCTGCTTGCCTGTTTCTGTGTGTATTTTGCATTTAGGGGAATTTTTCTTCGTTCATACAAGAGAAAGATCCCATTGACTCAGAAAAAAAAAATCCAGGTGGCTGATCCCTGGTTTATTTATTGTGCAGACTTGTTGCAGCAGCATAAGTGAGCTTGCCTCAGTTTCCCCTTTCTCCCCTTGTTCAGGGCTGCATGGTGCCCCCAGGTTGCCTCCTCAGCCAGCCAGGCACATGCCCTTACTTCCTCTCTCTCTCTCCTCACCTCAAACTCTTATGGACGCCTCAGGGCTGTCAGGAGGGGCAATTTGTGGATGCTGGCAATGGACTTGCAGCCCTCAGGTGAAGATAAAATGCGACGATTATTCTGCTTGCCTCCCCACCCCCTTCCTGTCGGATAGCAAAGTTACCTTACGAGTTAAAATAAATTGCCTCATGCTCCCCACTGAAAGCATTTTGACTTTGTCTTGAATCGTGTATTCCAGTAGTCATTATACTTCAGCTTCTTCTTCTTCTTCTTCTTAGCATATGACATACATAGCAGTTCAAAAGTTGCAGCGAGCTGCTGCCAGGTCACATTCAAAGGAAAGTATCTGGGAAGCTGGCAGCTAAAAGTATCTGATAAGTTGGCACTGTTACTGCTCAGCAGGAGGAGGGAGAAGTGAAGGAAGGAAGGGGAGGGGGAGCCAGGCATGGGGGAACAGGGAAGGGGAGAGATTCAAAGGGCTTTTGTTTCTGGATCAGATTCTTCCAGACTCTGAAACTTTTGCAGAGATGTATGTGCCAGGGATTTTTTTTTCCCCTTCTCTTCCTCCTCTCCATAGTTTAACGCATTAAAATAACCTATTAAAAGGCCCATATTTGCTTTCAAGCAGACTCTGAAAGGCGCTCAAGATGTCACTATTAAAACCGGCACTGTGCTTTGCAGGCGGAGGTCTGTGGTGAGGAGAATAAAGCAGAATTGATTAGCTGCTCTGACTTTGCCAGCCTTACAAAGCCTGCGGTGTGCCACAAGTTGCTAGAGAACAGATCAGCAGCTTCTAACCAGCCCGCCTGTATACAAGGGTGCGTCACTTTGAAATCCAGCTTGGTTTTGCAAAGCCTGATGCTGGTCTGGCATTCCTACAATGTCCCCCCATTTCCCACTTCCCGATGTCCTATTTTCCTCCTTTTATGAGTCCTTTGGGAAGAGTCAAAATTAAACCATCAAGACATTGTCTCTGAACCCAGAGAACAAAATCCCCACCCTGGGAGGCTGTGGAGGGCATTCGATCCAAGGAAGCCACAGGACCCCGGTGCAAACACTGCGGCTGTTGCCCCAAGAGGCTGGTTCCTGCCTACATAATCAACGATGAATATTAGAACACGCAGGCCAGAAAATGTTGGAAAATGCTGCAAATGGCCAAAAGCATAAAGCCAAGGCATAAAGGTAACAAGAGGATTGCAGCCCTTATATTCTGCAGAGAAATGATCCACTCTGTACCTTTGAAATTAGGGAATGGCGTTCATGTCATGCCGTGCATCAGTATGACAATCCACCCCTGAGTAGTCATCGTCATTATACCACGGGTCACATGTGTTACAACTCTATTAATGCGTATGAACTTACTCCCAGTTTAACACTGGTCTAAGAAAACCAGGTTTAATTAGATTCTCCTTGTAATTAAATGCAATTTACTCTCTGGCTTTGTGTTATGCTTCTGGCTTGCCTGTACTATTGTGTGCTGATTATTGGAAATGTATTTATGAAAGATGTAACAACTGTGTAAGAGGCATGTTTATAGAAAACATACAATTAGCTATGCTTATACCATTCCTGGCACAGCAGGGCCTTGGTCCCTGAATGTGCAAATAAATAGTAGGCACAGGCAAGCCTGATCTCATTTGCTTTGGTAGGTTAAGGTTGTATCGTATAAAATCAGGCTAAGGCTTTGTGTTCCATGTTTATATCTATAATTCTTCCCAAGGAAAGATCCCACCAGCCCTGACTAGTGACTGACTAACACAATCGCCTCTGCTTTTTCAGAGATTTGCACATGATTACCCTGGTGTGTTAAAAACAGGGCCACTGACTTTAACAGAGACCAGAGCAATAAGATGAGCATGTGTCAGTCACTGAAGGGCTTTGACTCTGTGTTATTCATACCTGTGCAACTCAGCTGGAAAATGCCCTTTTTTCCCTTCATAATTATACCAACATCTGCCCAAGGTACAAGCAGAAGAACAGGTCCAAGGAGAGACAAGGCTGCAGAAGCAGGCTCACATCAAGAGCTGTTCTCTCCATGAATCCCCTCATCAAAAATTGCCAGCCACTGGGGTTTCATTCTTTGTTTTCCAGGAAACATTTTCTGAATTGTTCTTCCACGCCTACTGAAGTCAATAGAATAAGTAAAAAATAATCTGATACCTTCAGTAATTTCCATTTAAATCAGTGGTAAACTCGGTGCAGAGAGCAAGCTGGGTCTCCCTTGCTGCTACTTAAAATAATTTTATAGAGGGAAACACCTTTGCAGGTGAGCTGGCTCAGGGAAGCAAGAGTCCAGAGCAGACTGTGGGAACAGTTATTTTCCCCACCACCAAGCATGTTCTCAAATAACCTGATTATTCTCATTAACGCTGCATTCAGATGGCTGCAAATGAATAGAAGAAAGCAGGGGCGGGAGCAGGTAGTAAATCCTCCATCTATGAATACGATGAGGAGTTTAGGCAGTTCCCTCCCACTTCTACTAAAAAAAGTTTTAATCTTGGCTTCTCCATGCATATTGACTGGCTGCATATTGACATGCCACCTGCTGAGGCTGCTTCAGCTATTGATAACCAATGCCATCACTCCTAAAGTTCAAACACCAACCGGCGGCTTTCATGTTTGTAAACAGTATTGATCTGCATAAATAAGCTTGCCATTAGACTGCCGGATTAAACAAGGACAGAGACAGAACATTTGTGAGATTAAATCCGGAAACAGTTAATTAAAAGCTGAGCAATAAACCCAAGCTGTAAACAGCAGGCAATTAATTCAGGCATCTGTAGATCTATATGCACAGTCCTTCCCCTCGTTCCTGGCTGTGTCCCGCACCAGTCCCCTGTCCCTCCACCTCCCACCTTTCCCCAGCACCAGCATCCTGCCTTCTACACCCATCACCAAGAGCCGTGCTGGGGTGCTCCCTCGCTGCTGCAGAAGGGGCTCTGAAAAGTAATCTTGATATGTAGAAACACTTCTTTTGTAAGGAGAGGGACAGGAAAACTCTCTGGGTTTTCCTTGTGCACAGTGTGGTTGTGTTACAGCAGAAGACCTCACATAGCTGCATTGTGAGCAGCAGTGCTCCGGACTTGAGAAAGGAACCAGGAATTCCTGTGGACTAAATATCCCTTCTGACACTTAACCTCACTGTGTGGCCTCAGGGTCATTACTTTGGTATTTCACTTCAGTTTTGCCAGCTGCAAAGGGAGAAGACAAGGCTTTGGACTCTTCAATTCAGCCATACTTTCCAGTTGCAAACAACCCATTTAATGAAATAGAAGTGTCTAGGGGTGACATAAATTTTCATTTTTGAAACAAAAAAACCCCAGCCAAATGATCTCAGAAAAATAACCAGCAAGGTTTGAAGATTTTCAAGTTTTTACTCTTCTCGGTTGGTTTTCATCCCCTTCTTCCCTTTCTTCACTTTTTCTAATGACAAAGTGGAAAGAGAAAAGGAGAGAATAAAAGCTGCTTAAAGGAAGAAAGAGAAATTCACTTAATTAAAAACAAACAAGCAAATTTAGAAAAAAAAATTCAAAGTTTATTTCAAATTCTTCCACCCATGGCTCCAGGATGTGGTATGCTCTGGTAAGTTAAACACCTGTAGCTTAGAACTCCCATCCAATTTTCAGGCTTAATCTAAATAAACTACTCCCCTTGAGGTATTCCACTGATATAATTTTTCTCTCTCATGGGAAGAGAACGAGAAAAAAATATCTAATGAGCAGAACTTGAAATTGAATGCCTGTTACTCATCTTTTTGCAATACTTTTCTGATATCATGTCCTGGGTCCTCCCATTTGGACAATGGCAAGATCTGACAATGGCAAGAAAATAGCAGAAAAAATATTTTTGCGTGCCAGCACTTTCTAGAGATGACAGTTGGCTATCAAGCATATATGCAAATAATATGCAAAAGAAAGATTGCACAGAAGGGTGGGTGAGAGTCCTTTCTTTGAAGCCCACCATCAGGAATTCAGCATCATCACGTCAATAGTTTTAAAATTATGAACTACAGACTTTTAGGCCATTGTGGATATTATTTTTTGTAATAAATTTAAGATTTTCGTAGTGTGCAGAAATCACCTCACGTTAGTAAGCAATGTGTGTGCTACCAGCATCTCACCAGGTTTGATGAAATAATGTGGACTAAAAACCAAACTAAATCAACCCAATCCAAACAAAAACCAAAACAAAACAAATCCTCTATTTTTGAAAGTTTAAAATTGCTAACTTCAAAACCCCAGCTTGCAGTACAATTCCAGGATGCTTCATTGGTATAGCTGAGGAGTTGTGATCAGGAAGGAGAGAAATGATGCCACGAAAAGCAACAGAGTGATTCTGGTGGCATAGCTGGCAATGCCTTCAACATTTTGAACATTAGTTTTACTACTCTTGCTAATTTGCGTGATACCAGAGCTGCTGCTGTGCACAACTAAGTCTATCATCATATATGCTCAGCAAAGGCACCAGTAACTCCAGTGGACACTGTCACAAAGTACTGTACTTTGGATCAGTTATCAAAGCTAATGTAAAATAAACAGTAAAAAATACATGTGACTTTTCTTATCATGTGAGTTTGGTCTTTGCTCTTTCCCAATTTTCACAAAAGTATCTGAAGTCCTCACAAATCCCTCCTCACAGTGACTCAGAGAGCATGAGGTGGGAGCAGGCTGGTCAATTTGGAGGATGAGCCTGCTCTGCTCCCTGCTCCTCAGAGAGCAAAGCTTACCTTGAACTACCCAGATGGAAGTCAGAGGTTCAGCCAGCAGTGACTCCTTCCTTCAGGAAGCCCTGCTGAAGGGTGTATCCAGGCCATGTGGGGGTGTGAGTTATTTGTTTAATAAACAGAAACCCACATACTGGGAAATTAACTTTTATGAGTCCACGCATCCACAAATGTGGTACAAATTGCTGTTGTCAGCAATGACCAACTCCTCCTGACTGGCTCTGCCCAAGGCTTTGACTGGAGGGAGAAGACAGGTCAGGGCTGTTTTTGAGATCTAATAAGCCTAAGTCAATTACTGGCTTTGCTTTGGGCACCCCTGACATAGGCAGCACTTGGGAATTGTAAGTACAATGCTGAATAATTAAGTGATTTTAAAACAACCTCTCAAAGCTTCCAAACCAGCTACAAGACCTGACATTGCTCTGGATGGTCAGAAGGACATTGTACTGGGCAGAAGGGGAAGGTGTAGGGGCTAAGCAAGCACAGATGTTTCTCCCTCCTTATCCTGTCCCTGGCTCCTGTGACTCTACATTAAAGCAAGAGCCTCGTTTCTTTGACACCTCTCCACTTCACTTAAGGTTGAAGACTATGTACAATTCAGGATTAAGAGTAGTAGGGGGCAGCACAGACTTTGAAGACCCTTCCACTTGGCCTCCCTCCAAGGTTTTATTTCTATTTATTACCTCATGAAGTTATTTCTGGTATTTAATGCTATTATTTTGGCACTATAGTTGTATGTTAGACATCTGTTATGAACCAGGACCCTACTGTATTAGATGCTGTACAACTCCATGGGAAGAAAAGCAGCACTAGTCCCCAAAGGTCACAGCCTTTTGTCTTCATTCAGAGCCTTGTTTTTATCCTCCTGGATTCATCTTGTAAATTCAAGTGCAAGGATCTTGTTTTTTGTAAAAGAACTGAAGTACCACCAGTGATGAACAGGAATGATTTCTCTGGTATTACCAGCCTGCTGGCTGCAATGTCCAGTGGAGCTCAGCCACATTCACCTGCAGCACAGCAGGACCTCTGAAATCAATATTCTTACCTGGGTAGGATCAGGCTCAGGATAGGATAGTTCGTGGAAATTTCAGGTGTCACATGCTGGAGGAGACAGCAGAGAGTTAAGGATGATGCTGCTCCCCAAAGGCCACTAGTAAATAAATTCCTCTCCAGCTGGAGACTCTTATAAATGGTCTTCAGTCCGAAGATCTATTTAAATTACAGCAATGTACATGTCACAGTATGTAAGAATCTGTTTGAATTGTATGGAAATAACTATTCCTGGAACACCCGGGTCTCCTGACATCACTTCCTTGAGAAATAGATCCAGTTACTTCCACTGAGAGATGAAAAAATGAGTGGGGGGAAAGGGGGAAGGAAAAGAAAAGCCCTGTCAGTGGAAGGTCAGAAATCTCTGCAGGTGGAGACCCTCTTTTTCTTTTTTTCTTTTTCCTTTTTAGAATTGTTTCAATTCTTTAGCATATAGGAAGGAAGGATGGTCTGGTGGATAAAGGTAGAGGCACCGTTGACAGTTCGGAGTTGGCCCCTGTTCCAGCTCTGTTGCAGACATCCTGTGCAACCCTGAGCAAGTCATTACCTCTCAATGCCCTTCCTCCTTCTCTCCAAAATGGGGTAAAACCATGTTTACTTGTTTCTGAGAAGGACATATGGCCTGGGGCTTCTCCCTCCCAAAGTTTGGAAGGGTTTTGCAGAGAGGGGAGGGAAATAGCACCAGGATCCAAACTGCCAGCCAGCAAACATTGGAGCTGATGTGTGCCCTGCAAGGGGAGCAGAGCTGTCTCACACCAGCTGAGCTCGCTCTTTCAACCTCATGTCCTGATGCTCAGCCTGCTCTGATGGTACTTGCAAGCAGAGGCAATGCAACTTGACTTTGGTTTTGGTAGTTGTGTTCAGCAAGATAAAAGATGGATTAAGGCAAAATATGTGCAGCAAAAACTATATGTCTGAACAGCATAGGGGCACAAAACTTTCTGAACAAGACAGGATTCTGTGTACCTCTCCACAAAGTAAATACTACCATATGTGCATTAAAAGGCTCCTATTATTTACAGAGTGCTGACATGAAACCCCCTGAAAGAGTTAGTATTTTGTTAGGTAAACGTTTTTCCCTCTGAGCGTTTTCCTCTTCTCCTTCTCCCCTCCCCCTCGCCCAATAACTTACAGATGTTAGAACAATAAATTGAATGAATAGTTTCCCACACTGGAATGCCTGCATGCCGAAGAATGCAGAAATGATTTCTGGCCAGTTTCTGACACTGATCTACAACTACACTGCATATATTCTGTTGCTCTTGTATCAAGTCTTGAGCTGGTCCCTGCCAAGAATTAAGTGCTTGTTCCATAAACCTGGTGTAGATTATCACTTAGCTGTATAGATGTATCTAATAGAATTAAATAGTTTGGCTCCTGACCAGTAACAGATGTGCTACATATAATGCAATAATAATGAGACTGAAAGCACCATGTTATGCCAAGGGAACACTGTGAGATAGCTCACATTTCTTCTGTTGCCCAGTCAAAGCTCTGTGAAAAGTAAATCGAAAGTCCCATGTTTATAAGAACAAAACAAGCTTTGGCTTTCCTTCTTTTTTCATTTTAATCTTAACAATGGGTTTGTTATCCAGCCCATGCACAAAGGCGAACAAGGGGTCAGCTTTCATTTCTACGGAGCGATGAGTTTGCTTTACCATAATTTTATTTTTCACTGAAGTTCTCCTGTAACCTAAATGGTTATAATTAAATGACATTGAACCAGGTCATAACTATCTGCCTGTGACATGTGACCCCACAAAACTTGACCCGTTGGGGACAGAATGGGCTGGGTAGGAGGAAGAAGAGTTCAGTTGTACACATAAGAGGATCTTTCATTTTCTAAAATAAAACTAAAAAAAAAATAAACAAGTCAGGACACAGTCCTGTAATGAACTACAAAGCACCCGAATTCCTTCCCATTTCTGTCGCAAGGGAGGTTCTTCACATTGTCTGCAGGGAGGAAATGCCCCTGCGACCATGTGCCCATGCTGAGAGTCTTGCCAGCAGACAGCAGAGGGGCCAGGGCCGCATCCACCTTCCTGCACCACTGCTGCCTCGCTTCAGATCGTAGTGGAAGCTCAAAGACGAGTGGTGACACTGGTGGTGGGGCTGTGACCTGCCCACCAGCTGAACTGAACCCGCATTATCAGCCATGGCTTTTGATCAGCACCACAGATACCTGGTGGCAGGGCTGGGGGGAATAAGCTGCTCCACCTGAAATCATGACAGGTGGCAGGTGCAGGATATCTCTGGAAAGTGCAGAGAACGTGCCCAAACAAGCTATTACTGGATGCTGGCGATCAGGCTGTGTTTTTTCTGTTCTTCGAGTGTGAGCATGGTTAATGAGAAAGTTGTGAAGGCAAGTGAATTCCCTGAGTACCTGAGTGTCTCAGCCTTTCTTGACCCATGTCGGTCTGGGTACAGATGGAGTAGAGCACAGAGACTGCACTGCATGGGCAGTCCAGGTTACAGATGAATATCAGGGCTCCAAGATGTTATTGTTAGATCTATCAGCTGTCTTTGATGCCCTGAGGTATTGTTGAGTTGCTTTTGATCCTCGGCAAGAATAGATGGGACTGTGCTCTGCTCACTTTTCCCTTAGCTTTCAGAGAGATCTCAGAAGGTAATTTTGGATAACTGCCCTAGTTTATTGACCTTGAGGGAACACTGCCTGATGTTTCATCAGCAATGTACACAAAAACAGTGGGGGTGATTAATGAATTGATACTTTTTTGAAATTCCCTTGGACAGACAGAGCTATTATTAGCATTGGACGACTACCTCGGAATTCTGCGACCATCCACTCAAATGCAACATGGAAAAGCTGGGCTGTCATAGCGATATTCAGATAAAACCAGTCTCTCCAGCTTCAGTGGGAAGACCATATGGGAGAGTGTTAAGAGGGTTGGTGCTGTAACAGAAATGAGTTAGCCCCCTGGGAGAAGAAGTTGAGTTGGTGTTCTCTGGTTGCTAGAGCCTGTATTCAAGACCTGGAGATGGTGATCCAGATGGACAGACGTAACTGCTCTTTCTCTCTGCTTTTCCCTTCTGAAGGGAAATGCTCTGGGTGACAGAAACATGACTGTGACCATCTTTTAAAGAAACAGTTATGGAAAATTCATGCAAAACTGGATCCCCAGAGTTATGACTGACAGCAACAGTGGGGCCAGGGCCATGTGACCCCACCAAATGCCTGATTAAAGTGAAACTGCCCTGCTTGATTTTCCAGGATCAAATGGCTGTAACACACTGTACAGACCAAGAACCAATATTCTGCGATGAGAAATTCTGGACCAAGCATCAGATTCAAACTATGCTTACAGACAGTTCCAAGGCACAAGAAGCAGCAACAGCAGCTAGATTGCCAAATAAATTATTCACCCAGCTCTACTAAAAACAAAAGAAAGGGATTGAAAATAGCCATCTGGGAAGCAAGGAAAAGCTCAAGACAATTATCCTCCCTGCTGTACATCATCCTCGCAGTAGTACTCAGGGAGAATGTGACAATTGATTAAAACTAATTGGAGGTTAAATTAAATGATAATTAGCATTAATCAATAGCAGTGTTGGCATGCCAGTGCATCCCTCCTTTAGGCAATTCACCTCCAATCCTCAACACACCAATAAGGCTGGTGATCTGCAAGCCCAGCATGTGCTCCTTCTATCCATAAAAAAGCAAGTCCAGCAGCATTGACCTGGAGGGTTGGAGGAAAGCGAGCATTTCAGTGAAAGACAGCCTGGCCATCACCAGACATGGCTGCTGCACCTCTCCCACAGCTAACTGCAGCCAACATCAAACACTAGGGTGCCCTCAAAGGATGGAGGCTGGTAACGACAACTCAATGCCCACCTGCTTTCAAACAGCAGATCACAGAGCGCCTTGCCTTAGCATAATATTATGTTTTTGTTAAGAATGCTCATTTCTCTTCCTCTCTCTATTTTTTTTTTGGTGGTATGTTTTTGTGTGGCCAGTGCAAAAGGAATAGCCACAACCGTACAGCCCCCACTAAGGCAGAATTGCCTCTTTGCAAAGGGAAGCTAGCAGGGAAGTTGAGGAGGAAGAATTTTCTCCAGCTCACAAGTCAGTGAGCTCTGATCTTAATGTTCAGTCCTAATTTGTGGTTGGGTTAAAGGGGAGATGAAGTGCCATTTTGTCATTTGCATAGAGCTTGAATAAATAACATGCGGGTACCTTTTATGAACACAGTGAGTGCACTCGTGCTTGTGTGCTTAATGCCCTACATACATCCATCAGCTCTCCAGCACCTGGCTGCCAACAGATGGTAGAGACTCCTAATATAAGGCAGGAGAATTTAGGACCAGCCACACTTGCCCACTGCACCTCTACTTGCCTCATATCGAAGAGCTGCCAGTTCCCATTGTGGTATTAAAAAAAATCATCTCAGGAGGCTTAGAGCAAGCGTATAAACACTGTCAACATTTGAGTGCCAAATTTGACAGTTCTTGGGAGACTTTTTGGCCTCTCATATTTCCGCAGGTATCTCCAGTCAGACTCTGGAAGCACAAGGCTATGCCGAGGGGGCACTCTCAGGAAAAAGAAAGAGGAAAGTGTCTTAATGCTGCTCGCATCTCAGGCAGTGCTTTGGGGTGAGCACACAGAAAGGAAGCGCAACTGCTTCCTCTGTCTTTCCGCAACTGGTCCCTGCCAGGAGCAGGTCTGGAGGGCAACAACCCATGCAGAGACCCTGGGGAATGTCTCCCCTATCAGTTACCTTTCTTTTCTTACATAAGCAATGAGCAAAGAACATTCATCTGAACTCAGCTATGTCTGCATGCCCAAAGCTAGGGAACCAGGAGCATGAAAGAAAGGCTTACCTGCCTTTCAAAGTTTCATCAGCACAGCTCAGAGAAATGTGGTTTTGTACACAGTGTAACAAGTGCCAATATCATCCTTTTTATGCCAGTGCTAGGGAATTTTGTTGATTTCATACTGCAAAATTTTGCTTTGGATTGTTTGCCAACCTACATGATGTAGGATGGGAAAAAATCCTACATTTAGCTGACACCATCATGCTGCCAGAAATCCTATCGCTACTCAGTAGTGGGACAAGATATCCTTCTGATAAGTGTGGCTCATTCCTACTCTTCTAATCCTTCCATATCTGCCAACTGCCCAAATTTACCATGGACTTCTACATGGTCCTGTTCTCAAGTACTTACCTAAAAGCACTGCAAACACAACTGTGTTTGGGGGACCACGTCTAGTCCACCTGCCTCAGGCTGGGAACTGCTGGGAATGGATATACTACATCACCAGATGAACATTGCTGCCTTTAAAAGACCATTTACCCTAGATGGATATGCCAGTGCAATGGTCCTAACTTTAGCTTTTTGGTGCACTTAAATATCAAGATATTTATGACTATGACCCTTGTCCTCTCCTTGTGTCCTGTACACTGTTGCTCAGCCTTTCCCAAATGAAGGCCATAAGATGTCATTTTCTGGTATGTTGTGGAAGAAACCAGGTATGGAAAACATTCCTAGGCTGCACACCTTGGCAAACTCTTACCGAGGCCTGAATGTATGGAGGAACCAAATCTGATCCAAAACCTGGGGATGTACTTCATCGCACTGCAGTCCTTGAGACAGTAAGTCATCTGGTATAAAGAGACTTACCAGCTGCAGTGAAGTCCTGTATTACACACTCAGCTTCCAGTTCAGAGCCATCCTGCACCTGAGCTGTTCATAGCACACACACAGCAAGTGCAAGTCTCTCTGCAAAAGGCTGTGATAGACCTACAGAGACACCAATCTCATCTTCACTGCTCCATCAGCATGAAAAGAAAGGCGTTGTGTAAGTAAGGAGATATTTAGATTGCACCCAAGATAATGGGAAGAGGACAAAGAGAAAGATCTCTCCAGCCTAAAGGAAAACATGGCTTTCTTTGCACTGACCACACACGTTAAGTGTCTTTGATGGGGGGGGGGGGAAGCAGGTGGTAAAAGACAGTATGCAACTTTAAAGATTGGTCATGCCTATCACGTCCCTTTCCAGATCAGTGTATACTTGTGAAGATATAATCTTCCTGCTGTAATGCTGACAGGTTAATGACAGCATGAGTTATCTGCTATCTAAATGCCCACATCAGTACCTGAGTTAGATTAAGCCCCGATGGACTTAACTACTTGTGCATGCGACTCCATAGCCTGTCATCACAACACCCTCACCTGTGACTTTTCTTGCCTTTTACTTATTAAACCATCCTGCTGCCTTCCCCTGCTTGTATGATGCTGGGTGTTGAGGGTTGTGTTGCTGGCCAGGGAACGTCTCCATCTCTTATGACTATCTCCACAGTGTAGGCACACTGCTGGGTGGGAAGGACCCTTTGCCATGGGGAGGAATGGAAAAGTGGAGATACCTGCCCTTTCAGTGCAGCTAAGAAGTAGAATAAGAAGCAATGACAAGTTCCTATAATTCCCCCAGCATCTGGCACTTGTAAATTTGGATTGGATCTTTTATTTTAAAAATTAAGACTCAAATTTCTGTCTGTGTATTTTATTTTTTATTGGGTTTGGGTTTCTCTCCCCCTCAAAAAGTCCAGACACCATGCTGTAGTGTTTCAACAGGTTGGAAGAGGAATGAGACACGGCTGGGCAACATCCCCAGGATCCTGCCCTGGCTTTGGCCCAAAATTTGCAAAGTGGATTACTACAGCACATAGCTGGGCTCAGGATCCAGTAGCATTTGCAATGAGTGGTCTGCACTGCAGTTGGCTTGTGACTTGGAGGCTTTAGGCTTTAGTCCTGCTTCTGGTCTTGACCTCCTGGATAACGTGGAAGAGAAAGGTAGAAGGTGCAAAGATTTAACAAGGGAATCGAAATCTATTGGTTTAAATTTCATTAGAATAGCCCAGTTACTCTCCTATCAGCTGCCAGAGAAATGCCACTGTTAACTTCCAAATTGCCTCATGCCCCATTTGTACAGATGAATTTACCTAGTGTCTGGCTGCTGGATCTCTGGACCTGAATGCACCTATACACTCCAACATCCAAAAAGAAAAAGAGGGCAAATTGGGATGAACAGGGTGCAAACATCTGGTTCACCAGCCTGCTGTGTTTGGGCTGAAAAGCTCTCGCACTCTTGCCTGGGAATATCAGTAGTTTAACACATAACTGAATTAGCAGCGAGAGAAAACAAATCACATGTGACTGAGTCTTCTGACAGAAGCAGCTTTGATGTCCTTCTGGTTGGACTCTCATACTTCTCAGCCCAGCCACCCCCCACCTGCACCCCACCCCACCCCATCAATAAACTGTTTGTTTAGCCTCGCACAGATTATTCATTTCTTGGCACGGAGCTCTCGGCTCCAAAGAATTAACATTTGGATTGTATTTGCTGGCTAGTAAAGTGCCAGCAATACAGCTGGGATTCGTTGCACAAACTATTTTGATGGGGGAAATCAATGACAAACTGAGAAGAGGAGGATCAAACAGTGAATCCTTTGGCAATCCTTGTTTGAAAACATAGTGTTGGTGATATTTGAAGTTTCTGAAAGTGGGGTGGGTGGCAAATAGGGTGGGGCAGCCTTCTCCTGGGTCCTCTGACTCCCACACACAACAACCTGACCCCA
This sequence comes from Lepidothrix coronata, assembly GCF_001604755.1. Classification (NCBI taxonomy): domain Eukaryota; kingdom Metazoa; phylum Chordata; class Aves; order Passeriformes; family Pipridae; genus Lepidothrix; species Lepidothrix coronata. Next base: position 1,003,527 of record NW_016690188.1, read on the forward strand.
GCCCAGTCCTAGACTAGATTAGTCACAGGATATTTCATTTTAAACCAAAGCTCATGGGGTTTTTTTCCTACAGAAGAGAAGACTCTCTGAATGTTTATTGCTGCTTTGCTGGAATTCCTTTTTGTCAGAGAGGGATTTGAAAACTAAATACATTTCCTGTTGGAGGCTGAGGGCTGTGAGCTGCAAGGAGAAGCATAGCCTTTGGCTTGGTTCAGCAGTAAATAATCACTTGTGTTCCAAAAATTCATTCACATTGGCAAGGGCTCCCAGCACCTGCAGATAGAAGTGCCCGGGGCAAGTCCAAGCACTTCATTTAGACTGTCCCTTATTACGATCAATCAGACCCCATTCCTCTTAGCCACAGGAAATTCTAAGCTTAATGCACATGCGTTTTAAAATCAAAAAGATGGAAAGATGTGCAGGTAAAGACACAGAAAAAGAGATATGGGAATGGAGAAGGGTTTCTTTATGTTTGCACGAGACACTTTCTTTTTTCACTTCAATTCTCCATGTGAAATGTAAGCCCACAAAACCTTCATCTTATCAGTATTTTGATCCATGGAGAAATCTAGTAGTTTTCCTTCATCCCCATTCTATCTGTTTTTTGTGTCAGCTTGTTTTCCATAATACTGGCACAGAGAGGATATTTTATATCTTCATCTTCCTATTTTTTTCTGTTAAACTTTTTATGCTGCCTAGGTTAGCCTGTTTGACAAATTCTCAGTATAAGTGGTGTCAGAGCCTGCCAGGTAGTGTGTTTGTCCCAAACTCTGGCCAAAAGCTAATACATCAGGACTATCCTTTCCTGGGGAAAAATAGTGCAGACAGTTAAACAAACAAACAAACAAACAGCTGAAGTCCTGTATGTCTCAAACCTACATCAGTGCACTGACTGACTTCTCTTCAGTGGACCTTGGGTCAGGACCTGACAGCAAATCTGTGAGATGTGTTTATGTGGATTTCTGCACGAGCGGGGTTGGGGGTCACATCTGGCTACACTAAGGATATGCTCCTGCTTCCTCACATCCGAATGGAGTTTAGTTTCACACAATGTATTTCCTAGCCCAGGTGTCACAAAATAAGTGCTGCCAGCAGTCACTTTGGGCTCTGCTATAGCTCCTTGTAATCTCAAAGTTGTTGTCACAAAAGACAATATTTTTTGAGGCAACAAGGTGAATTTCTTGCATGAAAAGCCCTGGGGTCTTCACCATTGAAAGTCTGAACTCTCTTCTCCTCTTGACCACAATGCCATAGAGCAAAAATTGGGTATGGGCTGCTTTCTGTCACCGATGGAGCTCTGACTAGCCCAGGAGCTTTCAGTTCTGGCTGTGCCAAGGACACTTAGAGCATCCTGGTGCTATTTTTACCAGTACTAGGAACACTGAGTTCAGGCTTGCGCTGGCACCAGCCAAAGAGGAGCTGGTAACATCTTTGGGAGTGTGACTCAAAGCACCTATCTCAGCACAATGGTGTCCCTGAGCACCAAAATAACCATGGATGTAGGAACATCCCAGGTAAGGATTGGGAGCCATGACTCACTGGGATCACACAGTGTCAGGTTGCTTTGCTGTACAAAGTACAATAAAATAGCATCTGCTCTTCCCCACTCCAGAGATACTGAAGGTCTGTAGCCCTGGGACTCCAGCCTCACTTAATCTGCTGCTGGAGTTTGTACTATTGCAAACCTGTCACTGCAAGTGCTAGGTTGTGCATGCACTGCATCACAGCCAAAGTTCACTCCAGCAGGACATTGCAAGCAATTAGACTGGAGCAAAGCTCAGCCTCTGTCTGAAATGCAATAAAAACATTGGAAAGGCAGCGCTGGGTCCTACTTGGGCAGACTCCACAGATTCTTCTTTAACCAAAGCCAGGTAAGTGGAGGCTGCCACCACTCCTGCTGCTCCGTGGGCGTTGGGGGAACCGTCCATCAAAGTAATACCTGAAGAACAGCCCTGTGTCAGCACCAGCTGCCAGGACAAGGGAAACTATCGTCTGCTGCTCAACAATACAAAGGGCTCCTTTCCTCCTCCTCCACTAAGTAAACTGTTAAAGACCATGACCCCTGGAAAACATAACAAGAGTGGAGGAATTTACAGTCGCACGTTACAGGTCAAGGCATTGAGTGTTTCACAACCTTGTGATTCCAGCTTAAAGCTCCTCTGTCTGTCTGCTCTGCACAGAGACAGCTCCCATCCTCGCAGACACACATACACACAGGGGATACACATGGTAAAAATTGCAAATGAAGGCTCACCTTTTGCTTTTTGACCTTGCTGCCATAATGAACAGTGGCAAAGATGTTAGCATCAGGGCAGCTTCTTCATGGAGACCTGAAAAACATTCAGTGGGCATTTGCAACCGTGAACATCCATGTCCCATCTTACAGTGCCTAAAAACAGCTTATAATGAGGTCAGTGTTAAGATTCTGTCTAAAACAGAACAGAAAGTGGACATTGTGGTTTCATTTGAGATGTAATGGAGAATTTCTTGGGTTAGAAGATCTGAGGAAGACTGGAGCACCAGACAAAGGTGGATCCTGGTAAAAACTAAGCAGAAATGCCTGAGGGGTGCTTGAGAGCTTCCTCCTCATCTCGATTCAACTATACACAGAGTAGAGCTGGGCTTCCCAGCTAAGCCAGACACCCTCTCCTTGGAGGGGACGCCAGCAGTCTCAAATCTTGGGGCACAGCAGCCTTGCATTAGCAGACAACACAATACAAGTCAGGGTTCAGATACAGGCTTTGATCTACATTAACAAAACCTAAAAGGAAGGTTTGAATAGAACAACCAGTGTGAAAACGTTGTCAGCTTTTTGCTTGTTTGAGCAGGACTATTTCATTTAAATACCTAATGAACATTTGGGATAAAGTATTTCTGTGCTAAGGAATGACCACCGTAAGAAAACACTGTCAAGGGTCTTAACTGACCTAGAAAGAAGAGGTATTTGCAGTACTGTGAGAGCAAAAGAGTGAATTGCAAACCTCCCCCTGAAGTAACAAAACCTCATTGTCTTTCTACACAGTGATAAAAGGAAAAATACTTATTGCATCCATTAAAAAAATATACATATATATAAAGTCCTATTCACTGGTCCTCTAAAGTCCTTCTAGAGTGTTGCTGTGTGATCTTGTCAAACGATTGTGAAAGTCTTGTACTGACATTGAATACTTAAGACATGGCTATGTCTAGATTTCAGACTGAGAACTGGACTCAGACACATCTAAGTGAGCAGGGACCAGTCCTTCCATGAGGATGAAAGACAAGCACTCCTGGAGGAATACAACACCTGCACGATTCAGTCCTTGTTCATCACTTCACTAAAACTCAGCCTTCCTTCTCCCAGGTTAAGGCTGTGCAGGGCCATCACAGGAGCATGGAAGCAGTCACAGCACATTGCCTGGGTGGGAAATTCCTGCTGGAGATGATGGTAACTTGGTTGTATGTTTGACACACTTCCAATCATGTAGTAGGAGAGGAACCAGAGGAGCCTTGGCCATGGGGGAGCAGCTTGACAGAGTGATTCACCATGTGCACACAAGACATTAATTTCTTTGTCCAAGAGGGTCTGACCAATACACTTACTCTCTACCCCTGCCATGGCCTATGGTAGCACACACTGAAACTGCACTGAATCATCTATGACCATGGCAAATAGATTTTTACAGCATCTACATCTAGTACTGGGTCAAGCCTCAAATATACATAGATGTTGCTTTGTATCTATTTATTTGTATATGGATGCACATGGTATTTATATTTATATTTGTATTTGTATTTATATCAGTTATGGTTATATGAGTGTGCAGAAGACTAAACATAAGGTTTGTTGCACAGGCGTGAGGATGCACAAAAAGAGATCAACAAATTCTTAAAGCCAAATTAGCCAACTCCCTGTGCTCAGGCCTCTCAATACAAAACAAATGCAGTCTGGTACAAAGGGCCCATGTTTTCATCCTTCTTACATCTCCTGCTTCTCCATCCAACAATTTCCAGTAATAAAAAGTCTAGCTGCAGCCAAATAAGAGGCCATCACTGGCAAAAAGCAAAGAGGAAGCAGAGCTTGTTCTCACAGTACAGAGTCTGCAGGAACATTTGCCAATGTCCTCACAAGAAATGTACCGGCAACATCTCAAGGGCAGAAAATAACTCCATGCTGTACCTGCTTCCCACCTTCCCCTGCAGACAATTAGACACACACAGACACAGATCTGGAAAGAAAGAGGCGGATTTAAAGAAAACTGACATCTCCTGTAAATTAGAGGAAGCCATCCCATTTTTTGAACAACTCTGGGTGACTTCCTGATGTGACTTCAGTTCTGCAACTATCACATGAATTATCAATCAAAGGCTAATAACTGTGAAATGTGATGAGGTGATTAACATGCAATGGGACATCTTTCCATCCATGGCATAAGCTACCCGTGGCTGGTCTCATCTGAGCCTCTCTGTTCCAGTGTTACAAGAACGGATTCTGCCAATCTGGGTGTTGTTTTGCTTCCAGTAAGGAATAACATCTATTTCCAGTTGCACTGGTAGTTTGTGTGATGCAGACACCTTGATACAAGCATCCAAAATATGCTGTTTGACAGGCAACTGCTGGGCAGTCAGCACACCCTCCCTTCAGCTGTTCAGTTGAGCCTTCACCTCCTGAGTCTGGGTTTTCCCTGGACCCTGTGACTCAGGACAGCACGGAGGCCATGGGGATGAGGCATACACAGCAGCAATCCAGGACAGTGCTGAGTGTTGCTCTGGGCATGGCTTGCATGCTTCATTTAAAATAACAAGAAAAACATGAAACCTGGGAATATCTTTGGATACCTTCTACTTTGGGATCCCAGCATTCAGTGAAAGAAGTGAGCTACCCACCACCTGAGAAATCACTGGGGCGAACCCAGCATTATATCCCAGCTATAAGACCAAATTCCCTCCTCCGTATTTGTTAAAGTTTGTCTCCAGATCGAGTTTTCCTCCAATTTTACCCCCTCCTTGCCCCAAACCTTTTAGCATGAGATGTAATTCAAAATCCAAGACAAGAAGAAGAGCCAGAAGCAATCTTCTGGATGGTGAGAGATGTCATGTTTGATTTTCCTATCTAAGAGGAAAGTGAAATATTTAACGCTCCCTTTTGAATTTGATCCTTTTCCCTGTTTCTCTGCCTTTACAAAACACTGCTGCATGGAGAAGAGGCCAAAAGAAGAAAATCAATTGTCTTTCTCAGTGCAGAGACCTTTTCAAAAATGGTACCCTGTTCTGCAGGAGCCCAGATGTTGGTTTTTTTTTTCAAATGCTTCTGGCAGAAGAGTGCAGAATCCTTCCAGGACTCTTTATCTGGTGAGATGGCTGTCTGTGGAGCTGGGGCAAGAAAGGCTGCTGGTAAAATTTCTTCATTTCTTTCCTTTTTTGTGATTTTTCTTCAAGACGAATAGTTAAAGGGGAAAAAAACAAAAAAGAAGAAACAAAAAAACCCTCCAAAACAAAAAGCAAAATTATGATGCAATGTAATCACAGGGCTACTGCTCTATAACTTTCTAGAGCTCTTCATCTTCCAGGCTGCCTTGGACCACAGTTGGAAGTGCCTCCATGAATCTTCAAAGAGTTTAGATGGAACAGGTTTTCTTTTCGTCCTAACAGAAAAGAATTAACTAGTCTATTTTCTTTAAATGATCTAAGCAGTAGTTAAAAAAAAAATTGAGAGGGGTGTTTCTGGCAGTATATTACAAGCAAGGTCTGTCACAGGCTCTTGGTCTTCCACTGATAACTCTGTAGTAATAAATAACACAGTTTATGGTTTTATGGTTAGGTATTTTCAAGGCAATTCAGCCTTAGGATTGATTTTAGGTCAAGCCAGGGCAGTTTTCCACCAAAAGAGGCAATCCTGCCTTCGCTCCTGCTGTTTTCATCAAGAATGATGAAAACTGATACTGATCCTCCAAGAGAAATTACTGTTTTCTGATGGATCAGCAAGCTGCAGAACAGTGTCATATTTTCCCCCATGCAGTTGTGCATATGGAGCTGCTGCATGGTGGCCCTGAGGCCAGAGGCTGCCAGGGGACTTGTCACCTGCTGTGGGATAACATGGCAGGACCTGCACCTTGGATATCTACACTGCATATTGTGTCTGCAAACACTGAGATTTGCAGCTTAAATTGCTGACATGTCTTTAAACATCCTTTTGCCAGCCTTACAGATTTTATTTGTTGGTGGTCTTCATTTATAGGGCAGCCTAGCTGTGGTGTGGGACTTGAATGTCGAGAAAAAAGAAGAGCAAGGGGAAGCTCTTCCAACTCCAAGAGATTCTCCTCTTTGGTTTAGGGTGAACAGAGGCCAGCATGAGTCTTTCTCCGGATTTCAGGGAGCTTTGGATCAAGCCCAAGGTGCCTCATTATCCCATGACAGAATAAAGACACATACTCATTTTTATGAGTGAAAACTATTCTTTCTCTCCAGTGAATGGCTGAGATCTGAACACAGCTGCTATTTTGCTCTGTGCAGTGAATCACTTCTGATTCTTAAGTATTGAAACAGTGACATGCATTCCCCCGTCTAACATGGGACCTTTCTCTATTATTGTACCATGAGAAGAATATAGTAATTCATTTTGTCCTTATTTTTTAGCTTTATTGTTGCTGGGACTCCTCTCACTTCAGGCTGAAAAAGCAGGGGCAGAGAGGAATGTTGATGTTATCTTAAAATATGAAATTTCTGAGAATGGGAAATCTGCAAAAGTACTGAAGTATTCAAACATCTCTTCATCAGCTGGTAAGCAGGAAATGAAGGAGTGTTTTTATATGAACTAACACAGAGATATGGCAAAAAAAATCCACTTTTCATTAACTGTTCGGTTGGGGTAGGTTTTACTCTAAAGATAAATTTTGGTGCTTTTCTGGCGAAAGGGGCTGTGCAGTGGAGCCTCCATCCCTCTTGTTCTGGCACATGCCACAGATTTGAGAGCATCTACCTGATAATTCTTAATATCACAGTGCAGGAGAGAAGTGTGGCAACTGTAAAGCATTTAGGAGAGATAAACAGGAGTGATCAGAGACCTGGAGAACAGAAGATATGAGGAGAGACAGAAAGAATGAGGCTTATTCTGTCTAGAGAAGAGTAGGTTTACAAGAGACAACCACAGAAAAAATAAAGCTAAGGGGGATCTTTGGAGGTTGTCCAATTCATTCCTCTCCCCTGAAATAATCTCAGCAATATCTAAATCACTCCTGATAGGCATTGCTTTGACCTGTTCACAGAGATCTCCAGCGGTGCACAGTCTTCAAGCTCCCAAGGCAGTCTGGTTTACTGCTTCATGAGTGACACTACTGAAGTATTTTCTTATCAGCTTATTCTGAATCATTCTTTCTTCAGTTTAAGGCCTATCACCTTATCAGCCATGATCAATTCCTAAACAATATCAAACTTTCGTTTCTGTTCACCATTCCTGTGTTAAAGAAAATAAGACTACATGATGGGTTTTTTTGACAAACTCACACTGGCTGGTATTCTTTTATTTTCCCAGGTGCTTCTAAACAACGAAATTGCTTGATATTTGCTGGAACTGAAAAATATAGACAAACTGGTCTGTAATTCCTATGTTCTTCTCTTTTCCCTTTTTCTGTATGAAGATAGGTTTGCCCTTTTCCAGTTTTCTGGTATCTTACTTGGTTTTTCCTGGCTTCTCAAAGATAACCACAGGTATTTAAGATCATGTCAGTCCACTTTCAGAATATTCTAGGATAAAGTTCATCAGGTTCAGCCAATTATAAAACATGAAGCTTATCTAATTTTCTCACTTTTTTCCTTTTTCTGTGCTGAACTCCCATCCTTTTTCTAATTATTTTCCAATCCTGTTAACCTCCTACTCTCAACTGATCTTTTAAATGAACACTAATATAAAAAAAGGCTTTAAACTCCTTGCCCCTTGGTATCATCTGGTGATACCTTTCTCTTTTCATCATATGATAAATGTATTTGTAGAACAATTTCTTGGTACTCACTCTTCATATATGTAAAAGAGATCTGCAAAGAGAAAAGGAACATGCTATTCCTCATAGCCACAAGGGCAGGACAAGAAATAATGATCTTCAAGTGAAGGTTAGACATTAGATGAAGTATTTTACAGCAGCAGCAAAGACCAGAAATGCATTATCTTGTGAGCTTGCATGATTTAATATCATTGGAAGTCTTTAAGCATAGGTTACACAATTAATTTGTAGTCTTTTCCAGTTTGTGAACTCCTTGCATTGCTTCTCATAGGGCTTCACATACAGCTGGTTTAGACCAGTAAATGGGATTTTAGGTCTGCCCGAGACACGCCCATACACACACCTCCTCCTCCTAGATGTGCTCTACAGAAAAAGGAAAATCTATGGGCTGCACTTCAGGAATCTGTGGATCAGATAAACATTTGTCAAGAACTGAGTAAGGGATTCCTGCCCATCTGTTTTTCTACAGTTCAGTGACTTCAAAATTTCCAGGTACTATAGCTGCATCCTCTACATTTGTGATGTCTAAGAAATTAAATGAATGTTGTTGTTTGCAGTTTCACTGCTTCCCTTCACTGAACAGTAGCTCTGAAGTGGACTGTACTTTTTAACAAACTTGGTAATAATTGTTTTATCTGCTTTATAGACCAATTAGTTGGCAACTATTTATGTCTAGCTTATTACATCCACTTTATAATGCTGCAGGTCATGGAATGATGCTGTAGCAGAGCAGAGACAGATCTCCTGAACTGCCCTCTCCTCTTGCAATCTCCAGATCATTTTCCTTTCCTTAAATCTCATCCTTTTGTATAAAGGCCGAACTGAATGGATGTTTGGATAATTTGCATATGTAAATCTGAACTAGAGAGAAATCCTCTTGGCTACTGCATAGAGGATCCTGTTAAATGTCGTGAATTGAAAAGCTTTCCTCCTCAAGCTAAAATAAGAAGTGCCCTGGAGGGTAAATTTCTGAAGGGTTTGTGACTAACCTGATTAGTCACTCTAAATTGTGATAGATGGAAGGAAAAAGCAGTTGTCAAACAAGGAGGAAATTCCAATAGAAGAGTAAATTTAAGGATGACAGTGATGATAAATTCTTACAGGCCTTAGAAAAGATCAGCCTTTTGTGTAGCTCTCATAAGGACCATTGAGTGCTTACTATATAATGGGCTGCTGTTTGGACAACTATAGGAATGTGGTGGTGATTGGTTTTAAAAAGGGAAAAAAAGCACCTCATTTCCAGGCTGATCTGTGGTTGTTTTTTTTTTTTTTAAGGTAAGTGTAACTAAATTTTTAAGAACTCCCTTTCCTTGCTGCTGCTGCAGAGGAGCTTGAGACTGCTAGGCCAGGGGCATGCACTGCAAGAAAGAATAACGCTCAGAGTTAGATGATTTCAGATTAAAGCCAGGTATACATTTTAAACTGTCAGGATTGGGAAAAGTGAGCAAAATTTTGCTTAATTTTTGTCACTAACAATTTCTAAATATAAGTCAGATGTTTTTTAATAGATATGTTCTATTTGCAATGGGAACAGGATTTGTGAAGAACAGAGAAGATTGAAGAGAGAACAGTGAACTCTTCTAGGTTGATCATTGCTACATGCTTTCTTCCTTTCTGAAATATGTAAAAAATTATAATCTTAAAACTAATATAAGAAGGCTACCAGTATTCTGTTCCTCTCTGAACAAAATTTATCCTCTGGAACTAGTTTAGCAGGACATGGAAGAAAGGAAAATAAAATATTTCCCCTGTTCTGTCCAGAAATGGCTATCAGTTTTTTAGCTGGCTGAAGGGAAAACAGCAATAAATTTCAATGACATTTTTTTTCAGCATTTCAAATGTTCAAATACTGCTAGAACTTAACAATTCCAGCCATTTCTCAGATCAATATCACAGGGTGAATACAAGGATCTGATATTGCTAGAGTTGATAGCAATCAATTAGTTTGGGACATATACAGAAGAATTGCATGGAGAATCAATCTATTCTGTTTTCCAATTAATTTACTTGCTTCAGCATTTAAATTCTTACCAGTGTATGCACAGTAACAAGTATCTAGGAGCTTCCATAATGGAACAGAACAGCGTTGTGTTAAGACTATATGTTACAAAAAGGCAGCTTGCATGGCTGTCATTTAATTTGACACCAACCTTTAACAGGTCTGGCTAGTTCCTGGTCATAAATTATGTGAAGCTTCAGCCAGAGAAAGCTTGAAGTTTTCTTCAGTCATGAGTCTTTCCCTCAACACTTGAACTCTGTGTCTCTAGTAATGTGGTAATTTCTAATCAGTGAGGTCAGAAGTAGTGACTTCTCCCATCTATGAAAAAAGAGCTTTATTTTGAGCAAGTCATGATTACTTTTTGGGGGATGTAAAGATTTCAAACTGTAGAAGTAAAATTGTAGCAAGGTGGTAAAAGAATGATATTGTTCCAGGGCTTGGAGTTCGTGTTTGCCAGTACCCGAACACCTCAACCACCTGCTGTTCCCTCAATTGCTTTTTTTCCCTAGTTTGGGACAAAACATATCATCCTGTACTATAAAACTGCTACAGTGTGTTCAACACACAAAAGTTTTAGACAGTTATCATAATGGGCAAAATATTTCAAACATCTCTTTGAATATTAGGAACACCACTACAACCCAAACACACTTTCTCTATAATTTTGCTGACTTAGTTTGAAGCAGGAAGCAGATCAAATCTCACAAGAAAAGCCTGTTTTTGTGACGTTTCAAGCCAAAAAATTCACTTTTAAGAGGTGTGCATGCCCTCAGTTACACTTTCTCTTATGCTCACCATAATTTCAATGATTTGCTGGACAAACTGACAACTCTTTCAAGTAAACCTGGCTCTTGGTTAAATGGGATAATTGCTCTATTCCTGCTACTGCATGTGCATTTTGGAACAGAGAATTAAAACAACATGAGTTTCAGTCCATCAAAGATTTGGCAAAATCCCTCCAGAACAGTAGATTAAATCAGGATTTCCCATACTTCCGGCTAGATGCAGCCTTCTCTTATAAAAGCTTTTTTATTTGTTTATTGCTTTAACTCATTTCCACTAAGAAAATGTTGCTTTTGTCCAACCATAAAACTTCCAGGACTGTAGTCTGATGATCCTATATATACACTGATAGACTACAGGAGAGAATTTCCTCACATTTAATGTAACACCATTAAATACAAACTGTGAAACAGGATCCGCGGGACTTCCTCTTACTTTCAAGGACTTAGAGTACGTGTCTTTTCCCAAGAATAATTCCCACTGAACCAAAAAATTTTAGCAAGAAGACCAAAGAAAGCCAATGGTGTCTTGGCTTATGTGAGAACTCCAACACCAGATGCAGGTATGGCAATAAAACCACATTGCAGATGTTATCTCTAGAAATGTGTACAGATCTCACACTCAGCATATCCTTTTTGTTACTTCTGAACTGAATGGCCAGGAAAAAAATCCCAGTGATGTTTACTTTAGGAGAAGGAAGAATCAACAAAGTTTTAAGAAACATCTAAAATCCAAGTCCTCTAAACAGAAGGAGTATTAAAAGAGCAAATGGTATCTCTTGAGTTCAAAGTCCTTTCCATCAGTGTCTGACCTGAAAGCCCTCAATATTTGTGTTGTTAGTAGGTGAAGCTATTGGCACTGCTGGTTTTCTTTCTGTTTCTTGTTCTCCAGTGTAGACACGCTCCTCTCTACTGAACAGTTGTCAGTGAAGTTTTCACTCCTGATTCAAATGCTTGTGCAGCAGCAAAAGAGCTGAGTTTTGGCTGAATTCTGGATGTTTCCAAAAACTAGTCCACAACTGGGTTTTTTCAGCTATGTGAGCAGAGTGGAGGTGGTTACACTCTGCAGCTAAACAGTCTGAGGTGTGACCCATCTCACAGAATCACAGAATATTCCAAATTGGAAGGGACCAATAAGGATCACCAAGTATCTAATGATAATATAAGTTACCTTCTCATCTAGAGTTTCCATTAGTCAAAGGGGACAACAAGTTTGTCATGTAGTCACATAAAGTCATGTAGAGGTTCATTTCTGACCAATACAGTGCCAGGCATAGTGGAAGGAATCACTCCAGCTCCTCATGTACATGACTGGTTTCTAAATTAACTGTGGCCACTTTGGAAGATGAGCAGGGCATCACTGCACAAAATTAAGTGAAAACTCCCTGTACAGGAGAGACAAGAAAATAAACTTCTTGCAAATATAAGCCATGAATTCATAATATATAAACACATGATAAAATAGTCAACAGGACAATTCAAGTGTTTCATATTTGCTGGATTGGCATTCATGTTTTTTAAATCATGTAATATCTCTCTAAACTTTCATGTATCGCTTCTAAACTACGAAACATCCTCCTCCCACAAGAGTAGAAGCATGGACTGAACATAGCAGTGGATAAAATAGCAGCAACCTTGTCTTTGGTAAGTGCCAAAGACAAAGTGTCCTAAAAGCTCTGAATCTTGCTTTGCTAAATGCCTTGATTCCAACATGTTTGTAAGTCTTTCCCTGGAGGAAGCTGGGCATGGAGAGCGTAGATTGCTGCATGTGCTGACCAGAGGGTTCCCTCAGTCAGACCTAAGACCTAGGTCTTTGCCTGATACAGAAGGCATCCTCCCTGCCGAGTGTGCAGAAGAGATGACACATCCTTGAATAGCACCTTGTTACAAAAACATGTCACAAAAGCTAATATTGCCTTTAGCAGTGCATGCATTAGAAATATGATAGTTGATATGCTAAGTGATTTTTTTTAATAGACCTTGTTAAACATGTTAGCTTCTGAGACCTCAAGCTATCTATCACTAGAGTGAGGGTTTTTTTTCTTTCTAAGGCTTAGCCAAGTGAACTAATTTTTGACTGTAGATTTACCCCACACATTTATTTTTAATAATATTAGGCCCTCTGAGAGGAGGTCCTCCCCACAGCCCTCCTCTGCATGGCAGTGAGAACTCAAGAACATATCACTTGCAATTGTAACTGCAGCCATGATGGGAGATGGGGCAATGGATGCAACTTACCAGCTTAATTAGAGAAACTAAACCAAGGAAAGGACAAAAACAATTCAGAGAGATTGGAGTTTGTCAGCTGCTCGAAAAACTTGAAAGACTAGGAAAAACACCACCTCCTTTTCCACTCGTGTTGGTTTAAAGAATCCTTCAGTGTCTGTTAAGAGCACATGACATCTACCAAGGCTGAAGCACACTCCTAAATGTATCAGCACAGACTAGGAGTGCATCTGTCCTCCCAGCTTCCAAAGCTGACAGTGTGTTGCTGGAAGCATGGTCTGATGAGTGAAATTGTATCTACACTAGAGTTTTGCAGCTAAACTCAGCATTGAATCTCCTGTGTGGACAAGGTCTGAGACAACAGAAAATTCTTCCTAAGGTGACGAGAGTAGCCAAGAAATTCAGGATACTTCTTCTCAAGGGGCAACTGCATTGGTGGTGTCTGGAGTAAATCAACCCATAAGATATACGATCTCTGGCTTTTCTAGCAGTAAGCCAGAACAAAGAGTTTAGAAACAGAAGTGGGAACTTGGTCTTTAAATCAAACAAATAGACTGGATCCCAGTACAATCACATAAGTAAGGCTGGGAAAGAGGATTTACTTCTGGTCTCTGGAATTGACAAAATACCCTGAACCTATATAATGAAATGAGAGGAAAAGATACATTTTCCCTGTTACTGCTGACACACAATTAATATAAAATAAGGAGTCTGTTTGGTGTTGGTCTGCAGTGATCCATCCCCACCGACACAATGAGAGCTAATGAACTAAATCTGAAAGCATCAGCATAAGATTTTGACAAATGCGTTGTTTGTCTATTGAGAGGGTAGAAAATGATTATAAATGACAAGCCGGGCTTGTTTTCAGGCATGGACACTCCAGGAGCAGCAGCATTATGGCCTCAGTTGGCTGTTCTGTGTGTAAATGATTTCACACTTCTGCTACTGAATCAATTGGGTGTTTCTCCATTTAAGAATTGCTGAAATAAAATATCTCCTGCTCCACAGTCAAGGCATGTTCTTGGCTCCCAGGGAGGAAGAAGGATTTAAATCTATCTGGATTTCGTATTTAAAAATGAAGTGTAGGTCACAATGTAGTGTGCTGTCACTGTTCAAGATTCACAGGAATATTGAAAATTTTAAGCAAATTATTAACAAACATGGTGGAAACACAAAATATTGCGGTACAACATTGAATAAAAAGTCATATTTCATGTCTTTTTGTTCGGCAAGAATAAGATGTTTACTTAAATATTTTGGCTAAAAAAAAGTCCAGAGACTAAACTAAAGGTAAGGTTCTGGTATGAACTACAGAACATATAATAGTCAAATGTAATTTAAATTCTGAAATCTCTTATTCCAGCATTTCTCCCAAAGAAGATATTGACCTACATAGACATCTCACAACCTGACTTTGCTTCTTGTTTCTCTGGTCTGCCAGTTCTTGCGCAGAAACTCTGTAACAGTTAATATTCCCCAATGAGGTAGAAAATATTATAGAAAGAGCAGGAATGAGAAGAGTTTTGGCTGATTTGCTGCTCCCCATTGCTCAGTTCTGCACACATCTGTGCCATTATAAACATAATGAATAATAAATCCAAGCTCATTTTTAGGGCTGCATCCATTGCAAGCATAAATACACAAAAGCAAAGGATTTCTCCTTGGAAAATCAGTGAGAGGGATTTTTATGTAATTCTTATGAGACCTAATGAAATGCTGAAGATGAAACAATTTCTATTTTGCCTTCATGGAAGCAGGCTTAAGTGAAATGGTACCTTTCATTCCTCTTTACAAAAGGAGGTTCAGAGCAGCAGCAGGTGGGCAGGTTTAAATCAGCCAAGTGCAAACCCTGCAAAGACTGGTGTCTGGGCTCAGTAGAGGGAAGCCACATGAAGTTTGGACACTCTTACAGAGCTCTGGACTGCCTATCATGAAACAAGGAGGTGTCCTACATGCTTGCCCAACCATCAAACTCCCAGGGGCTGGATTTCAGTCTGGGGGCTCCTCGAGGTTGTGTTGACTCAGTGAAGCCAACCTACAGCTCCAACCTCAGTCATGAGGTTGTTGTATACATCACTTGGGCAGCATGGAGAGGCTGTGGAGCCAGCAGCAGCTCCTCTGGTATCAAAGACCTCACTGATCGCCATCTCTGCTGAAGAAACATTGGTGGGCTTCATGGGATCAACTTTCAGACCAGGTCCAGACTCTGGAGTGGTACCTGGACCATTTCCACCAGTTTCCAGAGAAGTAAATGTTTTGGTCTGGCAATTATTTTTTATTTTTTTGGGGTTCTAATTGAGGGTTGTTTCATTTTTTCACTCTTCTAAGGAAAAAATAATCCCCTGTGTATGGAAAACATGACAGGTGTCCAAATCCCACTGGAGTCTGTCTGCCCAATTATTCTCGGATTCTTTTGCAAAGTTTATTGTTGATGTTTATAACCTCCCTTTACTGGCACCTATCACTGTATTTTCTTCATGGTCTCAAAGCAGTCTGCTCAATAAGGTTAAAGCATTATTTTTCACACAAAGAAGTAGAGCAAAGACCGAAGAGGAAGAGATTCACTTTTCCTGCACACCCATCCTGACTTCTGCTCAGCACTTCTGCCCATGGATTTCCTATCGCTGGCAACTGTTTTACTATCTGCTTATCAAGGAGGCTTGTCATCTGCAGCTGCTCTTCCCTAGTTTTTCATCAGGGAATATCTTTCCAAAACTTCTGTACCTGTTTTGCTCATGGTTAGGTTAAACAGAAACAGGCAGGTTTACAATCTATTAAATAGGAGGAGAAAGGGTTTGAAAGAGGAGGTCCATGTGATGTTGAAGGGATCCAGTGCTGGCTACCAAATGCTCATGCACTCTAATTGAAATCTTTCTAAAAAACCCTTCCTAATTAGTCATGCACTCTGCAAGCCACAGGTAAAACAGGCCTGGGGAAGAGGTATGCTGATCCTTCCTCCAAACCTCTGGAGGATTAGTGGTCCCTCTAAATCAGGATGTTGAGTTGCATAAGGAACATCATTCTTCACACTTGTTATTTGGTAATTTGCGTTTCTGGCAAGCCCAGTACCTTCTGTTTTGTTTCCCTGAATTGGCACATGGTAACACCCGACATGCAAGCTAAAAAATACCAGCTTTGCTAAGCTTTAGGTAGTCCAAATCCAAACAAAATTATTAATATGTAATTTGTGGAAGAATTAGGAGAATAACCTACTTAAAGTGTTTGTTAGGACTTTTACACATTCCAGGAATCCAGTGAAGTTGAAACAAGTTTTCCTCCTCCCTGCAGTGTGTTCTCGAAGCACTGGTGTCACCCAGAAGAGCAGAGGTGGAAACCTCTTGGCTTGACCCTCAGACATAATCCTACAGTCCCCAGGCCAAACTCCATGCTGACAAAGACAAAATCGAGGAAAGAATTTTTTCCTACAAACTTCAGGCTGTTTCTGACCGTTGTCTATTGTCTCAGGTTCTGACACAGAGTCCATTTTCTTACCCCCTCTTTCAGCCATGCAAATCAGGCAAGGCAAAGCGCACAATGGAACTTTAACATCTTTTCAGATCGGTGGTTCTGAGCCCCCTTGAGAAATCCATAAAGGCCCTCCCTGGAGTATTTAGCAGATAATGCTCCCTCTTTCCGCCTGCGGTGTTTTGAAAAATGTAGCCCATAAAATGTGTCTGACATTGTACAGCAAGCCCAGCTTCCCTGCGAACGCCGTGGCCTCCTTGGGACGAACACGGTTCCCATTGTTAGCCCTGACTTGCTGAATGCAGCGAGGCCAGGGGAGATTTCTATGCCTTGCACAGCAATAGCACATGACTTGGAAGGCAACTTCTCAAGGAAAGTATATTTGATCAGTCATAAAAACCATCCTGGAGATACATGCTGAACTCTGTGTGTGTGTATTATAGCTGGCACTGTTAACAACACCCATTGCTAAGCTTGAATGAGACTCTTCCACACAAGACCTGGTTTGGTTGCTTATAACCTACTTGATCAGGCTTTAACAGTTTGGACTGATTTTTTTTTTTCCAAGTAGAATAGTTGCTTCAGGAAGAATATATTTCAGAAATTTCTTCCAAGACAGACTGGTCTTTTTTTCAGAGTGAGTTTACAGGAAAATACATTATTTTTGCCCCTGTTAAATCTTACAGGGATTTTATTGAAAAACTCTTTTTTTACCTCATTGCTTTGGTATTTGTAGGGAAGGTTTCTGTTATAGAGATATTGTTGTTAACCCTCTCTTCCTCCCCCTTATGCTTGACCCAAATTGCAAGCTTATTAAAAAAGAGTAATCTCTTGAGACATGCTGGAGATTGGCAAAGAGTGTCTTAGAGATTGGATGAGATTTTACCTATAAATATGTCAGCTGAGTTGTTCCTACGCACTAAAACAGAGAGCTGGGAAGGACAGAGTCTCCCCTTCTGCTGCCCAGGAAAGGACAGTGCCCAAAGAGCTGGAGAGGTGCTTTGGGAGGAAACTGAGGCTTTCACTCAAAGACATCCTCCTCTGGTCCCTCTCTGAAATGGAGTATATCCACCTCCAGACACAACATCTCCCCTCGCCCATCACTGGTTCTCAAACCAGAACACACAAGAGCGTAAGATGAGTTCAGGAGGGTCAGGGCTAGCCTTTTTTTCACCTCCTCCATATCTCAAGCCCATAACCTTTATCAGCAATGTAACAAATTGCATGAGAAAGTTCAGGGGATGGCAGCAACATCTGGGCCACATACTGCACATGCCACTGTAAGTGAACCTCTCGCACGCTGTCAGATGCTGTGCGAAAGTATGTCAGGGACACAGCTGTGCACAGGGCTTCACAGGCACGCACAGCTCCAGGGGCAGGAACCACCTCAGGAGGGAAAGAAAAAGAGAAAAGAGAGAGAAAAGGAAGAAAAAGATGGGGATGTGAGACAGAAGATGAGAGGAAGGCAAAGCAAGACCTGATGAATTTTTCTGGCTAAGGGATGATGCATCACAGCCAGGCAATGCAACAAATCATTGGAGAAACCCTTGCACACTCTGCATGGAGTGCACCGGCAATGCTCTTCATGAGCCAGATTTGGTTTAAATGGAGACAAAAGGGGCCAGATGCAGTGGAAAATGGGAAGGAGGGAAGGGAAGGTGAAAAGGGAAAGAGACTTTCAGAGCACTGAGTTTTTGCAGGCTCTCCTCGACCCAGATAATCAGCAGGGCTCAAGCTGACAGCAGGGGATTTAAACACTTATAGGGGGAGCTCAGCTGGGTGTCTCAAGGGAAAAAGGGTTGGGAAATGCAGTTCTGTAGAAAAGGCAGAGAGAGAGAAAAGAGCTGTTAAGCAGTGAGAGAGACATCTGCAGCATGTTCATTTTGGTTACTCTCTGCTCTGAGCTGGCAATGGGAATGAATGAGAAAATATCTTCAACATCCTGATTATCTCAAGAAGAGACAAAGGAAGGGGCCCAGGGAGAAAGCCCAAGTCAGACAGCTTGAGGCACCAGCAGCCAAGTCCTGGACTGATCTCAGGTACCAGAGATGCCACCTTGCAAGAAGGAACCTCCCCATCTCTGCAAACTGAATGAAGATGCTCTCCTTAAGCATGTCTTAAAAACTATGTGCCCTTAGAAGAAGACATGTTCATATATGGTATTCAGGATCCACTATGCAAGTGGATTCAGAGACAGGATTTTTCTCACATTTCTCTGCTGCAACAGTGATATACAACTCATATGTTATCTAAAGGCAAACTTTGCAACAGTACTTGACAAAGACAGCGCCAGAAGAATTTACCCACACACATATGCACATGCACAGTTAATTTTCTGTTTGCAAAGTAAATGAGTGCTTTATTACTTGTCCTTTCTGTTGCTCAGATAACTCCACAATGCTCACTAAAACTGACTTTTTCTCCCTAGGGTGTTCTCAGGCAGCAAAATGAAAGAGCATAGTGACCACAGCCTGTTAGAGAACTACAGCATCATTTGGGAACAGTAGCTGAGAGATGCACTAGAATTGGAGTGTACACACAGGCTAGGGCATCCCAAACTCTTTAAAGTCCTGCCATGTTTTCAGTAAGTATTGGAGCCTGTGGCACTTGGGAGGCTCCTCTCTGCCACTGCTGATCTTGTGTCCCCTGCAGCCTGCTTTCTTTGAAGGATGTGTGCTCATCCTCAGGGCTTGTGAAACACCCTGTAAAAGTGACCTACAATTCAATTCTGCTCTTTAAAGACACCTTTATTTATAAAGTACTAATTTGCCTAAACAGTTTTTTCAAACAAGACTTCCACCTTCCTGAAGAACCATGGATCAGGCCTCAGCACTCTTCTCTGCACCAGCTGTGACCTAGCAAAGTCTTTGCTGACTACCTGTTGGGCTCAGTCCCTCACTGCCACTGTAAATTTTATTGTGCCACGAGATGAGAGGTAATACATTTAACAAAACTGACACATTTCTACAGCTTCTGGAATGACTTCCTTTGCAAAAACAATAAGGTGAAGTAGAAGGAGGGGGCAGTTCTAAGATGTTTTTCAAACAATGGAACTTTTCTTTTAATAGGAGTTTATAGAACCCCAAATTTTTCAACTCTATGTATCCTAAAATATGTTTAAATGTATTGTGTGCAAGTTAAGATTTATATTTTCTATTCGCTTGTTATTTGCACTGGTGCCTACTGATGCAATATGAATGCATGTGGACTCCATTCCCTAACAGCAGAGCCCCAAAAGGCATCACCATGGCACTGCTATTCCCTGCCCAGGCCCTTTGCAAGGACTAGGTTAGTTTGGGGTAATCATGCAGATTACTTCCTAGGCTTAAGAATTATTTTATATTATGATGATTGAGGCAATATCTCCCTTGGCCCCTGGTGTCCACCTAGTGCTTCTCTTGGCTATACTCCATGACAACATCCATACAAGCAGTTAATAACAGACAAAGTGCATTATGCCAAAATGTTTAAACCAGATTAAACATATATTGCCCAATCCTACAATGAGAGTTTACCACTCTTGCTCTTACCAGTGACTTTAAAACCCTTTACTCTGAAGCTGCACTCTCCAGGGTAAGAGATTTCAAAAAATACACTCTTATTTTGGGATATAGGAGCGCACACACACAAGGAATTAATTCATCGGTAGTTAATCTGGAATGATGCCACATGTAGAAAACTCCCCTTTCCAAGACTGTGACAAATATGGGGGAGAAGGGAGAAGAGACCATAAAGTATATTTAATTCCTTTTTCTTCTACTCCTTGTATCCTGCATCAACTATATCCAGTCCTTCATGCAAGTGAAAGGGAGCTTTAACACCAACTGTTTCCTCCAGTACTCAATGTGCTCTGTAAAAAAGACATTGCCCAGCAATCTGGGGATGAGGAGGAGTAGGGCTAGCATGGAGGTCTTGCAGGAAAAAAAACTAAAATGAGTGGGGAGTTTGAAGGACAGTCTTTGCAAGAGCCATGCTCAGGGGCTGCTTTCTACTGTCGGAGTGCTCCAGGGAGGGCCCCAGTGCCAACCGAGCTGCCTCTGATTCTCCAGGCAGGTGGTGGTTCAAGCATATTGCTTGAAATGGCCACCGAAACCTGTGCCTGGCAGAGGAACAAGCCAATCTTTAGAGGGAGAGTTTTTCCATTGTCTGAAGCCTGCTGGGTTCATCTGTTCCTGGATACTGGTCCTTGGGTGACTGGTTTTATTCCTCCCCTGACCTATCTACTTTGTAAGAGTCCCAGGAAGAAACAAAACTACTGGTGTAGAGGCAGCCATCTCTATCTCTGTTTACAAGTCGAGGGGGTCTTTTGTGCACAGCTACCTACCTCCCTGCAAGGGAAGGCTGCTCATACAATGGGGACCTAACAGACTGCATCTGTTTTGTCTTAGTCTAAAGCATTCCTTTCTGGTGCTAACTGGGAACAATTTAGCTGGAATTTCCAATTGAAATGAGCTTTTTAACTTCTATATTGACAATTTAAGTTGTTCTCAGGCAGGGGATCTGCCGTGTTTTTTACAAATAGGCCAAACTAAATCTCAGAGTTTTTACAAGTTTTTAATCAGACCAAATCTCTTTTTCTAAAGTACTGTTCTTTTACTCAAACATGGATTTTGATGCAAAACCGGAGAGGGTACCCAGTAAGAGCCCATGCTGCAAGAATTGCATTTCAATCAACTTGAAGAGGTTGAGGAGGTGGGTGAAGGAATAGTTCTGGAAAATCCTACTTGAGGAAATTATTTGGATGCATCTGCAGCTATGTGCAACACAGCCTACACAAAGAGCAGAACTTTTATGTTCATTTACATAAGAACAAGACTAAAGGGAGTCTCATGCCAGCAACAGGGCAGGATTTCTCCTACCGTTTGTCCTTCCTCTGTAGTCGTTTCCAGCACTCAATGATTGCGGACTGTCTGTCCAGAGTATTGTATCTACTAGCAACCCTTGATCCTTCTCCTAAGACATCCCCCTTTCCAACTCATCTCACCTCACCACACCCTGCAGCAGTGAGCTCCTCCATTTGCAAAGATGCTCATATGCCCATCACCCAAGGACCCTTCCCCTTCAAATTCCAGGAACCCTCAGGGCTGCATTGTAGGGATCTAACTGGAGTGGAGCAGAGGAAAACCTCCTCTGAATATTGTTTATTCCTGTCATCTCAAGAGAGACACAAACACTAAGAACACCACTTCTGCTCAGAGCCTCTCTGAAGAATCAGTGAGAAAACATTGGCCTTGGAGCTGAATTGTGGCAAATTATGGGTTGAAAATTACAGCTGCTTACTGAACTTTGCTTACGGATGTAGGTTCAAAAAACTTCTTTAAAGTTAAGCAAGTCAGTAAGCCTTTGCAGATGGGTGGCTAAGAATACAAGCCAATTTGTGACAGACAAGGAATGGACAAAACAAGAGGAAGCCACGCTGGTGGCTAGGGCACTGCTGAGCTAGAATTGAACCCAGATCTCCCAAACTCCATCCCAGGCTTAAAGTGATCTGTGATGCATCAGTCTGAGTGAAAAAGGGATATAGCAGTCTTGTAAGAATAAATATGTCAAAGGATTACAGGTGCTTGGGGAGAGGTAACTTAGAAAAATACCATGGTCTTAGAAGAAAAGATAAAAGCTCCTGCGTGGGAGGGGAACAGAAGGAGAAAATTGACTGCAGAGGCAAGAGGACTAAAGAGGAAGGGGGAGGGAGGTCTTCCATTAAGTGCTCACAAAACTTTGGAGGTCCTTCATGACACCAAGCCTTCAGGTGCAAATCTAGTCTTCCTCCTGGAACAGGATCTGATGACACTCTAAAGAGCCCTTGCTTGTCCAGGACTTGGTAAAGCTATTCCTCAAAATCAGAGAAACCAAATGGCTTGAAGAGCTTCCTTCTCCCTGCTCTGCAATGCTTCTCTGTTCCTTATTGATGATCTGGTCGAAGGAATAGAGTGTTCCTTCAGCAAGTTTGCAGACAACACCAAGTTGGGTGGGAGTGTCCGTCTGCTGGAGAGCAGGAAGGCTCTACAGAGGAATCTGGACAGGCTGGAATGATGGACTGAAGCCTGTTGGATGAGGTTCAACAGGACCAAGTGCCGAGTCCTGCACTTGGGTCACAACAACCCCCTGCAGTGCTACAGGCTGGGTGCAGAGCGGCTGGAGAGCTGCCTGGAGGAAAAGGACCTGGGGGTGCTGGTCGGTAGCAGCTGAGTATGAGCCAGTGTGTGCCCAAGTGGCCAAGAAGGCCAGAGGCATCCTGGCCTGTAGCAGCAATAGTGTGGCCACTGGGAACAGGATTATCCCCCTGTACTTGGTACTGGAGAGGTCACACCTCAAATCCTGTGTCCAGTTCTGGGCCCCTCATTTCAGAAAGATCATTGAGGGGCTGGAGCAAGTCCAGAGAAGCAGCTGAGGGAGCTGGGGTTTGTTAGCCTGGAGAAAGGAGGCTGAGAAGGGATCTTTCTGCTCTCTGAAACTACCTTAAAGGAAGTTGCAGCTAGGTGGGGGTTCAAATTGGATATTAGGAACAATTTCCTTACCAAAAGGGTTGTCAGATATTGGAATGGGCTGCCTAGGAAAGTGGTGGAGTCACCATTCCTGGAAGTGTTCAAAAGGTGTGTGGATGTGGCGTTTCAGGACATGGTTTAGTAGTGGGCTTGTCAGTGCTGGGTTAATGACTGGACTCGGTCATCCTAAAGGTCCTTTGCCACCTAAATGATTCTATGATTCTATGAACCTTACATTTCTTTCCTTCTTGTTTTCAGGCTGGCTTTGTTACATGAGGGACACGGCTGCTGCTCTGCCACTGCCTGCCCTGTCTTCAGTGCAGATTGTTTGCAATTGAAATTTCTGCTTAAAACCAGTAGGCCCAAAGGGTTGTGTTCCCCCCCAAGTCTTGCACTGGGACCTCACTCCAATGAATTCTGCAGCTGTGGCAGAAAGTCCCAGGCTCCTGCCTAATTCACTACCCACATGTGCAGGGAGAAAAAAAGAACCACTTCCCCTTGCCAGAAAAATTAAATAAGTCATATGCATCAATCACTCCCTAACATGCACATTTTTATTCTCAAACAGCTTCATTTAGAGTGTTTTAATATAGAACAGCCTGACAGAAACAATGCCTCCTAAATAGCTGTATGGGACTCTTTAGTCAATAGTACATACAGTAAATATTTATTATAACGTAACACAGGTTCTGTTTGTTTCTGTTTGTTTTTGCTTTTTATACTTTGCATTTGATGTGAGTGGGAGACACACCAAATATTGTAAATATTTATAAAGTATTCAGATTTGATATTATTTGCTCAGGTACAAATGGCTCCAGTTACTAGACTGTCACAAATGAGAAAACCACAAATACAGAGCAACACTGAATGAAAACACAGTGGAAACATGACATAACCACATCTACGGACTGCAGTAAACATTCCTCACAAGAAGGAACTAAATAAAGGTGCAAATACCTTTTTAAAGAGCTGTTTTGGCAGATATTTTAGAGGCATCAACTTAGTGACAGGGGTTTTGTTCCACACCTTCTAAGCGTCACTAAAATATCTTAAGGCTAAACTTATGCGCAATTACCTTTCGGCTATTTTGTTTTTAAAGTAAACCTCACCCTGGAGAGTGTAGATAGATGGATAAGATGAGGTGGGGCTCTTTTTTTAAGACATTCAGTCTTGCTTTGCAAAAATAAACATCCCTTTAGATAAGTTGCCTGAGGAGTTGTGAAATTTGTTATTTGTGTAACAGACAATCTGGAGGGGCATGGACCTGCTGTTATTCCCACTTTGGTTGTGGGGACACTACTAGACATCTCCTACTAGTCAATACGTTATGTTTACCTTAATGACTTACTCCGTCTCCGATGCCCGTAAATCTTCATTTCAGATGAAACCTCTTTAGGTTGGGGATGAGTCAGAGGATCTGGCACTAAGGTCTCTTGTGTAATGCTACGTTGGCCATGGCAGGAGAGACCCTTATCCCACATCCTTGGAGTCAGCCCAGCATTGTTGCCTCCTAGCCTTCCACCCTCTGCTCCACAGCACTGGTCTCCAAGCACTGACCCCAGCAAAGCTGAGGCCCGTGTCCACCCCCACACAACAGGACACAGCAGGTTCATACAGGTGTTTCTCTGCCCCACTTCAGCAGGGGGGGATTCCCTCTTCTCCCAACCCCAGTACATCAACACTTTTGTGGCCTTGGTTTCCCAATCCATCACAATTATTTTTGCCCACAGTTTTCATCAACCACTATTCAGAGGCATTTTTCTGAGGCTGGTTGGTTTGAGTCATAACCAAGGATCTGAACTGAAGATGAAGTTTCTGGTTAGTTTGTGTTTTATCCTGAGCTATTTCCCCAGTACTAGTTTCTCTTTTATATCACTTGGTATATCATTTATTTCCATTGAATAATTGCTCTGAATAAAGCCTGATGGAGTAAATACTGGAGACAAAGACAAAAAACATCTGGAATATGTTTTTCTCTCCAGCCAATTCATCATTTCAAAATGTACTGTAGGCTGAACTGGTAGCCCGAACAAGACCAGGTACTGATAATTTTTTCCTTCATTTTTGTTATCATTCCTTATTATAATAAAGTTCTCTTTTTCCCCTCATTGGAACTTCTCTTGTTTTACAGTTTTCCCCATGATGTAGTAACAGCAATGTATTATTGGCATGGCCTGTAGTTCAAGGTCCTTGGCATTTCTTTTTTCAAATGTATTCCTTACAAAGTCCAAAAAAGAAGTTAATAAAAGCATTAAAACCACCTGTGAATGGACATTTAAATGCCACATTTAAATTAATGATAAGTAATCTACACCTTCCCAAAATCCTGACTGACATGTAGGTTTGCTTTTTCCCTTTCCAAACTATGGGCTAAGCACTAAAAATAAAGTGAAATAGCACTCAGGTGCTAAACAGATTATGACTCACAGCTGGAGGCAAAGAAATTGCAACTCTATCCCAATTACACTAATTTAATTGGGTGTCAGAAAAATCCTGGATTCTCAACAGTAGTAGCCAAGGCATGGTTGTAGATACCTAACAGGCATGGGAGCCATTTCTATGTTTTGGGATTTTTTAATTTTTGTTTTAAAAGGGTCTTCTAATGCTGGGAGAAATGCCTGCCCACACATGAGTTCTTCCACCTGAAATTAGTATGTAACAATAATGATTCTGTAAGCAGCAAAGCAATGCCTTCATGTGGGAGGTGAACTCACAGCTGTCTGATCCTGCTGTTGCTGCTACTGCTGTTGGCAGAGGCTCTGTTCTAGAGGAGAGGGGGTCAGGATAAATCAAGTTTATCCCCTCCATCCTACAAGTCTCTGATGCTGAAACCAACCCCTGGTATGAAGAACAATGGCTTTTTGCCAGGGTTTGCCTTGGGCAGAGGTACATTGATGCTTTCTTTTACTATTCAGAAAATGAGAATGACAACATGAGGCAGGGTCCCAGCACCCAAAGCTGGCGTGCTTGCACATGCTGGGGAGCTCATGTGTCGATCCCCAGCTCATCCCACAGAGTCTGCAGTGGGTGGTGAGTCTTGTTAAAATCCCAAAGGGGCTGTGAGGACCTTTAAATCTGCTCAGCATGGAGGAGTTCTGGGGTGGTGTGGTCAGAACTGGCAGCATGTAACCCCGCTGGCCTGGGGAGCCAGGGAGCAGAGAGCTGAAGGTAGGATGCACCCTCCTGCTGGGTGGAAGAAAAGGGAATTACTTCCTCCCTGGGAATACCCTCCTGAGGCTTTTTCCTTCCTCTTTGGTAAAGATGAAAGAAACACGGTCCACCTCCTGTGCTGAAGAGTTCCCATTCCTCTCCAGCCTTCCTCTGCCTCTCCTTCCGCTCGGCCTCCTGAAATCAAAGAGCCACTGTCAAGAGGAGTCAATAAGTAAAGAGCAAAGGCTGTGGTGAAGAGGACTGTGCTTTTGGAGAGCACCTGGACCAAAGCTGTTGGAGGGATCAACCGGGAGCTGTGACAGCAGCCCACGAGCAACCACCTTCTGATCCAGCACCCCTCCTTTCTGACCACCTCCCCATTATGAGACGTGACCTGGGGAACCCCCACTAGTGTCACCGGCCTTGGACTTGAGCAGGCAGTGTGTTTAAGGGATTTCCTCTCAAAATATAATAGGCAAAGGTTGCTCTGGCCACACACACAATGAGTTTAGCACCAGGGGAGTGTGTTTCTCTTTGCCTTTGGTTCCCGCAGATTGAGGCTCCTCATCGCCTGCAACAGCATGGCTGTGCCACTGCCTTGTAGCTGCAGTGTCCTTTTAAACAGTCTCTTCTCTGTGATCTGCACATCCAAGGGAAGCCTTGTCTCACCAGTCGAAGTTGCAGCCTTGTGGTGTGACAATTTCTATTGTGCCAGATGCTTCTTCTTCAGCTTGGGATTGGGCTGCTGTGAAAGGGAGCAGTCTGAAACACATTAATTCTTTTAGAATATAAATAGCAGCAATCAAACTTTCCATATGGCCGTCTAAGGGGAATAAATAGCTTCGGGCCAAATATTTTTAAAACCCTGAAAACAAGAATTACTTTAAAATAATAATAATAATAATAATAATAATAATAATAATAATAATAATAATAACAATAATAATAATAAAACCCCCATGATACAGCTAATGCAGAGATTCTGCTAACAAATTATTTGTAAAGGGCCTGTCAATATAGAAGCAGAATTATAGAAATGAAAGCTCTTGGAGACCTATGAATCCATCTCTCCCCGGAGCTGCGGGAGTGGCGGGGCCGGGCGGCGGCGGCCCCGGGCCGGGGGGGACGGAAGGTGGCAGTGCAGCACAACGAGAGCCGAATGTGCCTGCCTAGATAAAGTACCGCACTTATCATTTGTTTATCATTCCCGAGGTCCAGGCTAACAAGTTTAACCATATAAAGAAAATACCTCTTCGGGGTTTTGTGGGTTTTTTGATGTTTTTTTTTAGTTTTGTTTTGTTTGGTTGGTTGGTTGGTTGGTTTGGTTTGATTTTTTTTAATGCATAGATCAAGCTAAAATTAAGGGGAAAGCAAGCAAATCATTTAAGAAAGCAAGAGTGAGATATACAAATAGGGATGTGGTCTGGTTTACACACGCATACGAAACCTAAACAAATGTGGAACCTTTTGTCGAGACAAGCAAAAAACCTAAGAATTACAACGTATTGTCACAGTCACTTCTCTACTCATATAGTATTTTTTCTAAACACCTATGGTAAAAAAAGATTCTAAAAAGAGGAGTAAAGATTTCCTGTAGGTTAAATTCATATTGATATATTGCTTTCAGGTATGTAGTTATTTTCAAACCTTATTCTATGTTTTCCTCCAAATACTATGTTACAGCATCCTTATCTTTACTTTCACAAATAAAGGACAGTAGACATTCAGAGTAACGAAGAAAAACACTCTTGACTCCGTTTACTTCCCACTGAGAGGCAATTGAATACAAGACCTACCAGAAAGAAAACGATTTTTCATTAGTTTTTAAATTCCTAAAACTGAAATAACTCCAGTATTCAAAAAAATCCTTA
Organism: Lepidothrix coronata; assembly: GCF_001604755.1. Classification (NCBI taxonomy): domain Eukaryota; kingdom Metazoa; phylum Chordata; class Aves; order Passeriformes; family Pipridae; genus Lepidothrix; species Lepidothrix coronata. Next base: position 1,031,481 of record NW_016690188.1, read on the forward strand.
TCCTTTACCAAAAACAGAACAAATGAAATCCAGCTTTTGCTTTGTGCTTCATTTACAGCATTCAATATTCATAAAAACTGCTTTAAAAAAATACCTGAGAGAGATTAACTTTCTAAACTTAAAACCATGTATATATATATATATATATATATATATATGTAATAATTATCTTCCCACATTTTCCATAGTTTGATCTACGAGATATCATGAGGATAATAATTTAGGGTCTGATCCCATTAGTCTTTCCTCAGAGAAATACTTTTCTTCAACATATTTTTTTCCTGGGCCTGAGGTATTTACCAGGCTGAGTATTCCAGGAACAGAGTCATTGGGGTCAGAGTCAGCGTCCCTTGAGCACTGAGCCCACTGTCTTGGGGGTGTCTCTGAATCCAGCCCAGCATTACAAGCTGGTTTCTGCACTCCCTGCTCAAATAAGGCTCCATCAAAGACATTTCAGTTTCCTTTACAGCACCCATGGCCTGAGAAAAGGGAATGGAACCACTCCTGTCACTGGGGCAAATGCTGGAGTGAATGCTCCTGGCTTCCCTGACTTGCCTCAGAAGCCTCTGCACTGAGTCACCCAGGAGCTGGATCCTAGTTCATAAAAAAATACACAGCACAGCTTAGCATTAAAGATACCTCCTCCCCCCCTCCAAACATTTAAATTAAAAAGGGCAAGTATTAAACATAGCTTTTAAAGGAAATTATAAGCTTACATAAAAAAATGCTTCACGTAGAGGGGGAAAAAAGAGAAAGGTCTTAAGTATGAATGTTTCTCCGAAGCTTTAAATAAAAAGCTCCTGCTTTAGAAATTGTACCCTTTTAGTTGAAGATGTTGTTTGTTTTATGCTTTTTTTACACAGTTTTGTAGAAATATACAGGCTGCAGAAGGGAGGAGAAAGCATCAAGAAATATCATGAGTGTGTAAGGTGGAGGGGGGGAAGGGAAGACTGACAATAAAATAGATCCCTCACTAAATGCATATTCTTCTATTTATGTATTTGATAATGAGACAGAAATGCCCCTGGCACTCTGTAAACAACAGCTCCATAACCAGGAGGGAAGGGCAGAATAATGCATAGCTACATTTCAGATCATAAACTATTTCAAGCATTATTAACATGCCAGCCTTTTAGATTATTGGGGATTTCCATTTTATTTTAAGGTAATGTTTACCATTCTTAAGCAATTTTGCTGCCTTACCTATTTGCTGTTTTTGCAGATTTACAGAAGATTACTCCTTGAGAAGCTGCTCTCCTACCAGAAGTTCCCTAGAAGAAAACTGATAGTTGATTTAACTCTAATACCCATAAAAAACTTTTAGCTTTGTATCTATAGAGTAATATGTTTATATAAACATATTTTACTCTATAAAGCTAAATTTAGGGGTTATTCACCACGATGAGTTGGCAGTGCAATCCAGAGCTCCCCATAAGTTTCAGAAAAGGAGATAAGAAAAGCTCACATCCATAATAAAAATACATTTTTTAATTTGCTTTTAAAGATGCTTTTTACATTTTAAAATAACATTCTCTCATGATAACAAAAAATGTTTGAGCGTAATGTTTGCAGTGTCAGGTGGTATAACTCTATCGTATGACTTAAAATTAAACAATATAATTACCACTTGGCAACCGATATTTAAAGATGTAGTAACTATTTCTTCAGACGTTATTTAGACTATATTTAAAAATAGGAACAAAAGCTATATTTTTCCTGTACATTCATTTCAAAACTTTGAAGCTGTAGTTTTTCCTTTTTTTCTTTTTTTTTTTTTTTTTTTGTTTTTAGAAGACAAAACCCAAACTATTTTTGTTTGAGAAAATTGGGTTCGCGATAGCTTGAAAAACAGGCTTTTCTACAGCTGTTCAAGATTCCTGCTGCACTGAGATGGTGAGTGGAGGGCTGCAGGAAAAGGTGGAATATCTTTGGTTGGATTTTATAACAGTTTCTTCCTAGGTTCTGTTCACTGGATGTGGAGATGAGAGCCAGGGACGACAGCTCACAGTTTGGAACAAGCATTTCTTCAGTCATCCGATTCAGGGTGTTTAACAGTTTCTAAAATTAACACCAACAACTATAAAAAAAACACTCACTTGTATTACATGATGCATATAGGCATCTGGTTTCTTTGAATGTGGCTCATTACCAAAATTTACCACAGCTTTATCTTGGTTCTCTGTTTATTCCATTAATTAACCAGGTCATCATTATCCATTAGTTACAACTATTTTTTCCAGGATTATGGATATGTTGAATTTTAACATATTTATTTTTAGAACACCATCACATCTATGGAAGAAAGATAAGCAGGATATGGGATTTCTCCATGTAACTGCAATCCTTTTCTGAAGCTCAGGCTACAGAAAACAAAGGCATTATATTTCCATGAATCTAGTACAACCAAACTAGGAATCAGAAAGGTATTAACTTCAAAATATCTGCATGAATTTTGAAAGTATTTTTCAACTGGATGTGTAGATATGCCTGTTCTTCTGTTTTCTTGGTTACTTTTATGTTTATTTAAGTCATCAGGGGTTTTTCTCTCTCTTTAATAAAATATAATTTTTCTCATTCATTTCTGTGCAATTTAATTTTGTTAAAATAAAATAATACAAATTCTTCACTGTAGGTGAGAGACAGAACTTTTTCTCCCCCCATTTCTGAAGCCATTTCAATCTATAAATCATATCAATAAGCAGAGCAAAAGCCAGCAGAGAGAGAGTCCCCGGCAGCAAAGGCAGCGCTCCGACCCTGTCTCCCTCCCCGGTGCGCACGCAGACTCCAGCCCCAGCACAACTCCCCAAGCTAAAACCACATTACTCCTAATGCCCATCTCACATGGTAATTTGGGATAGTCAAGCTGCTAAAAACATCTCATTAGGGGCTGAGAGGGAAACAATTTTTATAGAGGGTACAAAAAAAAGACAATAAAGGGACATTCTTACAATTCTTCTAGATGCTTGAAGACAGAGACATTTTTGTTTTATTTTGTTAAGCCTTTCTGCAATGTTCAGAATTTTCCAGCCCAAGCAAATTATTTTATTTCTATTTTATATTTTTACTGCCTCACTGTGCCTATAAATGTTGAGTTTCAGGGATTCCATTAAAATAAAAATATCAGCCAGAGACATCAGCACTATGGAAGTTTTGCAAATAGTGGATTATAATCTTCTGATGCAGATATTAAAATCAGGCAAGTTAAATTATGTCAAACAATACCACTTGCATGCTAACTTACCTAATGGGAAAGACTTAGTCCACTCACACTCGGCTCAAGAAACTTCTCATGGTAAGTGCAGTGAGGAATAACCAACACTGAGTAATTTATATAACTGATATCTCTTCTCCCTACTAATAGTTAGCACATGTATGCCAAGCTTGTATGAAGCATTGTTATCTTGTAAAACACCGTGTCGCTATCAGCTTTTCAGTGAGTGTGTGAATCATAAGGCTGTGTTAGCATGAATGCATTTAATTGTGTGAAGAGGGTATTTCCCTGCATTTGCTTAAACCTTCAAAAAACAACCATTTGCTTGTCAATTGTTGCTCAAGATCGTGCTAAGGAACAAACAGTGAGCAGGGGCAGAGGAGAGGAGCATTGCAGGGAAAGGGTCTGGGGGTGGGTTCAATGGTAAAACTCAAGAAAAATGCAGACAGAGTTTTCTTTTGGTTTAACTTCTCATTCCCCACAGTGCTCTACTCATTTTATATTTCTGATCTGAGGCCAGAGGCCAGTGAAGCCTTTGAGCCACGGGTGGGCAGAAGGTGTTCCTCCTGGTCAACCAACACAACATTTCAGCCTGGCCGGGTTGTGAAGCCAGAGTACTCTGTTGGAGCCAAAAGAGATGGACTTTGTGCCAACAGGCCCCCCTGGGTCACTACAGGGTGTCCATGGCACCCAGCCCTACAAGATGGGCACCTACAAGCAACTTTGCTCCTGGGACTTTCATAGCTCACACAGCATTCAGGGCCCCTCACTCCTCTGCTCATCCCCAGAGCCGTGACAAGGACGACACACAGTCCCCATGTCACTCCCAGCAGGACTTGTCCCTCCACAGGGACGCTGTGCTGATGGGTCAGGACACAGCAAAGCCCATGCCAAACCCAGAGCACATCCTCCCTCCCCTTGATCCAGGGAAGGGAGGGAAATGGGATGACTGCGTGTTGAGCCAGGAAGAGAAACCTGGACTCCCGCAGCCACTGTCTCGCATGTGCCAAGTGAGGGAAGCTTTTCCCCTTTTCATTACATGAGTTTCTTAATAAAAACTGAAAGAGCTTTTTTTTTCAGAAAATGAACCCCAGGGGCCCAATCAGTGAAATACATTAACCTTTCAACTGTCAGCCCCCCTCCCTTGAAATTAAGCAATACCAGCCCTTGAAACAGCTAAATTACCTTCTTATTTTTTAATTGTGTAATGATGGTCCAACAAAAAAGGAGCAACTCAGGGCTAGTAAATATTCAATGAAGAAATTTATTGTAGTTCTTATAAAGGGAATACCCACAGCTTTCTTCACGTGGACTTAAATCAGGCAGAAACTGGAGCGATAGGCATAAAATGAAATAATGGATGCACCATTTCTAGTGGGATTTACATCACCATTTGGTCTAATTATTCCTGATATTTCACCCATCATATTAGAAGCTTCTTCAGGGAAAGAAATAACAGTTTGTCTCCTTGAGAACAAAGAACAAAGTGTCTCTTTGCTCTCAAGAAACTCAGCTATCATTATGAAGAGAAAGAATCTGTCCATTATGAAGAAATCCCACTAGAAATCTTGAATATCTTACCAAATAACTCCTGAGCACACTAAAAATACCAGTAAATGAAAGAAGTGGAAACTATGGGACCTTGGAAAATAAATAAATAAAGGAGGCATCACAGATGCTCCACAACTCACTCAGTTTTTTTCTCGCAGAATCATATTAATCAAAAAACCAAACTGTGCCTGGCATGTAAAGTTAATCTAAGCAAGATAGCCACCACTCCTTTATATTCCTTGTTCAGCAAGGCACACTTTCAGCTCTATCTGTGGTTCTGGATTAAGTGGTGGGAATGAATTTACATACATTTGCACGGTGAGTAATTCACCGTGAATGATTATGTATGGGACCCACTTCCAGAACATACGAAGTTTTTGAGATTGGATTTCATGATGACTGGATGGTAAACCTTAGGAGAAATTTAATACAGATCCAGGACCATGCACAGCTTTCAAGAATGTAATTTCTTAGGACATACGTAAGAGCTCTTTGTTCTGGATCTTGTACTGCTGTATCTAGCAAAAAGCATTTTAAATGAGCACATGGAGCCATGGGGTTCAGGTGCACTAATTTGACAGCTTCCTAAACAGGATCTTGCTGGGTCAACTTGTGAACTGGGAATATCCCCAGGTCTGAGGGAAAGAGCAAGCATCCTGCCGTGATCCTGCACCTCTATAGGCAGTTGCACTTTGAAAAATGAAAGAAAATAAAACCTCAGCATGCAGAGATAAGAGGGCTGAAAATATCGGCTTTGGGAAGAAAATATTTTGCCTTTTTCCTAAAATAAAGGAACTTCTCCAAGTCTTTCCAAAGATCTTTTCCAGTCCCTAAACACCGACATACACCGTTCAGTCACTGCCAAAGGGGATATTGGATGTATTTGACCTTGTATGTAGATGTTCTTTAAATACGTTCAGCTTTATTGCTTGTGAAAATCATTGGTCCTTGAAAGTAGAGTTCTTAAATTTAGCAGCAGTGGCACGATTTATACTGGTACATGGTGCTGAACATCTGGGAAACTCCATCAGTTGATCGGGGATGAAGTATGCAACAGCAGATCTCTGGTTCAGTGTGTGGGAGTGGGGTTCTGCCCCAGTAAGGGGTTTCATGGCAACATACTGTTATGTTATGTCATGTTATGAAGAATTAAATACTCCCTCAGACAGTTTGCACAGTTTCCGTTGAAATCAGTAACAAATCTGCTCTGATCTGCGAGAGAAAATAACATGGAGTTTGGATGTGGACTTTCTGTGGTTACTGTGGCCCTATAAAGCATCTGTAAAGGACTGAGTATCTCAAGGAACTATCTGCCTTTGCCTTCTATTGAAAACAATTGCAAGTGGGATGCATGCCCTGAGTTGTGATGTTAGTGAAAGCTGAGCATAGTCCCAGATTGCAAAATCAGGCCAGAATGATGAAAACATTTGTATATGTGCTACTCTTTTATTTTCTTTGGCATGCTCTAAGTAACCTCTGACCTTTTCTTTCCCCATCTAAAGCTGCTCTTTGTTTGAATGGAAACAGAATGTGAAAATGATGACAAAGAGATTTTTGAAACAAATACAATAGCAAAAAAACAAAGGCAAATGAACTTTCACTGAAATCTAGTACCCTATTAAACTCTTATAAGGGTATGAAAAGAGTGAGTTTCGGGATTATGAGAGGATTTTATACAATAGAAGTGATAGGCTGAGAAATACTACTGCACTTGCATGGGGGTAAAGGAGCCATACCAGTCTGTGGTGGGCACACACAGGCCCACTGCCTGTTTTGCTCAGGTGGCAATGGAGCACCACTGGGCTAAGCTGTGTCTCTGGGAACTCCAGGAAACACTTATTGGATTGATAAATGTGACTGTGAATTATCAGCAGGCCAAAGGAGCTGCTGCATTAAGAACACTACTGTGGTTTAACTCAGCCAGCAACTCAGCCCCATGCAGCCGCTTGCTCACTTCCCTCTGAGTGGGATGGGGCAGAGAATCAGAGAAGTGAGAAAACTTGTGGGTTGAGATAAAGACAGTTTCACAGAGAAAGCAACAGCCGCACACACAGGCAAAGCAAAACAAGGAATTTGTTTACTATTTCCCATGGCCAGGCATTCAGCCATCCTCGGGAAGGCAGGGCTCCATCACGGTTACTTGGGAAGATAAATACTGTCACTCCTAATATCCCACCTTCTTTCTTCTTCCCCTAGCTTTACATATAGAGCATGACACCATATGGCCTGGAATATCCCTGTGGTCACTTGGGGTCAGCTGTCTCAGATGTGTCTCCATCAGCTTGTTGTGTACCCCCAGCCTGCTCGCTAGTGGGGTGAGGAGCAAAAAAGGCCTTGGATCTGTGTAGGTACTGCTCAGCAGTAAAAAAAATCTGTTATCAATGCTGTTTCCATGACAAATACGAGATGCAGCCCCATGTCAGCTACTGTGAAGAAAATTAACACTACTTCAGTTAAACCCATTGTTTCCTGGAATCTCTTTAAAGCTGAACCTGCCATACACATGTCAAGAAGTATAGAAACAAAATTCATTCCAATTCAGTTAAGACAGCTTTAGAAGGACAGCTGAATTGATCACAACTGGTTTGAGGTAAGAACACCATCCTATGAGAAGCAAGAGATTGGTGGCATTTTCCTGAGGGAAATGCACAGAGGAGCACTGTCTACAGTGCTGGGTATGGAGAAAGCCATGGGATTTCCTTTACTGGGTGCACTGCTCCACTGGCAGTCACAGTTCACCAGCTGTCAAGTACAAACTCAATACTTGCAGGTGTGAAAATTCTTACCAAGACTTTCCACACAAGGAAATACAATGTCATGTTTCTTCAGTTCATAGTTTCTGCTCCAAAGCCAGCTTCTTCCGGTGCTGTCTTGACCCTCCCTCTGACTTCCTTACACCCTCCCCTCCCCAGTCTACCTCTTTTTAAAGGAATGGACCCAATACCTTTGTTTTCTCATTCCTCTTCCAGAAAGATTCCCTTGCCACAAAGCAAGGGAATTTTGAAAAACACCTGGATCAAGAGGATCCTTCCAGCTCACACCCTTCTCTTGAGCACAAAATGGGTTTAGTCAGACACATCATTGAAGTATTAGTAACTCCCTTGCTGGGTGATACAACTTCTTGCAGGCAAGGCACAGGACATGTAAAGGTCCTTGTCAGCTGATGGCTGGTGGGTTTCTGCACCTGATGAATATGATTAGAGCCCATTGATGTGTGTCTGAATCACCATCCATTTGAACAGCCTTGGTATTCTGTTTCAAAAGCCTTAGGTGCTAGCCGAGCCTGTCTGTAGCTAATACCCCAGCATCAAGAGGTCAGAATCAGCTCATCTCAGTTATTCTGATACGAGTTTTTTCCATGGGATGGGTTGCTGGGTGAGTCTTACTTCTCTCATATTTAACTCATTTAAGAGATTCTACTTTCTTACTTCCAAGATCTATTAGAAAAAAAATCAGGGGATGATATTCCACAGATCAGCGTAGACTACTGCCAAAATTCTATCCCCAAATACATTAATTGTTGCTCTCAAAAAGATTTTGTACAGGAAGAATACAGTGTCTTTTAAATGTGTTTTTTGGAAATTGAACTACTGTGTGCAACATTTTTACTAAGAACTCTTAATTATGTTGGTGGAGAGAGTTCACATATGCATATATGTGTCAGCACTGACTCTCACTTCCTCTATTTTAAAAAATATAGTATTTAAGAGTGAATAAGGAATCTAATTCTATAGTTGTATATTCAGAATTCAACATACACTTAAAAAATCTATCCCAAATTCCAGATACTCTGATAAATTTTAAAAATACATTCTGTTTTAAAACAAAAACTCTGCAGCATTCAAGACCAGAAAAGGTGGAACTAAATAGCCAGTTTCTTGGACCCCAATTACTTTTCATGAACCACAGATAGTTAGGTTCAAAGGCATTAGATGTGGAGGAGTGTTTTTCAGACTGGATGTGACTGTCATACTCAGAGTGAGCAGCAACAAATTTTACTCCAAAATTATTGACAATCACTAAGTTAGGGCATGTGTGAACCAACTCTTCAGGAAACAAGAGTACAACACTACTCTGAGTATGTTAGCTTCAGCCAAGAAAGGGAGGTGCAGATGCAGAATGATTCATTCAAGTAACATGCTTCTGTTTCTTAGATTTAAAAAGCCAGTGAAGCTTGGTAAAAGCTAGAAGATTTCCTTCAGTAGGAAGTTTGTTGCTTTCTAGACAGGATGCAAGAATCTGGGATTCAAATCAACAGTGCTAAGAGTTCCCTGTGCTTCAGGAACTAGGAATTTTGGCATCTTGAGAATTAAGTACAAAGGTTAAAGGTGTTTAATATAGATGCCAAAATATAGGCTGAATTTCCAGGAAAACTGGCTATATTGTGGAAAGCTGAGCACTTTGGGTAGTTTTCCATCATGAATCACAGACAGCTCTGAGATCTTCCTGTAGTTGGGTGAGCTTGTCTAGTCACAGCATAGACCAAACAGCCACGTGAGACAGCATCTTTTCCATACTGCCCTGCAATCTGACAGTGCCATGCCCGGAAGCACAGCTGGTGTGATGTTCCAATGGTTACAGCAGCAATTCCCCATTGCTGCCTTACTCATGGTGGTAAAACCATAACAACTAAGTCATAACAACTGAGCCATGTAAGAACTCACATCTCCATTGTTTTAGTAATGGGTATCTTCTGTATTTTCTGCCTGAATTACATAATTTTAGCATGAAAGATAGCGATGCCTTAACAGTCTACTACTTTCTAGGAAATTAATAATTCACCATATTATTGAAAGTAGAGGAAGACTTTACTTCATCAAAACATAAGACCCTAAGTAGGACTTCAGTCACTACATCTTCAGGTTTGTAGAAAGTGGCAAAAGCACCTTAAATATTTAAATTGTGATGTTACATTAATCTGCATCTCCTCCCATTAATGGGAATGGTAACAAAACAGAAGCCAGCAGTAAGTGCTGCTGAAACTCCCAGGTGAAACCATAGAATTTTGGTTTTGTGCATCAATCAAAGGTTGCCTCCAGTACAAATTCCTCCAGCTCTAAGGAGACAGTCACACAGTACCAAAGCAGAGTGAATATACCCTTTCTGAATTACCACACTTGCTTACTGGAAACTCAACAGGGTGTAACTTTAACCAAGATACATACAAAGGACTGGGAGGGGAAATGACCATATTAATAATATAATAACAATGTATTTCACATAGAAATATCATAGTTAGGTAGGATGAGAAGCAGGGTAAGTACAGCTCCTGAATGGATACTTCGATAACAAGTGTTCTGTGAGGTGAGATATAGCCTGGCAAGACAGACGAGAATCAGACTTTATATCTAAAATCTTGAGATGTTGTGGTCAGTGTTACTGGCTTGATTCATCCTTTCTCCTGGCCTTTAAAATACTTCTGAGTGGTTAGCCAGAGAACTAGCAACAGCTCCTCAGGCCGAGCACTCAAGGAAAAACAGTATAACTAAGAAATGCCTGTTATTTTTTTGCAATGCCATGCTTAACTACTTTTGTACCATGAGCTCAAAATACAGCTTCTTCTGAAATACAGAGAGCTGAAACAGTGCCAGATGCACAAGTACCTTTTTTAGAAGTACCCCTAAAATAAACATTTCCCTTTAGAAGAGGGAAGACAAAGGACATTCATATTCAAATATGTCTGTCAACACACAGATGAGTGGAAATTATTCTAAGTTGCATGGGTACTCATGGTTACAATGCAAGAAGACTAAGCCACAAACTTTCTCTTTGATTGCAACCTATGCAAGCCACATGACTGCTGCTGGCAAAGGGGGCACACTGAAATATGGTACTCCATTACCATCTTTCAAGGTTTTTCAGTTGCTAGTGTGTCAATCAAACAGATTTGAGAGGTGACTCTCCTCAAAGGGCTGCAAACTTCCTAGTACCACAGTCCCAAGGCATAACTGCCTCTCTTTATAGGGCCCTCTGCAATCCCCTACAGCTCTATCCAGGCAAGTTGTGGCTAAGTTTCCTCATTTTCATAGTTAATGACTTCTGGAGAGGAAGAAGTAGTGAAGACTTTGAGAGTTCCTAATGGCTGGACTTTCTCCACTCAGAACAGAGTAGGGAGCCTGGGACTGTGTTTATTTTGAAAATAGTTATTTTAAGGAAAACAGGGTAGGAAGAAGAGTGTTTCCATTGACAATGGTCCATAGCACATATCCCATTCAGAGATCCTTAATGACAAGGTCCTGCAGGCTTTCCCAATTTCAGGTACTCAGACATCCAATTCCACCACTGTATTGCTGCAGGCCATTGAAGAGGGACACCCAGCAAATGATGCAAACCTGTCTGTAATTTTGGAACACTTGATAGTATTTTATGTGTCTGCAGCTACTTGTGCACTTGTGTCATACAATAAATACCTAGAAAAGTTCATGGAAGGAGTGATCAATCGAATCCCATCTGAGTTGCCTCTTGGTCTCTCTGTTTCCCTGGTTCCTTTGTTAACGCTTGTTGCATTTGTATACAGAAAACTCAGAAACTTTCCTAGGTGACCTTTGAATCTCTGCCTTTCTTCCTTTGTTCCATTTCCTGAGTTTTTCACTTAATGTTCTCTCAGCACATTTTTCTTTTTCTGTGGATCTTGCGTTGTCTGTATCTTCACTAAAAATTTTTCCTCTGTTGTTCAAGTATTTACTTCAGCAGCTTCTTCCTCTCTCGTGGTCTCTGTCCCTGATAAACAGTAATCCTGGCCTCAACCTTCAGCCCATTTCTTTAAACATTTCAGTTTCTCAATGGGACTGTTTTGGGTTTTATTTCTGTTCAAGTTAATTCCATCCTACCTCTTACTAACATGTTCCAAAATAAGCCCTAGATGTCCAATAAAAGTAAAAACCTCCTACGTTAGGTCCTACTCCAAACGTGATGAAGTCAATGGAAAGACTCCATCGGTGTCCACAGACTGGGTACGATTTATGCAACCTTCTGATTCTTTCTTGTGCACTGTTGCTATTTATAAACCCTGGACTTCACATTGCAAAATATTTGGGACTCTCTTCTCACAACCTTGGAGAATTAACAAAAGGAAAAAAGGGAGGGGAATTTTTTAGGATCAAAATTAAAATCTGAACTAAAAATAGAATGGGATCGTTAAACAAGAATCTAACTTTGGACGTAAGTGGTTTTGTCCTGGAGAACAGACCAGGTTTGGAAGGCTTCTGCCACTGGGTACTTTCTCCTCCAAATTTAATGGTATTAGTCATTTACGTTTAACTTATCTAACAAATTTGAAAGCATTCCTAGCGACTTCTGAAAGGGGTACAATTTCTGCAGAGGCTGAGCACTCCTAACATATGCTGAACATCCTGATGTCCTAAACTAAAAGAACCCAAATCACTAATTGGTTTTAAATCTTTACACTAATGCATTTTGTTCTTTAGTTCAAAATTAGTGATGATGTTATGAAAGTGAAAAATATTCTCACGATTAAAGTTTACAAAACAGCTTCATAAATGTTTGAGAAAGTCAAAAAAATTCATTCTGGGATGACAAAGTCACTTGACACTTCATTGCAGCCCAGCAGTTCTGGTTGACCTTTGGAGAGGCTTTGGTTCATGCTCATCATTTTGGTCTTTGTAGAAAGTAAAACTCCAAAATTGATGAAACACGGAAGTTAGAGAACATGAAGCTCTCCTAAGATAGCCCAGAGAAAACTTATGCCTGCTAACTACCCAATAGAGGCAGTGAGTTTTCTCATAGTAGTAGTGAAACATTCTTAATATCAAAAGAGAAAAAGAATGTGTCATCTGAGTTACTGTGGAAATTTTACTTGCAAAGCAGAAGTCTAGAGAGTCAAAGGAAATGTCTTATTCTTGCAGTGTGGCCTCTCTGCCACCAACTATTCTGTTAACTACTTTGTTAGTGACACCTGTATTATTATGTGATAAGAACTGAATCCTTCAACTTTAATGAAGGCCCTGGAATAAATTCCCATTTGGAGAGAAGAGGTGTTTCAGCATATGGTATCTTAACCTCCTCAAGAGCTTAGGTAGAGAGCTTTCTATATTTTGTTCGTCTAAAGTGTAGAACTAAATAACAAAAAAGGGGTTTGTATTTCTTGACAAAGACCAAATTCCTTTTTTTTATAACAGTCTGAACACATTTCAGTGTCTGATTCCAGCTAAAGTGGAAATTGAATCAAGTCTATGTGGTTATATTGATTTTAAGGTCTGATTAGCAAGATACTTCAGTCTGGGTTTAATTTTATGTCTGTGAACAGTCATTGAACTCCGCGGGAAAACTCATGACCACAATCTGATGTGTATTCCTGAGTATTTTTTAAAGGCAAAGTAAAGGACAAACACCTGATCCAGTTTTGAAGCGTAGGCTCAGACACAGTAGGCGGTATTGCTGTTACACAGTGAACAATATAAGAACGGGTCTTCCACTGGAAGAAGTGTGAACAGGTTCACTGTAGTAAAAGTATGAGTTTTATGAGATTTGCACACCTGTCCTGTCCTTATCACAAGGTTACTAAGAGAAGCTGGACAAAAAATAATTTCATCCTCCAAAATCTGCTGGTACTGTTCTCATTTTTTAAAGCTTGATTTGGGAGAAAAATATTAGCTGTCCAAAAGCCCTGCTTTGTCATATTTTGTTTGAAGGTTAGCAAGATGACCTCCAAAGGTTCCTACCAATCTCAACCATTCTGTTTTCTTTCTCTTACTGCTTTTGTAACTTTTAAAAGAGGTTTCTCTGTCAGGTACACAAGTAAAACAAAAATACAAAGGAAAATGGGAGATGATGGGGAAACTATAACCATTACCATAGAAATGATAGTATAAATCTGTACTAGTTGATAGTAAGCAAGAAAAGAAAGCAGAAGAAAAGTGGTGAAAATCAAAATACCAAGTGCTTGAAATGTTCTGACTCTCTAAAAACAAAAGCAACATAATTTCTGTTGCATTTCAGTTGAGACTGTTTTGGGAAAAAAATAAAAATAAAAGACTAGAAATATTAAAAACCTGATCTTAAAAAATGTTTTCATAAAGAACCCAGTTTTTGTCAAGAAAATTGTAAAATATTCTCTGACATATCTAATGTAAGTATCTGCATTTTCTCTCATTTTTCTAGTCGGGATCAGAAACAAAACCAAACAAAACAGAACAAATGTTAAAATCTGTAATCTTTCTGACAACCTCTGACAGCTTGAAAGATAAATGTGATAACCCTCTCACTACTGAATACCTCATTTTGGTAAGGAAGCTTAAAACTGAGCTTGAAGATCCTCATCTTACGAACTTGATTCAGCATCATCCCTATAGAATGATGGCTATCGAAATCACACTCAATGACCAACTAACAAAATGTGCACACAACTGAGCCAAGAACAGGGAAAGGAAGGGGCTTGAAAAAGGGAGTGGAAGAATGGGGAATATTTTGTTGCGTCTCTCTCTCTCCGTCTCTTTGTCTGCTTTGTCCCTTAAGGTTCAGCTACGTGGGCCATATTGTGTGAACTCGTCTTTGATATCAGTGGGGACGTCTACTTAAAAATTGATGTCATGATATGGCCCCAGGTATTTAAATTAACGAGATGTTAAATACTCTGTAGTTTTATCTGTAATTAGATTACATCAGTGTAACTTGATCCCAAGAGTGATTTGTAATATTCCGGATTGTCCACTTAAGGCTTGGGGCCTGATCCACTCTCTGCTCATACCTATGTTAGTAGTAGCTTTGTCATTTTTGGAAGCTAGGTCTCTGGATCACCCCCACACAGCTCTCATTTCTTTTTGTATCTATTTATTAATGCCTGTATGCAGATGTCTGATCTCTCCTTTCCACTATCTCAAGATATTTGGGGTTTACATCAGTGAATGCCCTTGTTTTGGGGGTAATTTCAATTAATTTTTAACTGCTTTTTTCTCTGTAGCTATATTATTTTCCTTTTTGTTCCTAGTTAATTGTCAGGTTTTGTTCAATATTTACAAGTTTTGCATTGAGTGGGATTTCTTATGCTAATCCTCTTCATCTAATATGCTTACTAGAGATGGTGGAAAAATTTGGGAGTGTTTTAGAAAAAAAAATCTTTAACATTCCAAGCTCTTTCAGGCAATTTTTTACTCCAAAGCATCCACTGTTACCTTGCTGCTGCCTGATGGAAGACATTTTCAGTCTCAGTACCCACCCACATGACTGCAGTATTTAAACACATCCTGGTCAGTGTTGCCTATGCCTAACAACATCCTTGGCAGCACTTCAAGGGCTGCAGTTCGAGAAGAATCCATGGCACAGTCAAATAAGGGTCACAGTTGGAGTCAAGCATGGGAACCCTCTTTGAAACTTCATCCCTGTATGAACTAGGTCCTCTGGAGGAGATAGTAAGGCAAAAAGTCAGTTAGTGTTCTTCTCATCACCCCTTTCTGAATTTCTTCACATTTGTGTCAGGCTACTACCATTAATCCCTTGGCGTTGAGAGTGGAACTGATGGGGCTGGGGGGGCTGAGAGTTCCCTGGCTGGGAGTAAAGGTCCTTCAGAGCACATAAAAGGCACATAAAAATTTTAGTATTAAGAAGCTTCAAATTCTGTAAATGCTATGAGTAAATAAAAGCCAACTAGGAGGGACAGAGAAACAAAAGGCAGGAATGTGAATGGTGTGCTGGTGTACCCAGGGCATTGCCAGGATTTTTCCCTCTGGGAACTTCATCACATTCAGCTCAGCCCCACTTAAACATCCTGAGTGAAGGACTTTCTGCAGCTTCTTTGAGGAGGCTGTTCCAGGGCTCACTGTTCTTTCACAGCCAAATCCAGAAGCTCCTGAGATTTCACTTGTGTCTCCCTGCTACTCCGTATTGCTCCATTTCTCTGCAGCAGACTCCCTTGGGCTTGCTGGAAAGGACTCCCCTCTCTCCAGCGCACAGTGCTGTTGCGTGGGGAGCAGGGCTGCCCTGTCACTTGCCCTGTCTGTATATATTTCAGTCTTTTAATCTTTCTCCTCAAGCCAGTCCTAGCAGCCCCTTCATCGTGCTCACAGCCATCCCTGACTCCTCCAATTTGCCTGCGGTAATGAGGTGCCCAGTGCCAAGCACGGTGCTCCAGGTCCAGCCTACATGTGCTCCGCATGGGGGGACCACTGTCTTGCTGACACATCCTGTCTTTTCTGTTCCTTTTTTTTTCCCCTTCAGTGATCATCATTCAAAATTAAAATAACATGGAAAGGCAAAGCAGCCGAAATCAAAATCTAATGCATAATTAGATACAGCATGAGACAACAAACACGTCTTTGCTATCTGCCTCTGTATTGTAAACAATGATTACTTTACATGTTCAATGTGCCATGAAAGAAGAAAGAGCCTCTTGTGATGTTTTGTGAGAGCTTTGACTACATTTGCCCACTTTTCAAACAACAAAAAAATAAACTCACACTAACAAGGTGTATGTTTTCAGTCCTAAAATATGGGGTCACCCTCTGTTAAGGGGTCCATTCAATGATGAAATGAGATCAAAATGGTTAAGGCCACTGAAAGAAAGCAAGAAGGATTTGTCTGAAGTTCTGGTATACTGGCTATTATTTCAACCAAATAAGGATGCCTGGCTTTATTCTTCATGCTCCCTTGCCCCTTTTGAAAAACTGAAAAGGGAAAGGAAAT
The DNA here is from genome assembly GCF_001604755.1 of Lepidothrix coronata. Classification (NCBI taxonomy): domain Eukaryota; kingdom Metazoa; phylum Chordata; class Aves; order Passeriformes; family Pipridae; genus Lepidothrix; species Lepidothrix coronata. Next base: position 1,047,880 of record NW_016690188.1, read on the forward strand.
GGCTAAGTTGTATCATGTATTACCTTGATGAGTGCTTATAACTCTTGATTCAGAGTTAATCATTAACCTAGGTTTTTGTGGTGATTGTTCTAGCTATGAAGTTTCCACATGAAATTGTGCAGCATATCATCACGAAAAAGCCAAATGCAAAAATCAAGTAAAGTGATTAGAGAGGGTGGATGTGCATGTGTGTAGAGAATTATATATCCCACTGGTTTTGTTTTAATACACACATGAATATTTGTACATCTATGTCAAAACTGCTGACCCTTAAATTAGAAGTGCTTTCTTGCTCAAAACCAGATTGTTTTGATACATTATTTTTTAATGTATTTATTCATTTATTCTGTCCAGCCTCTGATATTCCTGCTTATTCTTAATAGTATTCTCAAACTGGGCAAAATACTGTTCTCTTAATCTCTTGTGTATTTAAAAAAATATTTTTTGCTCATTTTGACAAACAATGAAAAGGCTGAAAACTTCTGTAAAGCAAAAAAATTATATCACTTCAGGGCTGTGGAAACCTGCTTGTGTTTTGATCATTCTGAGACGTTTCATTTTAGTACTGGGATTGTTATTTTTGTATGCTAATTAACGTACATTTCAAACAATCTTGTTTTGAACTGAAAATCTGGAATTTTTTTGTTTTGAAACTTATGTTCCAACAATTAAAAAAAACCTATTTAATTAAAAATGCAAAACCATAAACATTTTCCATAGAAAGCCTTGATGTAAGAAATCAGCATTTTCTGACAAAAGGCTTGTTTTGTGGTGGTTTTTTTTAGAAAAAGCAATGAATATCTCTAGCGATAAAAATGGATGTGGAAAAGGAGTGATCTTTAGCTATTCCTGATGTAGCATAACTTAATCTGTCACCCACTAAAACACAACAAGATTTTATGTGAGACAAAAATATGATTAAATGGTAGAGTATTACAATCTGACCCTTGGAGTGCAATAAAAGCTACACTTGAAAAATCTACTTTATATAAATGTAAAGGTGGGAGTGTGTGCACGTGTGTCTGTCTCTCTGCACCTCACATATATTATCTCTTGATCCATCCATCCATCCATCCATCCACCCATTCATCCGCTCACACATGATCTTTACTTGAGCACAAATAGTTCTACTTCCTTTTGGAAGGATTTGCTCATCGTATTTGTTTAAGGGAATAATGAACTGTTATTGACTTGTTTGTACTCCATCCATGCACACAGATATTAATTTATTAATTAATCCTCCTGAAAAGTCACACCTCTTCTTTCTAGATTAGTTGTCTTCATTTTATATTATTTAACATCAATCCCTCTAAACCATCACATCTTGTTTTACTAACACAGATCCTGAATCAAACATCTATTTCTTAAGGGTTTTCCAGCAAGTATATTTCATCTGGGCACTAATCTCTTGTGGTTAGATTTAGGTCTTGAATGATTATTATTCAGAAACAGCAAACTATTCAGCTTGAAACAAGAGCATGACTTTTTTTAGGTTTATTAAAATTGCATTAAGAGGTTTAGATTTTTTCTAAACCCAGTACTTAGAATGGCTGGAATTATAATGCTTTTATATAAACTGCATTTCTGCAACCATTGGCCAGGGTAATAAATAATTTATTCACAATTTCTTTAAATACTATTTTGTTTGGTTTAAGCCCAAGGTTAGGCATATATATTCTAAAGCACTGGCTTCCTCTGCCTTTTTCTATATATACACAAAATACTTAGAAGGTCATTATGGTAAAGATAGATGAAAAAAGTCTTGACTTTTCACCTCTGCCAGCTCATATGTTGTGTCCACTCTAGTAGCTACAAAAAATTATTTTGTGCTGTAGATTTTTCATAAGAAATGAAAAACTGATAGCTTAGTTGATCATTCTACTTATTTTTGTGCATCTCCTTTCCCAAAATAAACAAATTGATTCAAACAAACACAGTAATGGGCTGGGTACAACATGCCCACTGTGAATAAAACACCTGGAGAGTGGTAATAGCTCATGTTTGTTTCTGTTAATTGTGAGAGAAGCCATGCACAGGGAACCAGGCAGAGCAGTAGGAGATGGTGGCATGGGAGTCAGCCTTGGGTTGCCACCTCCCTGACAATGCTCTCTGGTACCTGCATGTCCGTCCTCACTGTCTCTCGTGCTCCCCCAGGCAGGGCCAACGCTGCCCAGCTGTGGAGGCAGCAGGCACAGCCATTGCAAGAACATTTTCTGCAAGAATACTTAAAAAAAAAAAAAAACCAAACAGATTTCCTCAGACACTAATCCTGCCCCTGGTCTGTGGGATTTCTTCCTTGAGCAAACGTGAGGATGCGCGCGCACACACACACACACACACACACACACTTGCCACCCTGCTCTAACCCCTCGGCACTCCCCGCATCCTTTCAACTACCTCTGCTGTCCTCTGCCCCCATCTGAATAGCACAGTCGATTAAGAGGAATTGATGGATCAAGGCAAAATGCCCAGCAGCTATAATTTTCCCATCCCACCCCAGGCAAAATTTTTCCTATGTGAATGAAGCTGGGAAAAAGGGAGGGGAAAAAAAAAAAGATTTTGACAACAGCCCCCAAAGATAACTCGAAGAAGCTGGTACATCCATTTGATTAAACCTCACAGACAGCACCAGCTCCAGGGTTTTCCTAGATCTGAATCCCCTAGCACTTCCCATCGGATTTAAAGCCCTCATCCCTCAACATGTCTTTGCACCGAATGTAACAGCAGTGAGAAAAAGAAACAACCAAGCCATCCCTTGAAACAGTTTCTAATCCCTCTTGCTTCTTTCTACCTCCGCCTGAGAAAATGCCTTTTCCCCGTGGTGCCTTGAGGTTCAGCTTGGCCCCAGCCAGAGGAGACAGGTTTCTGGGGTGGGCAAGAGGACCACGGCTCCCCCCAGCTTTTCTGCGGCCCCATCAGCAGCCCCACTCCCGCTGTGCCGAGTGGCACTCTCCCGCTGCTTTCACATGTCACAAACAATTGGTCTCACTGCTCATCATATTGAAGTTGTCAGGGCTCTCTGAGGCCGATAATTTGTGTGGGTTGATCATACTTCAGTAAATCAACAGGTCACGACCCCTGACCCATCAGCCTGGTGGCTGGCAGAGAGCCACCTACAAATCTTACGGCAGGGACAACAGAGAGGCTGTGAACTGCTCAAGTGCTCATGTCTATCAGCTGCCACCAGAGAAGCCAGTCCCCTCTGCCCTACACCACTGGAGATGTGCTTTAGCGTGAGCACAACCCCCTCTGTAAATCCATCTTAATTTCTTTGCATCTGTTTGTGTGTGCACACGTATGTGTGCACGTGAGCATTTTTTTTAGTCTTTATTTTCACTGCAGTCACTTGTAACAAACTTTAGCCTCCTCCATATGTTTTAAATAGAGGATCCCAGCATGGGAGATAAGAGGAACACTACTGAGGTCCTACTTCAGCACCAATGAATTGCTCTCATCCTAGATGCATGCGATGGTTAAGCTTCCATGGCAGATTTATGGGCTTCTTTTATAAAATTTTATTGACTCACATGTTCTCAAGTGGTGGCTCTGAGTCTTTCTTTTCACTTAGGTGCAGTATGTATGTTCAAGATGCCTTTGTTTCTTTGCTTCCCTATTTTTTTAACGTATAGGATTCCTGACCAATGCCTTGAAGTACAGACTGTGCAAGGGAGGGTAACGCAGGCATCTTTCATTACCCGTGGTCTTCAATAACTCAGCAGCTAAACAAGCCAGAGGAGAAGAGAGACCTATGAACTCGAGCAAGAAGGATACAGCGCAGATCAGCTGGAGGGAAGTCAGGACTGAAGTGGGTTCAACTTCGAAACTGCAAAGTTGTTGAAAGTTGCATGCCCTGCAGAAAAGACACAGAATTCTGTAGTAAATGGAAGTTGCAGGCACAGCTGGCTTAAAAACTATTACTTCTTATAGGAAAAGGCAAGGAGAGTTTCTTTTTTTAGCAGATAGCCTAAACATTGTCTTTGGCTGATGCTTCTCAAACATATGCACGCAGAGCTAATTCCTCTGCTTTCATGAGTGATGTGGGTATGGTAGAAAGAGTGAATTTGTAATTCCAATTACAAAGGCAACAGCTGGGTCTCCCAGCTTTGATTGCCAGGTGTTCATCTGATGCCACATGTTCATTTCTAGGCCTTTTATAAATATGCTGAACAAATGAAAATGCCCATATTCCCCTCTCCTACACTTGAATTTAAATGCAGTGATGTAAAAAATAAATAATATAAGCTTAGCTGTGTGGGGAGCAAGCAGAAAGGCCAACTGATTAGCCATGCAAATAAAGGAATTGAGAGGTTTCCACTGCCCTATACATTTTCCACAGAACTTTGCTTTTTTTACCACACTTCACTTCTCCTGCTCCACTGCTGACTAGTCCCCTGCTGTGGAGCAGACAGAGCCCTAGCACATGATATGCTCCAACCTTGGGCCTGGATTCCAAGTTCAGAGATTCTCCAAAATAAGCAGAGGGGGCAATGGCAAACTCCAAGTTTCCTCAGTCATCACCAAAGATGCTATGGGCACAGAAACCATTGAGAAATGGTTTCCCACCTGAAAATGTCCATTTCCTTTTGTCACATTGTACATCTTTTGTTTGTACTCTGTCTCTTTAGAATAACCTTTGGACTAACCATAAGCATCTGCTTTTTCATCGATTTTATAATAGCACCTAGAGATCCCCAAGTGCCATGATGATCTGTAGTGTGAGCCATGTGAGAGAGCACCTTGTTGCTATCCAGGGGACTTCCCCATGGCAGGAGAGGAGTAGAGCAAGAATGTGGAGGCAGAGAAGACAAACCAACAGTGAAATACATCCACCCTGCTCTGGAGTTGGTGTGACCCAGATGTGCTCATGCTCATCAGCCACTGCACTCTGGCAAGCCCTACCAATGTGCAAGACGGAACATGAGCAGTCCTGTGCAATCCTTTGGGTGCACATGGCAGTGAAGAAGACCTTTCAAACTGTGCTTTCCCAGTTACAACCATGGCAGAAATCCAGGATGTGCATACAGTTCCCAGGTCATTGCTACGCAGCTCTGTCTCTGCCATTTGAAGCACGTCTCTATATGCATCCTGCAGGCTAACTGATGTCCCAAACATTCCCCATAATCTCCCAAATTGCTCTGTTTGCACCACTCAACCCAAGAGACCTACATCTGTGACTGCCTTGCCATTGCTTGTGAGACTGTACAAAGCTCACGATCTCCAGAATGTGGTGAAGCCTACAGCTGCTGCATCCCAACATATCAACTTCTATTGCCTGAACAGGAGTGCACATCTTGACCAGATAATGGCTACAGCAGATCCAGCAGGATCTGTCTCAGCACAGCTCCCAAAGCCAGAGACTCGTCACAGAGAGAGATGCATTAGCGACATCCTACACTGACAGCAAGGCTCATCTCCTCTGCCCTGGGTGAATGGGAAGAGTTTCAGACAGCAGAACACGCTGGGGTGACGAAATATTACCGTGTAACATTAAAATCACAGTGAAAGGAAAAGCCTGAGCCGCAGTCATCTGTGCAAAGATTATTTTACATGCAAAATAGCAGCTGAACACAATTGTTGTTCAGCTTGATAAAAACTAAACAGAGGTAGGAGAAAGACAGAGTAATCCTGCACATTAACTGGCACAGCTAATGGAAAAACATAGAGAGTGCAAACCGTTTCCTTCCAGACAGAAATGAAACATATTTGGCACTGCCACACTGTAACAGATGCTCCAAAAACTATTCACAGAATAAATATATGTGCATATGTATAGATGTACACTTGTGTACAGAAAACTCTCTTTATAGCCCAAATTTCTTTCTTCTTCCCTGTGAAAACCTCAAGCTTTTGACCAAAATTATGGTCTGAGGCTAGAACAATTTGTATTAAACCCCCACAGTTTTAAAGTGTTTAAACACTAAAATATTACATATTTGAATTCTCCCTTTAGCACATATTAATTAATTTAGATTTAGATTAGATTTAGATTGAAACTTATAATTTTTTTTTAATTGCTTGGCAAAGGGACTTTTTCACCAGTATTTTGCCACTTTTTTACCAGTATATTTTCACTGTTAGTTATTGCCAATGCAAAGTGGCTGAACAGTTGTACCAAATGAAAATGTGTAATGGTTATTTGATAAAAGAAAAGAACAGAGTTATCAATAAAACAAAACCAATTTCATCCTGTGAACAGAGGAAATTGCCTCTCTGTCAAGCCAAATATTAAAACCACAACAAAATTAGATTCAAGTAGAAGAAATGCAAGATCTGAGAGAAAAATATTCCAGTGCTAGTAATATTTAATGGAAAGAAGAAGCCAAGAGAGATAAAAGAATTCTAGGAGTGATAATAGGCTGAAAACTAGGAATGGTTGCCACAGAACATGGCACTGAATAAAAAAATGGCAAATAGATATTGTGAAGATAAATGCAAAGAAATCATTTTGCTGTGAAGAAGTTCTGATCATGACTAGCCCAATCTCAATCACATTACACATTCATTTTAGGGTGTCATGTTGGCAGGGAGACCCTGCAGACCTAGTGGAAATCAGATGAAAACCAATGACTATAGCAACTTCAGCTTTCCATAGCTGTGGAAACCCATTTTATAAATGAAGTGTAAGGATTTACCATTTGTGCTTCATTTGGCCAAAAGGAGATGGATTACAGACAGTGAAGAAAATTCTCTTCTCTCACTGCCTCCCCTAATGTTCACATCAATTTGAGCAGAGCATGCTAGTGGTATAGAGGAAAGAAGAGACTGTAATTAAGATAGTCTTCTATCTTGTGGAGAGTAGACTCTTTTAGAGTCATAGGAAATGAGTAAATGGAAATTTTAAGCAGATTTCAGCCTGACTCATTAGGAGCTTGACTGGACCAGAACCAGCAAATCTGCTCCAGGCCATGTACAGGCTCTCAGGAAGCTGGGAGAGATGTTTTCAGCACACAGAACAACCTGGAGCTCTTCACATGAAAACCCTGTTGTGTTGGGGTTTTTTTTCAGGAAGAGAACTTTTTCCTCTTTTTATCCTTTTCCCCCTGTTTTAGTAGCTTCCACACCTCTATATATTCTTGGCATGTTCTCTTTTTCCAGCTAGTAATTGTATCTGGCCGTAATTTGAGGACTTTGGACTTCTGCCTGACTTCTGGGAGCCATCAGATCCAGCTGGAACAACGGCTTCTGAGGTAGATGGGATCCTCTAAACTGGTATTTTGGAGCAGGAGCACAATTTCTGCCTGTCTGTCTATCTGTGTGTCTCTCTCTGAACAGATATGCCCAGAACCAAGCAGAGGGAGGACTAGTGTGGTATGGAGCCAGCCATGTATCCACTATGGACTCAACTATGAGTTCTTAGCACAACTGCTAACATAGTAATTCCCTATAACAAAAAATATTATATAAAACCTTAGAAATAATGATTATGTGGACCACCATAAGTGCCAGCATCAATCCAATGTGTCCCATTGTATAAGTCCTGGTCAAGAGACCCAGGGACTGCCCCATCCAACTCACTCTTGCATTATCCATGCCTAATCCACCTGACAGTCTTTCTCACTACCTTGCTTAAGGATTTGCAAAGTCAATGCCAGCATGGCCTTCCCATCACAAGTCAAAGGCAAGAGTCATGGGGAACCTGGGAGGATGGACTCCCAGTGTCCTGCCTCAGCCATTAGCCAACACAACCTCTCTCCCGATAAGAGCAAAAAAATTTTGCTGCTCTTAAACCTAGATCATAAAGTCTGTCATGGGTAACATTGAGTGGTTTTGTGAGGATACAGTTAAAGTTTTTTCTTGTTTTCTTAATCAAATATGTGTGATTTTTATGCAATTTGCAGAGAACAAAGGAAATATTCCATTTATATTAGCTCCTGTTAGCCTGGAGGAAAACAACCATTTTTTTTTTAAGATGAATTATTTTGAAAAGTTGGAAATCCAATTATGAGTGAAATGGCGCCAAGTGGCATTCCAGTTTGAGTGAACTATGAATCCTAGTGCTGATTTTGTACTAAATTATAAGGAAAACTGAGAACTTTGAGGAAATGTAGTCTTTGTTACAGAGCTATACAATTAATTAAGGACACAACGTTTAAAATTGTTTATTCTTTTATTAGTGATTCCCTAGAGTGTCTTGATATAACATTGTTTCATCATTTCTGTAGTCTGGGTTGCAAATCCCTAGTTAGGTTATATGTTCTCTCTTCACCCCTTTGTCTCCTTTACTGCTCTTAGGAAAGCAAGACTTTTCTGTTTTATTTTTTGGTAAGGTATTACATGCTGTTCTCTGCACTCCACAGTGACTTCCTGGACATCAGCCTGGGTAGGGATGAACAAGAGAGTAGCTCCAGGACTGCACAGCTGAGATCAGTGAAGGGCCACCCTCAAAAGCAAGGTGGATGAACCAGGTCATCTCAGTCTCTGTCCACCTCCTACTTCTCCCTGACTGGTTAGAAAATAACATGGATTTCATCTCACTTTCTTCCTGTCTTCACTTCTCCTTCAAACAAATGCACGAGTTCTTCCTGACAGCTGATGAAACAAAACCTGCTTCATCCCAAGTGAGCTGTTTTTCCCCCCTTGAAATTTCTCCCTGTATTGAGCAGCTGACCTGGGAGGGTGTTTGATGTTCACCGGGTGGGCTGGGTAAACCTATTAGCAGGGGCAGGAGGAAGGACAGGCTTTATGTGGCTGCAGGTCAAGGCTGGGATTTGAGACTGAGGTTCAGTTCTCATCCCTCCATCAGACTTCACTCACCTTGGTGAAGGTATTTATAGCCTCTTCACTTCATGTCAGTACAGGAAGAGGATCACACTTCCTTTTTACTCCTGCTTCCTTTCTCACTGGAGCAGAGATCATTTCTTGCTGTACTCACAGTCTCTAGTACTATAAACTGGCCCTCTTTGGCCTGAGAGCTGTAAATGCTAACATTTAGCAGATGCTTACTCATAATTAAGAGCATCAGATGCCCAAACACTCTGGTGTGTCTGTGGTCAGAAAAGATCTTCTGCAATGATTGTTACCTGTCGCCTTTTCAACATCTCAGCTCAATAAGGCGGCTGCCTGTTTTAGTGAAAAATGATACTAATTCTCACTAATTTCCTCAATCCATACTTACTAACTACAACCCTGGACAGGTGATTCGATTTCTATATTTTCCTAAGCTTATCCAAGTATTGGAGGAAAACAAGAAACCTATATTCACTGTCTTATTGTTATTATTATAATGACAACTACCCCAAGGGGTAAATTGGATCAAGACAGAAGAGCACAACATCCCATGTTCTCCCAGAAAAATCAGGATATCTAATGCTATATGTGATACTCAGGACATATTAGATACATTTTCACTGTCATTCTGAAAAACCTCTAAAAATGCAGTCAAAAAATAAAATTAGAGGCTAAGAAAAAAGAAAAATTCTTCACTTTTAGGGAGATGAAGAATGTTTTCCCTGAATCCTTAACCCCTCTGAAGTTTCCCTAGCAGATTTAATTTGATTAGCAATTACAACTCTAGATCCTAACATTATTAACCCTAGGCTATTTTCAAGGAAACAGTCTTTTATTGACACTTTCTCTGAGTCTTATACAAATGATGTCACCTTTATGAATCATGAGTTTCCCCACATATAAAATGGCATGAACCAAAGAATCAGGAAGCAAAATCTTAACATACCAAATGGCACTTGGTGCCTAAGTCCTGTCAATGAGCCACTCTGCATTTGTAAGGAACCTCTCATGAAGTATTTATACTAATGATAACGAAAGTCAAACAATGGGAAAGGTGGTCCTTCTTGCTGTAGGGACTATTCCTGGGAAGCAATGTAACTCAAAAGCTTTACAGACTGAATTAGGTGTAATCCTTACGGGATCACTAGCAGCTCATAAATAACTTTTAATGAGATTTCCAGCAAGTAAAATTGCACATGGGAGGGGAAAAACAGAGAGAGTGAGGGAAAGAGAGGGGGAAAAAAATGCAAGAGATCATCTCAATAAAAAATTAAAATGTTCGTGCTATCCCCCTGTTGTTTCATATGTGTACACAAAAAGGTAGCAGGGATAGTTTCAGTAAGGCATTATTAGTACCCAAAATATTTAATTAACTGATAAAAAAGGAAAAGGCTTGCTAAAGGTCACTGCAAATTCAGTGACACTGGCCACTAATCTATTGAAACTTATAGAGCTAAATCTAAGGCATGTTCCAGAGTTAAGCAGGGAAATAAATCAAGGTTTGCAAATGTCATTTAAGTTTTCACCTGTCCCAAGATTCAAAATTATTGGCTTCACAATGAAAAGCATATGTTGCGCCCCTTGCCTAGGGAATAGTAATGAAGTGAGGCAGACACTCTCCAGTTCTACACTACCATCTCTCCCCTCTTTATTTCCCATCGAGTAAAAATAATTACTGTATACTTGAGGGAGCATTTCTCTCAGTCTGCCGATAACTGCTGCCATGTTGGCTCTTCATGAGCTGCTCTTCTTCCTTGTGGGACTATGATTTGATTTATGAGAAAATAGTTGGCAAATTGCGATGTCCATCTTGATGGATGACATCATTTGGGCCATTTTGCTGATCATGTATGACTAACTTTTTTTTTAGTGCTGTTGCAATTGATCAAGTGCTGCAGCACAGCTGAGTTAAGGAAAGGAGTGGGGAGAGGGAGATGAGGGGTGAGGGGAGGAAAGAGGTGACAATTGCCTGTGCTCTGTAAGAACTGGAATGGCATTCGCAGAGCAGAATCCCCTCTTTTTTGGTTCAGCTGTAATCTAATTGAGGAGGAATATAAATTTTATAGACTGAAAATAACGCAATGTATATACAACAATGGGATTAAATGTAAATGCCTCAGCCCACCACATTAAAATTCAAGGAAAAAAAAGAATAAACCCTGAGTATCGTGTTTTATGCTGAACCCTCTATGTCTAATCCCTTTGGCACTTGAGTTATATTACCACTCATTACTGTTAACTGCTACCGTATATTATATAGGAAGGGAGGTGGGTGTATGTCCTCTAGGCCAGATTTGACATCCACAGAGTTATGTGATTTACAGATGCCTGCTTCAAATTTAAGGAGATTTTGATTATTCTAGGTCCCGTTTTTTTAAGTTGAGACCTCTGCAATTTTGGGACTAATCAGTGGTCCCTGAAAGATGACCAGGAAAACAAACCCTCTCTCAGTGAGCTGATCAGACAGCCAACCCCAATACCTGCAGGTCAGTCAGGAAGGGCTGGCAGCTGTGGTTATCTTAGACAGACCCCAGCCAGGCACATCTGCAGGGAATCTTGCAGAGTCTAGCATGTCCTTAAGAATCGTGGGTAGATCAGTCTGCACCTGGCTGGCACATGGCGGAGGACACCCAGGCTTGACCACCAACAGATCTGCGTGGGAAATGGAAAAAGAGAAGCTTGCCACACTTTTGGAAAGGACAGGTTTGCTTTAATGCATTTCCAGAGGTTCTCAGTAGACTTTGATTAGTTTTTCAGTTATCCCAACCATGTACATGTGTGTGAAATCATTCTACATCCTCCAAAGTTGTCTAACCTCCTCTAGTACCCAAGAGGATGTTATTGATAAAACAAAGCTGGTGGTCCAGAGACCTTACCACCTTACAGTGGTAAGAGCCACTGCAGGATGAGAAGAGACAACTGATGTTATTTGAAAGAGGAAACTTTTTCACCATGAAGACAATCAAATTGCGGGATGCACAGAGATGCTGAGCTGTCCCCATCCTTGGAATTTTGGGGAATGCAACTGGATAAAGCCCTGATTAACCTACTCCAACCTCACTGCTGAACCCTCTTTGAGCAGAAGGTTGGACTAGAGACATCATGGCACTGTGTCCAACATGAGTTATCCTATGGTTCTACATGGTTTCTTTACAGAGAAGGGACTGTTTGAAGGAACTCTGCCTGGACAGTAAAACAGGGAGTCAGGCAGACAGTCCTGCAGTCCTCTCAAGCCGATCTCTGCCTGATCCAAAATAACTGCTCCTCAGAGATGAACGTGCTTTAATATCTAGGAGATCTTGGTAGCAAGGTGCTGACAGTTTGGCCATGCATTTTTCAGATCATTTCAACTGGTCAAAGGTTTAGGGACATTGCAGGAAACAGTGCTCAAGCCAGAGACTGAAGTTGGATGGTGCTTCATGGTCTGCCAAGCACACTGGAGGGCAGCCAACCTCAGGGAGGGCCTTACCTGCAGAAAGGAGGATGAGGCCTCAAACTTCATTTTCTTGAGGGCCAGTATATGAATAGAGGCAATGCATGGAGCAGCTCTGATCCCTTGGTGCCAGATTAAGACTTTGCATCTAAATTATAACTACCTGAAGCCAGATACGGTCCTCTAAAAGTTCATCAGTCAAAGAGACTTCTCCTTTATGAATGAAGGATGTCAATGGTGCTAATGATTAGGAAAAAAAATTAAAAAGAAATATTCAATAATTTTTTCAAGAACTTCATATCGCACAAAATTACCTCTCAGACCAACAGATTCATAAACTGGGATGTATTAGCGTTGCCTCTACGCAAAAAATGTACTTTTAAATCAGTTTATTCAACTGTTGCCTTAGCGTCTGAAGCACTCTCTTGTCTATCCTAAAGGCATATTTGTAGATTGGATTTTCCAGTATTGTGCCTTCCAAGAGAATTTTCTTAAAATGATGAACAAGCTATGAAAATCCAAGATCCTAGATATTTTGCTCTTCCAGAGACTGGTCTGGATTTTTGGTTGACTCTAAGGCAAACATTTACCTGTAGACTTCAACAGACAGTTGATAAAATTGTCTTTGTCATGTCTAAGTGTCCTTCTGAGGATGTATATATAAAACACACCTATTATTCAATATTTTCAGCAGATTGGGCTTGCCAAAAGGAGGTGGAAAAAATTCTGGTTTATAACTGAGGAATAAAAACTATATTCAGGAGAATCAAAAATGAGTATTTTTCTATGTCTCAGTATTTCTGTTCGCAATATATCAATAGCGATTTTCTTCAAAATTATTTTCTTTTTTTTTCTTTTGGCTAGATCTCCTAAATCTTTTCTAGACATATTTAGTGGGGTTGGGTTTTTTTTTATCATTGTGGAAGGCTTTTGTTTTGGGTTTGGGTTTTTTTGGTTTGGTTTGGTTTGGTTTGGTTTTTTTTAACCTGGTTTTCACATTTTGGTGCAAGGGGCAATACATAAAAATTTACAAGGTTTAAGTTTTCTTTACATTTCCTAAACTCACAGATCTGCTTTTCTCATTAGCTAACTGCTGCTCACTGATGAACTCTCTGCACTTTTAATTCATGGTAAAACACTTTCTGCACATTTCAGTGTTTCACTATTTTATTGAATGGTCACAGCCTTTTACCAAGGCTAATTTTTATCTGTTGCTGCAATTCTTCAGCCAACTTTATCATGCTGAAATTATAATTTTCAAAGGAATTTCCTTTCTCCTCCTCTCTCTCCTAGCTGTAATCTAAAGTGCTTAACTTTATTGCTATCTGAATCCTGCCAAAAGCACACTTTTATGGTACCAGTTATCCAGAATGTCCTGTAGAAGTGTGGGACACAGAGAGAACAGAGTGTTTCATATAAACTACTTTCCCATTAACTGCAACAATAATCATCTTAAAATACAGCGTTTCATCTGAAGATATCTCTCTCCCTCAAAAAGTCTCCAAGTGGTAAATTAAATCTGAGAATCTCCTGGCTTGGTGGGAATGAGCAGGTTGGCTTAGGCTAGCACTGAGGTCACCCTGACATATTTATGAAAATAGATGGGGAAAGGGTTGGAGAGGATGTGCCTTGACTCCCACCGTTGCTACAATGTTGAAAAGATACAAAGCATTTCTTGTGAGATCATGCCAGTGCTGTGGCACTGGCCTTGGATACAGCTTCCAGAGAGAGCCAATGGCTCAAGCTCTGAAATAACATGGTTCAGAAAAAAAGGAAAAAGTACATCATTAGCCAGTCTGTTATAGCTGCATGGGCTCTGGAGCTCACTGAGCCACCTGAGGCTACCAGCCTGTGACTACCAAAGGACCAGCTTGGGGATGGGAAATGCTGCAGCCCTAACACCACCAGTCTTTTCTGGTTCTGCATTTGTGGAACACTGGGGAATTCTCCCAGTGTCTAATCTGGGTGCTTTGCTGTTTGCGGCCCAAAGGAAGGATGAAAGCATTAGGTCAGCACGGTGGGACACAGACATCCTGCTCAGTGAGGGAGGAACACTCTTGATGTGAAAAATCCATCTTGAAAAACCAAGGCTGTGGAGAAAGAGCAGACCTTCCTCTCTCCATCCTGTGGAGGACACCCTGGTGTCCATCAGCCACCCCAGCTGGTAGAACATGGTGTCCACATGCTGTGCAGATTTCTGGGCATACTGAGACCCTGCCAGAAGTGCCTCTGTGGTGCAGCCCACTCCAGCTCTCAGGAGCACAGGTCAGTTGGCCTGAACCCAGCCCAGAAATCATCCATCAGTTCCCTCATCCTTTAGCCTGTGGGAGACACTGCAAGGAGCCCTCCTACATGCTTGGTCCCAAGGGCTGCTTTTTTTCCCTAAAGCCCAGCCTGGAAATCAGACTGCCTGGACTGGAGCCAGACATCTGGCAAGTGCAAGAGCAGAGTCTTTGCCCCAGGGTGGATTTTAACTTTTGTGGGTATTTCTTTCTTAAACATTGGGTAGGAGCTCTCCGCATAAATACCTCAGGAAAAAAACAAACAAACAAACAGCAAGCAAAAACAAAACATACAAGTCAACACTGCTTACACAGAGAGGAGAACTCCAGCCTGTGACGTGTGAAGGATAGCAGGATTTACCAAAACGCCTGAGCTTGGTTTTCAGAAGTGCTGTGCCTCTAGGCAGTCCCCATGCAGCCCATGTAGGTTTTTTTGTTCATTTGCATCAACACTAATTTGTATCCAGGTTTCTCATCTTTCTTTAAAATGTCATATTAATTCCCCAAACCCAGTGATTGTGGTGGAGAATTTCACAGGTAACCAGTGTTCTCATAGGCATGGCTAGACTCATTCCTAGGCTCACTTGGGCCATAGCAGCACTTGTTTTTCTCCTTATTGTCATGTGCCCTGCTGCTCTCTGTCTTTACTAGAGCCTGTTGCTTGCACCATTAAAATACTTTCTGAGGGCCAGTGGTTTCTAGGAGCACCGAAGGGAAAAGCAGTCCTTGATCTGGGCAGAATTTTGCCTCTAAGGCAGATCCTATCATGCTTATGCCTCTTAAATGCCAATCCAGTCACACCATAATGACATTTCATTCCTGGGTATCGCTTTTCTCTATTAGATACCCAAGCCCTGCACAAATAAAATCATAAACTCAAGCAGAGCAAAAACACCCTCATGGGACATGCACATGAACAAGGGCAGGAATCAATATGGAGAAATCATTTCTATGCCAATACAAGCCCTGGGAAGGAGGGCATCCAGAGATGCTCTGGCTCCCTGGTTCCCAGCCCAGTCTCCCACCTCTGTGCACTCTTTGTTCCTTCCAGAGATGGTCTATGCTGCTGCCTGATTGCCAGCACAGGGGCTCCCATGATGCTGGAGTCTGTAAGATCACAGTGCTGCTCCTAGGAGGCAGTGGGGATGGTGTCTGATTTTCCATAGAGAAAATTCAAAGCGGAGGGAGAGGGGGAGGGATAAAATGACCCTGCGGTTCTCATATTGTAATGGTTATTTATTTTGTTTAGAGAGCACACATCACAATGCATCTGGTTAGAAAAGAAACTTCCTTAATTATGTATAGGGCTTTGACTCCCAAAAGATATGTTATGTAAAAAAAAGAAAAAAGAAAACCAAGAAACAATCTACTGTTTGTTTGGATGCTCGATACATTCAATTGCAAAAGAACGGTTCCTCTCCAAGCCATCATTACCTATGTCTGTGCATTTTTATTTGAGTCTCAGCTTACTGTGGAAGCCTTCCACTTTGATTCTCAGCCTCTGTACCTTTCTTTCTCAGACTATGATTTTTAGGGGGGCTGCAGTGCAGTGAAAATCTAGTGCTACACAGAAACTGCCTGATTTCCCCAGGAATTTTTATGTGGGATCAATCTATGATTCCGAAGAAAGTAGAATAAATCAAATCAAATAACACTCGCACTAAGCATATTGATGAGGACATGGATCAAGCACGACAGACATCCGGTTATGTAAATGATAGCCTGGAGAACACAGCTTTGTTTAAACAACTCGGGATGGCTCCCAGGGACAGACCTTAAGTCAGACTAACCCAGGATTTCCTCTTTGAATAAAGGCAAATCAGTGTAAATGAGAGCAGATTCATGTACTACAAAACCAGCATGTTATCCTCATTGGAGGAGAAGTGACAGCAAAACCAACAAAGACCCTTCAAGTTTCTCCTGGTTTTGGTGAATTTGTCATTAACATCAATAAGGCCACAGTGGGCACCCCGGCTGAAGCCACACTCCCGAGGACACTGGTGAATTGGATCATTTCAGCAAGAGGCAGCTGCAGCCACGTGTTGTCTCCTAACCCACAAAAACCAGTGAGAACCACAAGCATTGTGGGGAGACCCTGCTCCCCCGTGACCGGACAGCCCAAAACTCTCTGTGAATCCAACACTTCGTGTAGTGGAAAGGCAGAAGCAGAGCAGCACATCACCTTCTTCCCTGTGAGAGAGACTAAGCACTGGAACAGATTGCCCAGAGAGGCTGTGGAATCTCCCTCACTGAAGATATTCAAGAACTATCTGGACACAATCCTGTGCAATGTACTCTAGGATGACCCTGCTTGAGCAGGGAGATTGTACCAGGTGATCTCCAGTTGTCCCTTCCAACTTTACCCATTCTGTGATCCAGTGACTGGTCAGGAAAACCTGCTGGCAACCAAAATCTTTTTGGGAGGCCAGGGACAGTTCTGTCTTAGAATGCTTCCCTGACCCAACCTAAGCATGTATTCCCCTTGTGACGGCACCTTACCTTTGGCTTTTCACTGAAACACAGCACCATGGGATCTGTGGTGCTTTTTAGTTTTCAAACTCTAACTTTTTAGGAATATGGACCATATCACATTTAAAGAACTGGAGTCACAGTTCCAGCTTTATTTGCCAATGGCTTTATAAGCCATTACGTTAAATCCTCTTGGTGCAACAGCAAATTCCATTTTCTCTGGCTGCTCGTACAAAATTATCCAGATAGGTTATTCCTTCTGAGGTTTTTTCCTGCCAGAGATACTTAAAAAAAATACAAATCAAACCAAAACAGGAACACACCTGAAAAAAATCTTTGGCAAAGGTTCTTATCCTTTATTTGTTTCAAAATAAGTTATTTTTGTAGTGTTTGCCTGGTCATTTTATCAAGCAACTGAACAAGTCTGTGTTTGAAGCAAAGATGATATTTGCAGAAACAAGGAATAGTTTCTCATCCCTTAAAATGAAGGGGGAGTGAATCAAAATAAAAATGGTTTTGATTATAAAATGATGGCTTACAGTGAGCAAGCTGTATGTGGTTTTTGGCATCGCTGTTTGAGTGAGTAAGAATTGGAGCCAATCCTGCAAGATGAGTAGGTCTGAAGATAAAGTAGACTATAAAGAAACATTCCTGTTCCCTGCTCCAGATTCCATATGTTAGTTGACTTATTTGCACCTCTGAATAGGTCTGAATTTAACATTCTCTCTTAATTGTTTCTGAGCTGTTCTTTGTGGTTTTATGGGCTAATTTGCAGTGTCAATGTCAGCAGTTCTGGTTTGGAGCATATAAAGGCATCTAAACAAAGGGATTTTTAGTCTGAAACAAAGTGCTGGTTTGGTATGTGTGCAGAGGCAGTGTAGTACTGGAAACAGAGCCCAGAACATTACAGGTCATTATGCAGGGAAAATACCTCCTTCCTACCACTATTTTTAAGTTTTAAAAGCAGTTAAAAACCTCAGAGACATTAAAGTATGCTTTATTTGAAAAATTGGGAATAGGACTGAAAAACATTGTAGTCCATTAGATGGCATAAGTGTAACAATGGAAATTCAGGGAAACAAATTAGAAAAGAATCTTTTGTCTTGTGGATTTACTACTGCTCATAGCTTGTGGTTTCAAAAGAGAAGTGGAAGAGGGGAGGAGGAAAAGAGGGGAAAAAATGACAATTATATTTTTCCAACATTTTAAAATAAAAATCTGAAGGAAAACTAACTCAAAAGTCCAGCTACAAACAACATTTCTCATTATGTTACTCATGGATATGTATTAAAAAAATATACTGATTTGAGTCAATGCCCCTAGTCCAACTTTAGAAGTGTTTAAAGGTCAGGCCTGGATTCATGTTGCAGCAAATGAACCTTATCTCTGCACTGTGCCAAAAAACCAGCCACCTGAGTCCGAACAACCCTGAACTTTAAGCTGCTTAAAACCTTTAACCAGGCATGACTCTGGTGAAGTTTAGTCATTTCTAACAGTATGCTTTCATCATTTGTAGAGCCTACAGCATTAACCCTTTTGCTTGCTTGATCTTTAAATGGGTGAAGAAAGAAAAATACTCCTGAGTAACTATTCTATATCTGGAAGAAAAAGGGATCACGGACTTGGCCATAGGTCTTGCTGTCTAGTGAATAAAAATAATCTACATTAAACCAAAAAGAAAATTATCCATTAGGATTATGTAAAAAAGCATTACATCTCCTTAAGCATCAAGTTACCAAGATACGTTTTTGCAAAAGAAAAAAAGGTCAGTTACAACTATTAAACTTGTATATTGTTTTATACTAAGCCCTTCCAATGGCCTCTCTGAGGGACTGTTTAGTTTGTATTACACTCTAATAAACTCCAGGTGTGGAGGACAAACTGAATAATAAGAACCCGATGGACCAGACTAGTTAAAAATAATGTGGTACATTCCTAGTTCTCTGCATTTAATTTATTGTTAATCATTGTTATTACTTACATTTATTGGGTAGTTTTTCTAGATTTATTAGGCACTACATTTAACAGTGTTATCGCTTGTAACTGACTATCAGTGGAATAGAAAACATATTTTCTTAAAGAGTCTTACCCTAATTAGTAAGTTGTTTCCCTATTGAAATAAAACAGACCCTAAGAGAGTCCAGTTGAGACTGACTTCTTTTTTTTTTTTTAAGTCAGAATGAAAGTTCAGCTAGGAAACCTGTTCTTTTCAAGACCACCTGTCAGGCCAGACAAGTGGAAGTATCCACATACCCTATCCAGAGCTCTGATAGTTGAAATACTTGGCTGAGAATTAGCAAGTCAAAAGCTTGAAGGTTGTCAGCTTGAAGGCTGAGCTGATCAATGGATTCTGTTCCTTACCAGAGTGACATGTAGGGGAGAGCCATTAAAAAGATAAACAAAAGCTGCTTAGTCAGCAATCCCATACTGTACAGGCAAGACAGCAGGGCACATGCCAGGGTACATGATGCTTCAGGGATGGAAGATGACCCCAAAGGTAGGTGATGGCAGAACTCCCAGAGAGTATTGTAGGACAATCAGGGCTGACAGCAGCTGCTTCACTTTTGAAACCAGCTCATCTCCTGGACAGCAGAGCCCATTCCAGGTCACCTGTGACAGCCTCAGGGTGGGAGCCAGGCATACCCTGCATGAAAATCAAGCTCTGCAGTTGGCCCACCCCTGTTGTTCATCTACCTGCTCAACCCAAACCGTGGCCAACAATGTTAGCTGTCTGCCAGCTGGCTGTGGGCATCGCCTCATCAAAATAAAAGAGCGTGATCATCATATGTAGCGCTGTGGTTATCTGCCTGGATGGACAAATCAAAACTGCTCCTTTGATGGCAAGGTCATTATTCACCACTGATGAAAGAAGCAGAAACCACCTTCCAAATGCCCAGGGCTTCTCTTAAAAATAGGATGCAGTCTGAGCTCACCTGTGTTCTATTCAGGAGGCTCTTAATTCTATTCAATTAAGAGCAAGTTGATATTTTTAAGCACCTTGGAGATCTTGAAGGATTTTTCACATAGCACAGGTCAGTTAGGAAGCTCAGGCATAAGAGATACTTTGGCATGGTCATTATTGAAGGTAAGGCAGAGTCTGGAGGAAAACTCAGAGCTCCCAAGTTCTGCATTCAATCACTGTAGCCAGAGGCTACAGTGGTTTGGGTTTAGAGTTTTACACTGCTGCAGGCACCATTATCTTGTAGCAGAGCCTTGGGCACTCACCCACACCATGGGTTCTCAGCTGTAACAGGCTAGAGGAAAAGGATATACTGCCAGGTGACATTGATGGCTTTACTTCCCATCCATCAGGACCATCAGTGTGCAAAAAACACCAAAGTCCTCAAGAACCAGGGTGGGAGTGAGGACAGGGAGGTAGGCTGGGTTTTTTTGGGCATCCGTGCAGCTGCTCTTGCAAGGCATGAGCTCAGCTTCAGGTCTCCTGTGACTGTGGTGTCAAAGGCTGAAACCTCCCTGGTGGCTTCTCTTCCTGTGGAACCAAATATAAATCTGTGCTGGAGGAAATGCTGCTTGCAGAGAGAGATGGAGAGGGAAAGAGGGGAAGCAAGTGCCAACAGATGATTTGTTGCTCTGCTCATCCTAAATCCCTGGTATTTAACTCACAGGAAAGCAGCAGGAAGTTTTCTAAGTTTTTAAAGGGGGAGGGAGTGTACAATAGTAGGTTAGATGAATCCTGATGACAGCTCCTCTATACTGCCAAAATGGGGAAAGTAGGGATCATCAGAGCAGTTCTTCCACTAAAATTACTTAAGTCATTGTTGCTAGAGACACCAGATCTAAGGGAAACCATTCTCAGGTCAGCAGGGAGCAGGCAACCCCTTCTAATTTACAGAAGCCAGGGCATGTGGCCATGGGTGAAAGTGGAATGCTGTTCAGACCCTTGGTTGTATCTGCCAGAGATTCGGTGCCACAAGCTCTGCCATACCACCGTTATGGAATGTCTGCTGCCGGTAGGAAATTCTCCCTGAATAGCAAATGTGTTGTCTGAGTGCTCCAGCTTTGCATTGTTCAGCAGCAGTGTGGGTAGTACGTGCACTCAGGTGACGCGAAAGCCAGGTTAGCCCAGAGGCTTTTCCCGCTGGTATTCCCCTTCTCCCCAGCCCTGTAGGACCCCTCACCATAGTCCTACCTTTGCTCAGATTTTGTGCTACTCTGACTCTCAGTAGTTTCATTTTCTGCCTGGTGCTGGCCTTTTCCCCTTCCCTCTGCCCCAGTTGTGGTGGTTATGTGGACGTGCAGGTGAGCAGAGGGTAAAAATACCTCAGAGGATTATTTTAAAGGAATGCTTGTTATTGATTGTGTTACATGTATGAAAACGTGTGTTGCTTTTCCATTGATGGTATCTTAGTGTTCCATTAGGCTCCACAATCATGTGTGTGTTTTTAGTGTGTATCTAGCATGCTGGTTATAAATCACTGTAAAAATCCCTCTCCAGAAATACTATTTTGCACACTACCCCTATTCAAAGCAGACCTCTAATCTGCCATTGTACATTTTGGTCTGTGAGTTCCACGTGTTGGAAACACGTCCCCAAATGTCCCATTCAGGCCGTGGGTTCACTTACAGCAGGGAAGGACCAAAAAATTGCATCACTTTGCATGTGCCAGTAGAATGATATCTCAGGTAGTGTCAGACAGAGTGGAGGTTAGTTCATAAATAATGATGATACATCACACCCGTATAGTTTTACACCTCCATTAAGATCCTTCAGGCAGACTTTGCTCTGGAAAAGCCCTCTCTTCCTTTTTCCTATTCCTTCCTCAGGTTTTACAACATGTTGTTAGTTTGAGGCAAAATGTCTGTATTTTAATCCAAACAAAGCAACAGCTCTTTCTAATCCCCCTCACAGAGGGTGTTGTGATACACTGGGAGGGTTATAAGGAAGCAATGGGACATCAGCAGTGGTGGAACCTCCAAAACCTCCTCCCAAGTCAGGGCAAACAGCAAGAAAAGTGCATTTTCCTGTAGAACAGGAGCTGTTCAGGGGCAGAGAAATGGAGAAATTGGATTCCTTCTTGTGGGCTTCCAGCCCTGAGGAAGAGACACCCTGGCAGAAGGGACCATGAAGGAGGAGAGCCCATCAGTAGGTTTTCCACAGTCAGGTAGTAAGTGGGGTGCACACATGCAGATGAGCTGTTTTCAACAGCAGGGTAGGAATCAGTGGTGTAATTGAGGGTTGTCTTCCCATCATTTGGTGTGAAAATTATTCGCAGATGTTGGAGGGTAACCTCCTAAATATACCAAAATATACTATCCCAAAACAGAAGAGGAAAACATAATAAATGGGGTTACAACCAGTCAACAAGCAGTCTTCTGCCTCTCCAGTGGTCCACAAAATTGTCCTTTATAAAATCCTAACAGGACCTCCTGAGCTGGGGACCTGGGGAGGCAGGAACAGAATAAATCCTAAGTTTACTTCTTGTTCACTCTCAGATAGGAAGATAGACATGAGAATTCAGCCTACTGTGAATAACTTTATCCATTCCTGATATTTCCCATAATCTACAAAAGTAGTTTCTTTGGCTGGTTGTTGTTTTGTGTAATTTTCCAAACAATACCCTTTAGCAACAAGACCTCCCTTTTTTAATGCATTTCCAGAGGGACTTGAGTCCAGATCACACACACACAAGGCAAGTTTCCAGCATTCTTATTCCTCCACTGGAAGAAATAACCAGAGCCAGCATCTCTGAACCGTTTCCCAAATGGTTCTGTTCTTCTGACTTCAGTGAGAGCAATGCACTGTTTCTAATCCATTACAGGAATTTATCACAGTACGTGTCAATTTGTTTCTCTTCTTGCCTCTTCTCACTTTAAAATGACACCAGGAAAGAAACTTTACAGCAAGGCTGCTTCAATCCAAGTTTTAGCGACAGAGCACTCAACTGGATCCTAACCATGCACATTAAGTTTTAAAGACATATACTAAACAGATCAGGTTTTACTGTAGTTTAGAATTTCCTTTGTTTCCTTTTTGGTGGTGATCTGTGTTGCAAACAGTTTGCAATACTAGTAAAGAAGGGTTTTCTTTTTTTTTTTNTTTTTTTTTTTTTTCTTTTTTTTTTTTTAGCAGCTTGTCCTAAATAGACAGTTTTGAGCATTGTAATGGGGAACATCCATGCTGTAATACAATAGGATGATCCCTTTTGGCAATGGTCCTGATACAGGAGACACAAATCTATTACTGAAGAAATCTAAAATGCATACCTGTTGGATCAAATCCTTCTCTGACAAGTTACTACCTTCTTTATGTGCTGGATTAAGGATTTTTTAAAAATCTCTATTCTGAGTATATTTCTCTGCCTGCCTAGTCAGTAGTTAAAAATCATATTAATGAAAGAAAACACTGGGGAAGACTGCGTCATTGCAAGATTCTGAAGGGCCCAATCCTACATCACTTATTTTTATGAGTCATTGTGTGAACTGAAGCTGAAAGGATAAATCAAGTGAGTGAGGATTAGTGCATGAGTAAAGATTTCAGGATCTGGACCCTAACTCTCAGCCTCATAAATTTCCTGCTGGAGATGATTCAATGTTATTCGTTCAGCTTTTAAGAAGGGCATTGTGAGGCAGTTGTGTCCTTTTTCTTTTTAATTAGATTTCATTTATTTAGATTGGTATGGAGATGGTCAACCACAATAGGGGACAAAAAGCACAGAGAGTAGGACAATTCCTAGAAGCCTGTAACAATCAGCATGGGATCATGTTAAGTGCTGGACACTTCATTTTCATGACATGATCTTTGATTTCCTCAGAGATGAAATAAAAATGGATGTGACTGAAGTTCATGAAGGGAGACGTCTCAGTTCAAATGGGAACATTTGAACCAAACCAGCAGCCAAAAAGGGCCAGAGAGTGAAGGAAAGAAAGAGATTCAGATTCAGATGCATTCCCTGAAGTAATTACTGGAGAAACTGGGTGTTGGGGGTAGAATTGAGGGAGTGGTCTTTGAATGGGATGAAAACGATGAGCATTACAAAAAGAAAAGGAAAAAAAGGGGGGTTTTGGTAAACAGGATGGAGGAAGAGAGCATGAGTGGCAGATGTCACTGATTTCATTCCATCGTCTTAACTTACTGTTTGAAAAAACTCCTCATGTGTGACCTGAAAAGAGAGAGAAACAAAATGAAAACAGGCATCAACAAAGCACTCGCTGTATGATTTCAAAAAAATGTAAATTAATGACTGGCAGTAAGAATCTCCAAAGGAAACAACATCCCAGTTTAAGCATTGCCATCAACAAAAGCTCAACAGCATATGGTAATGTTAACTTTAATATGAAAAGATAATAACAATCTTTAAAAAGTGACTTGAGAAAAAACCTTGCTAGGTACTCATCATTTTCAACTTGCCTAAAAAGAAAAGATGCTGGAAGGTTTTATGTTTTTCTTGTTTTTTTCCCTCTTCTCCTAAACTGTTCACATTGTGTAGTTAAATGAGGTTGAGATTAGTACAAATTTTAAATAAAAGTGCCTAGAATCTCTTACTAACAAGGCAGAAAGCCAGATTTGTAACGGATAATTACATCTAAACTTAGTTAAATGTAGGTCTATTGATTGAAGTAAGTTCTTTAGAGCAGATTCAAGGTAACATTTCTTCCCCTACCCTCTTCTGAAAGTGTTGTTGTTGTTTTATGGTTGAAAAATGAGCATCCTCTCATGGCCCACGTAAGCCTCATCCTGTGCACTTGTAGCTGCTGGCTGCACCCTGGCTCAGCATCCTTCCTCAAGGCCTCACCCCTCCTTCAGAGCCAGCTATCTGAGCACACATCAGTGGTTTTATCTGTGATACGTTAAGCACACACTAAGCATACATGCACAAATCGTGCTTTGCTTGTGCCATTACTGTGTGTGTTTATGCAAATTTCTGCCTTTCCAGGCACACCTGTTGCCTTCTGTTTTTGAAAACTTCTCCTCTGCCCTGTGCTGTAATCTAACAGAAGGAAATTACTTTATTGAGGTCACCCTATGAAGGCCTGAGAATGCGGTTTACTCACATGAAAGGCCTAACTTCAATTTGGACTTCTTATATGAAAAATTACTATATATAACATTATGGTACACAGAAGCAGATGCAGTTTCACGCATTACTTCTGATCTTTAACAAATATCAGTTTCTTAATATGCCAACAATGGGCCAAAGTGACTAATTTTAGAAAGGTGAATATTTATACCAACAGCACCTCCATGCAAGTGCGCATTACATTGGTGTTTTAACCCGTGATCCCACAGTGAGAGCTTGGAGATATCATTTTACAATAAAGAGGTATTTCATGGTCAATTGGCTTTATCCAAAAATAATAGGAAGAGAATCTTGCAGGGGGAAAACCAACCTAGTTTGGCACAAAATGCTAGCACTACTGGATCTGACTAGAGAAGAGTTTAAAAGACTCTTGTGCGCTTAGCTGTACGCTGAAAGAATCACACACAAACAACAGCCACCACATGAATGCATCCATTATATCCTTTATTGAAGATTACAACAATAGTAGCACTTCATTGAAGAAAAGATGATTCCTCTATTATAGACAGGCCCCTCAGATCGCCTAGCTCAGCATACAACTGCAAGATGTACAGTTCTCTCTGCATTTTCATGTCATTGCCAAAACACACAAAGTAGATTCTCAAATGCCTGGGGCTAAATTACAGCCCCTACGAACCGCGCTGGAAGTTTGAGAGCCCAGAAAAAGTTCTGAAGGTTTTCTCTTTCTCTCTTCATGAGAGAAGCCAAAGCTCATGGGTACATTGTTTGTCATGTGAAACAAGGCTATTTTATATCATTTGGGGTTGTTTTATTAATGGTGCTGAAAAATTGTTCACTTCGTTTCACTTTTGTCTCCTTTTGAACGTAGCAGGATGAAGGTAGAGTGTTTTTAACACATCCAAGATAAGAAAGGAATAGACCCTTTTGTCTCTAGAGCTGTATGCCATCACTATTAAAAATCTTTCATCTCATCTCAGACAACAAGCAGAGAGCATGACAAAAAATAGAAGAGTCAACAGTAAAAACTGTGTGGCAGGGGGTGTAGGCTGACAGACAGATAGAGGCACCTCTTTGCCTTGAGTTTCATCCTATAAGAGTTGGCCAGGGCAAAATCTGTTCTTCTTGGGCAGCTCTTCTCATGTTTTGTATGGGACAAATATCAGAAGCCTGCTTGCAAAAATCACCCATGAGCAGGTGAGAAGAGCTGTCTTGCAGGATGAGGAGTTAAATCTGCCGATGGAGGGATCTTGTATTGCCCTGACATCATCAGTGTTCTATAAACTGGAGCTCCTGGGGCCCAGCATGATGTTGTCAACACCATCAGGGGTGAAGAGTAGCCAAGGAGGGACTTTGTGGGCCAAGGAGGGACATCAGGAGCCAAGGGGGGACATCATAACAGGTGCTGCCTTTGGTGACTGCAAAGGAATGCTCCAGGGCTGCCACGGCAGCAAAACAGCCTGGCCACCTGTCTGTCACTGAATGTTCACCCAGGCTGGTTTTGTCCCCTGACACCTGGTGTGTGCCATCAATCACCATCTGTGGGAGATGGTGCCAAGTGTCAGGCTAAGACAACCTGACATTTCAGCATCCCCTCACTTCTCCCCATGCTGGAGTAACTCCACGAGGAGCGCTCTGCATAATGGGATGAAATGAGCTCCTTTCCAAGCCAAGCAAAAGTACTTGTGAATCAAGGTTAAGTTCAACACATTATCCTAAACCAGCCTATAAATGAAGCTTTAATGCATTTCCCTTTGACATTCCTGAAATAAATGTTTGGATATTTCACTTTGAAAGAAAATTTAATTTGGAAATTGAATTTGGTGCCCCTTATGAGGGAATGAAAAACAACAATAACAGCCGAAACGAAATTAGTTTTTTTTCCCAACCTGAAATGAATTCCTCGTATGGTTTGATTTTTCTGGTTCATTTTGGGGCTACAGGAAGGATTAATGTTTCTTTCAGTTAGCCTGAAACATTGTTGTTCAAATCAGTCAATGATTCAAAAACGGAGGAGCAAAGGCACCCAGACTCTCTGTGCAGGGCTCTGCTTAGAAGCCCTTTTTTTTCAGTAAGTCACCTGGTGTCATCAGTCCTATTTCTCTTCAAAGATATGTCACTCATTCAGTAATTAGAAGTCCAATGTCATCACCTGTGTTTCAGGAATGTTTGTTTGCCAAGGCAGACCACATGGGTATTATATATAAACCTAAAAATACCTACACTATACAACACAGATATTCTACCAGGACTTGTAAAGATAAATTTATAGACCTCCTGCCCACAACAGTAAAAAAACTAAATCAGAAAAGTATCATTTTTGGCAAAAGAATTCAGAGCTGAGGCGGTAAATGGTGAATAGAAAAACTTGTGAAGTCTTGGAGGTCCCTTCAGCAACTCTGATTTATCTTTTGACCTTTTCTGTTTGTTTATCATCACATTTTGCCAAAAAAGTAATGGTTGCTGTTTCTAATATTTTTTTTAATAACCTTATTCCTCTCAGATTTCCCCGAGATGGCAGCACTAAACACAGCTATTGAAAAACTGCAAGGCTGCAGCCTTGAAAATACGTGTGATCAAGAGCAGCAAGGTTTCTCCTTCTTCCCTACAAACGCCTTGGTCAAAAACTGGTGTCAGTTGTATGTTAGCTTGCTTTCTAAATTGGGGGTGACACGCAAAAAATCTGCTTGGAAAACTGCTGGCCTTTAACGCAGACAGTGTGCTATTCACTTCAATGGGGTGAGACTGGTCTTAAAGGTTGATCAACAGAACTGGTACAAAACAGATTTTTCAGCTCATTGAACATTTTGAGCCCTTGTTCCATTTCTTCCTGTTGGCCATCAAGTAAAATTATAGTTTTAATTGACCAATTAGTCAAATACTATTAATCTTGAACTGTTTATAGCTGTGTGAATTGGAGAAAACTTACATTTTGATCAGGTAATCTGAGTTTGTAATTAAAAATCAGAATAATTTTTAGATTTCAAAGAACCAATAACAACAGGAGAAAAAAAAAAGCCATTAGAACTTTGTTTGGCATCGTCCCAAAATGCATTTTTCATTTAATGTTTTTTGCCATGAAGAATTTAGACCAAAAGCTGAACAGAATTTCAAGGAGAAATGTGAGCAGCAAGAAACTATTAGTCCTAAAAGTCAGATTTTTCTCAGCAGGATCGGTTGCTATTCTAAACAGTGTTTAATCATCAAGTCAGTTTGAAAGGAGTATTCATGATGCTGCCAAATAACCAATGCAGATTCAGTGTGTGTATCTTGTGTGGCAAATTAATAAGCATGTTTATTGTTCAGTTTTTAAACCAACTGTTAAGCCTGGCATCTTTAAAAACTAGTGCTTATTTCCCTTTTTCTTTAAAAGTATGTGAAGTAAAAGTAAATCACTGACTTAGCTGGTTTGGTTCCAAAGTTTTAACTGGTTTCTGAGACAGAAACATGACAAAGTACTGGGGAGGGGTTTTCTGAACACAAGAGATTTTGACATCTTGCGATTGAAATCACTGAACAGTGACTTGAATTTGAGCTCTAAGCTCAAATCTTACCTGAATTCAAACTCAGAAAAGAATCTTAAGACCAATTGAGTCCTCAACATGAGACAAATTTTGTGGAATGTCTCTCTGCATCAGCGTTACTTTCGCATTGATTGGCCATAAATTTCTGGGTGATGACCATCTCTGTAAGAGGTCAAGCTGGGTTCAGAGCCTAAGCAGTCAGCAGTGCTAGCAGGACCCTATTGGGGACCATACACATTGGATACCTGAAGTTTTAATAAATTTCTTAATCCCTGCATGCCCCCCCCCCACATGAGAAGTTGATCTCCATGTGCTGGAAGCCAGTGTGATGTGTAGGAGCTTCCTTATTACACTTGGCATTTTCTATATAAGAACAGAGGATACAAGAGGATGTATACTCACCTAAAGCAATTTTTGCATAGTTTACAAAAAGTTACTTCTAATTTCCTTTGCAGACTTTATCCCTTTACCTGTGGGTCCCAAGAGTGACTCTGGCTCAGTAGGTTGCTGGAGAGGAAATGTGGACCCATAGTTGGAACACCAGGCTGCAGCTGCTGGAGCCTGTGCCCCACTGTCATGGATGACTTTGGGCACTCCTTTAATCCCTTTCACAAGATGGGATGTCAGTGATAAACCCTATCTCCTCTGCTTGGTTTTATTCTGGTCCCATTGGTCTGCAGGCAGGACCATGGTGTCCTCCGGCTGCAGGAAGCCTGTCTAGGGGAGGGGGAGTTGCCTAAGGATGCAGATCTGAGCTGACATAGGACTGTCTGTTGAGCTCTGTGAAATGTGTCTCCAAAATGTCCTCTTCAAAATCTTCAGGAAAAAGAACATGCCAGATAATTTTTACTTAACAATAAAAAATAAAAAAATTTAAAAAAAGAAAGAAAGAAAGAAAAGAAAAAGGCTTTATGACTCAGTGCTGCATCTAGGAAAAAAGTGTTAACCCCCTTACCTCCCCCACCTCCCCTGCAGCACATGGTTCTGAGTCACAGTGACCCTCCCAATTACTGCAGGACTATCCCCTTCAGGAAGCATCCATCAGAGCTTTGGCGCTGGTTAGTCCCCCTCTCACATTACCTGATACTTTGTTGGATAAAATCTGATAATTTTCCTCTACCTCTTCCTGCAAGCTGGCTACTGTTGGTGCAATAGCTTCTGCAGCTCCTGCCATCTGGAACAGGCTTCCCACCCTGCTGGTTTTGGCCTCCATTTCAATTCTGAGATGAAACAATATTCTCCTTCCTTGTCTATGACTCTTCATTTCTCTCTAGCCTTCCTAGTATGCATTATTTATCTTAGTAACTGCTTGACAGTGGTCACTTATTATTATAGGCTAAAGAAAAGACAGAAAAATGTTTCCAGTCACAATCTGGTAATTATTTTTTGGCTCTCTCAAAGCAGTCTTTTTTTTGGCTGAAAATATTATTGCATGATCTCTCCTGAAATATGATTAACATTAGTTTGAATTCTTGAGAAAGCTTAATCAAAGTCGCTTTCAACCATTTTTAATTATGTATGCATGAAAAAATATACACATTTCTGTTGTGGAAAAAATATTGTCACACATCCTCATCCCGCTATATGTTCACAAACATATCAGATGGCTCAGATGTTGGTGAAGCTGGAAAATGGGATATCAAATTAGCAGAGAGGAACTTTTATGGACTAATTGGACATATAGATCAGGGAGGGAAATAGTACTGTGTCTCTCATAAAGGAGGGAGGATTTTTTTGTTTCTTAGCTTTTCTTCATATCACAAACTTGAGAAATGGAACATACCCAACACGCAAGCAAAGCTAAGTTTGCACTGATGAGAAAGCAAAACTCCAAGTATTTTGGAAGGGGTTTAAGTCCTCATTCTTCCAGGCACAAAGGAGGGAGACATTTTGTGGAAGGTCTACTGCAGAGCCTTTAATATCGTCCTCAGAAGTATAGTGTAACAGCCTCTGCTTGAGACACTCTTTTATCCTACTGTTTCCTTCTGCTCTTGCCATTCTTCTCCAGACATTGAACAAAGATATGTCCTTGTCACATCAAAACTACATCTCTTGGATTTGAAGGAGTGGGCAATTAGTCTTTGGGAAGCCTGTCAACAGCATTCTCCACTAACAACATCGACCTGGTAATGTCCTTCTTGCTCTCCCCGTTTGATAAGAATACCAGGAAAACACATCTAAAACTGAGTCATCAGTGTCACTCATTGCCACATGGTACCATCAAGGCCAATTATTTAATAGGATTAAAAAATCCAAATTTGTGCTTCCTCATTTGTAAGCACACCAGACAGTAATACTGGATGGAACTGAGAAATGGTAGGAGGCACAAAGGCCTCAGCGGCCACGGAGCATCAGCAGCTGTTGCATTAGGACTTAGGAGTCTTAACTGTGGATGAAAACTGCTTTGTAAAAGGAGCTATGTGAACATGGAAAGAGACAACAGCAGTGCCCTGAGATGGCGAGATGACAGGTGATAATGCACTGAGACTGGTTGTCTCCCACTGGCAAGTACCAGCAGGGGCTGAGCAGCAGCAAGCAATGTTTGAAGGAGTGGTTCTGGGGGAAAGAAGGACCTGTCTGAAAAAGGTGCAAGCGGCTCCAGGCAAATAGGAATGATTGCAGCACTAGAAGTGAGCACAGTGCATCACTGACAGAGCAGACGGCCTGGGAGGTGGCACAGAAAGCAGCATAAAGAGGCAAGTATAGGGAAGCTGAGCTGAGAAGAGCCTTGTGTTTGAAGAGAAGAAGCCTGAAGGAGAGATTCAGTACTTCAGGGCTCCTCTTGGCCTGGAAAGCATGAGACCTTATTGAGTAATTGAGCTGGGAACCGCAGGGTACCACAGGAATGAACCATCGGACCCTGATGGCTTTGCTTGATTTTTCGTCTTCCATTTACTGCTCCTGTATGTTCCTCTCTCGTTTGACTGTGGTCGATTTGTGGGGTTTGTTTTTCTTTACTTCATTCCACCTTTTCTCTTTCCTTTTATGTTCTAAATTGTTATTCAGCTGTTTTGATTTAAATTATGTTTATGTACAGTTACTCACAGCTCTGACTGTTGCCTCCTCCCTCCTGCGACTGTCTCTGATGCTCGCACATTCGCTTTGGCTCCTTTACAGCAGATGCCTGGAGCAGTAAATGAAAGCAGCTCTTTTATCAGTGAGCCCTTTCACCTCCAATTTTTTTATTTCTTATTAAGGCTCCAACCAGTCCTGGCTTTCTCTTCAAACGTAGTACACATAACTCAAAACAACAACAACAACCACTGCCGCCACCAGAAACCAGATAAACTGCAAAATTATCAACTCTTCTAAACCGTACCTCATCCCTCTCGCTCATTTTTCAGCAGTGCAACACTGTTACTTGTAGAGGGTGTTACAGGGACCCCACTGTGGCACTCTGAACGCCACACGTGGCCAATCTAATTTAGCCTATGGCTAAACAAATCCCCAAACGTGGGATAAACCTGCTTATGTTATTACCAAACGCTGTGAGAAAATATTTTACTCAACTTTGTGAACCAGAAGCTGGGAAAAAAAGGCTCATAATTTCTTCCAGGGCACAGAAAAGTCGTTGTGGTCAGCAATTCACTGAAATGTGAACATTCAAATATGTATATAATTCAGTGTTTAAAAAAATTAAGGGGGGGCATTTTATTTTACTAGCTATTACAAACATCAACACTGAAAATCTGAAGATTGCTTGAAGATTTTCTAAGAAAAGTGGACAAAAGAAGTCCAGTTTTGAAATTAAAGCCTCTGTGCATCCCAAGGGATTTGTGGGTTTTTCATAAAATGAGATGTTTTCCATAATTTTGAAAAGAGATGTATCCCCCATAAATCCACCCGCCAAAGTACCCTTCTACAGATGAACTCTGTATAACAGTATTTGAAAGGAAGATGAAAAATGCCATTAGTTTGAACATATTACTAATTCAGTGAAAGGTAGTAGCTGTTTGGTTTTTAGTTTTGTTTTTCTTATCTGGAAATTAGGCTACAATGCCAAGGGAAAAAAAAAAAAAAGAAACAAGACAACCCATATTAGCACAAAAATTTCTATCAAAAGCATGTTTAAAGGACAAATATAACCAGTTTTACAGCAAAGTATACTCAATAGCCAATGGAGTATTTGATTCAGGAATCGAACTTGCACGTGCTTACTCATTGAGTTACCTTTCTCATCCTTTCAAACCCTTGAAAGGAAGAATCCCTCGTAAGCCTATAACCAGCCTCACTAAAGTTCACCTGTGTCCTTCAAAGACCTTTGCTTCACCTTGCATGGAGATAGTTTTATCCTGTGTTTGGAGTGAGCTCTAATAGGTGTAGAGGTACAAGAACTGTATGCAGAAGCTCAAACTTGCAATAGCAAGATAAAAGAGCATCACAGCTTGGTATGTTTGGAATGCTATCAAGACATAAGTAATAAAGAAAAGACACGTTCAAGGAAGCATAATAATAGAGTAAATACAGCCAGTTAACATGGATGAATTTCAAAGAGGGAAGAAAGAAAACATCATGTAAAGAAATGCATAACAATGGATCTGAAAGATATCCAAGTAAGAACGAAATATCAGTCCTGTCCCAAACATTAGAAGGTTTCTGCCTGTCATTATGGAAGATTATGCTATTATTCAATTACATAATGGATACTTATATAATTCATCCAATTGCAGACAGATACTTTAAAAATCCATTTTATCCCACAAACAAGAACATCATTTTTAGGAAAGGACCACTTAAACCTTTCTTCCTGTACAGCTTGTGTTTTTGACTCACTTGACTACGTGTTGTTCTGCATCCTTTCTGATCAGCACCAGAGAAAGGATGTGAAATGTTCTTTTCCCTTATATGTTCTTTGAAGTCCTGGGAGTAAGAATAAAGACTTCCCCCATGAAAAGATTCCTGTCTATCCAGGAAGCCAGATGCAGTGCGTCCTCCAGAGCTCCCCATCACAAGTAACTGAGTTCTCCCCGAACACCAAATGTTTATGCAGCAAAGCATCAAGGACTGTGAATGATTCCACCACTACATAAATTGCACCCCACAAAGAAAGACACAGGTGACTTACAACCTTTCCCAGCTGACCTGTCTACGGCATGGAGCCAAGTCAAGAGCACCAAAATTTTCTAGTGGTGGTTGGACCTAGGGCTGGGATTGACAAATCTGAGTTAATTTCTTCTTCCTGGAGCCTTCTTGAGTGAATATTTACAGTTTATTCCAGATTTAATTCAGCCACCTGTGATCTAGCCCCTATTTTGTCTTGTCTCCTTAGATCAGGGCTGTTGGGAGACTTTGCTGGGCCCCTTTTCCACAGTGCGGTCCTACTCATTCTGGGATCCAGCTGTGCAGGGGATGTTGCTTCTCTGATGCTCCAATCTGTGATCTGAGGATGGCACAGTGCAACGGAGTGGGCATTGCTGCACAAAGGAATTATAGGTAAATTATTCCTACAGAAAGGAAGAGTCAGAGGTGGTTGAGTCATGAGCAAATTTCTAGCCTGACACAGCTGTGGTATAAATATGCTCTAAAAGCAGGCTGTGATATTATATCTGCATGGCATACTACCACTATAACCCATACATAGTTATTGTTTCAGCCTCTGAGAAAGAAAAAATAGTTTCCACGTTTCCTACCCTCTTGTGTCCTGAGCCTTTGTGTCTGTCCCATGCCTTGACACAGACACTGTTTGAAAAACTGAGTATTCATTTTTTTCCCCCCAGGGAAGGATTTCCCTGTAAAACTGGTCCTTGGATGTTCCTGCTGCATGGAGCTGGTTTCTCACCGAGCCCGTGCGCCTGTGTGCCTAAAGCACCACATGTTGGTGCTGTGCCTAAGGAACAAGTGCCAAACCAGATCGATTGACCTCACAGTGGTTTAAGAATTAAAATGACCTGAAGCACAGGTGGGATTCAGGGGATAGATTTGCTTGGGGAGACGTTGGGGTGGCTTTTGAAGTACAAGAAACTGTAGGTTTCTTCCTGGTGAAAAAAGAGACCTGGTTGGGGCTCAGCTAAAAGCAGAGGAAAAGCAAGGAAATAGTGCAAATAGTAAGGGTAAGAAAAGAGGTTGTAATTAGCATTTCCTGACCCATAATAATGCATTAATATTTCAAGAGTTAAAACATAACTGCAGACAGTGACTTTGGAACTGATCTTGTCATAGCAAAATTCACATCAGGTTGTGGGTTTTCGAATGCAAAAGCTCCAGTGCAGAGAACCTAAGCATTAATATAAAAATAATTTTAAGAATGGGTAATTTAAAAGGCCTAAAGATTGATGCACTGAACACCTTTCCTCAGGTCTAAAAATAGGAAGAATTAAAAGTTAGGAACAATTAAAAGAAAGGAAATCTGCTTGAAGTGCTCATCCACGAGGCCAAAAGAATAAAAAAACCTGTTGCCGAATGGAAGCTGATGTTTAAACACTTGCCAGGCAAAGTTGTGCTGAGGAATAGAGAGATGCTTCAAAGTGGCTGCTCATGACAAGATCCTTCCAGTAGTCTTCGCATATACCCAAGCATCACACATGAATAGGACAGGAACCACCAGAGAAGACAGACAGAAAGGATTCAAGAGAAAAGAAGTTGAAGCTCAACTCTATTGTTTAGCTAAAGGCTAAACAAGGGGGAAAACATGGCATTATCAAGATACAGATTTGTCATAAAGGCTGAATTATTAATTTTAAATTTTTAAAAACATTTAAGGCACCAAACTTGCACATAAGTGGCAGTAGCCCATCGACACAGACTAATGTAGGTGAAACACACTGATTATTTTGGGTAATCCTATTGGAGAAGCCACAGGACAAGATCAACTGTATTTGTTGTGCCTTAGTTGTTTTCTGGCACACATCATTCATTCAAAGTCCTAAATATTGACTTTGCTACTTCTCAGTAGCTTTCTTCCTCTCTATCTGTGACTCATATTTTCTCTTATAAGCTGTGGAAAAATAGGGGCAAAATGAAATAGCTATCTCTTCCACAGATGGTGGTTCCATTTAGTTTTACTGCTCTGAAATAATAATAATTAAAAAAAGGATATTGAATTTTGAGGAAAGATCAATTAAAAACAGAAGAAAAGATTGGATGCATTCATCATACTCTTTTTTAAGAGATGACTGGCAGACAGCATAGGACAAAGAGGATCCTTTTGAAAAGGTTTGCTCTCAGTCCTGTGTTTCTAAATGGTAATGGTCTCTAACTATATATCAACTCTTTCCAACTTCATTCATCAAACAGAACCTCTAGAGAGACCATGTTGATCCCCATGGCTATAAAATTCCCTCAGTGCTATAATGATCTGAAGGTATAAAAATTCCATGGAAATAAATCCCAATTAAATACCCATTAACAATGATGGAAAGATCACTGAGGCTATTAGAGGCAGCCCTAAGACACAGTAACCACACACACAAAATTGTCCGGCTTCTTATTTATCTGCTTTAATCACTCTAGTGCAAAGAAAAGCCTTCCAAATGCTTCAATAAGTAGTGCTAATTTATTGCAACTGAACTCAGTAGCATTTTCATAAGGCTTAAGTACTTATTATTTGTATTGTGGTGTCAACTAGCAGTTTCAATCCAGATCATTCCCTTTTTCTCAGTGTTATAAGATGTGCTTCTTCTTCCCATCCTCCAAAGCAAGAAACAATGGAAGAAGCGAGAGCCCAATTTTACCCAAACAACACAAAGAGTTGGAGGAACTTGTCTTATTTTACTTGGAAGGTTGTGGCAAAATCTGGAACTGAGCACACTTTTACAGAGTTTTAACTGTAGGAGACTCCTCTTCGATAGGAGGATGCTTTTAAACTCATTGCTGGTAATAAGCTTGGTTCACAAGTGTGTAATGCTGGCTGATTTCTGTCATGGTCCAGAGATTTAACACAGAACTGAGTAAGCAGATTATTCCTGAAATGCCTACTTCCATGTTGCCATTCAAACACAGCTTTGTTCGTTGAGCATTCAGACATGTCTGATCCCAAATCCAGCTATGAAGCATGCTCCCGCTGAAAATATGACAAGAAGATGGTCCTCAACCTCGTTGGCAGTCAAGCACCATTCAGGGAGAGGGCTGAGGAGAGGGCAGCACCCACATGGGCTTGATCTATTTATTTACTAATATTGCAAAGACTGTTTCCCTCTGCACCTTAAACCTTTTTGCTGTGTATAAGTAAAATGAATTCCCACCTTCCTGTGGCAATTTATACCAAGTAAAATCTGGTCTTTGGAACTTCTTCAAAACCACACTGCAATTATAGCTGCAGACCCACAAAAGTCCAAAGCTGGAATATTCCTGATATTGAAATAGACTGTACCATCCTAACTTCACCATCACCTAACAAATGATGTGATCTGTGTGATACACTCTAGTCCAGGTTTTGATCTCAACACAGCACACAGAGAACATCGTTGAAAGTGACATGTGATATCTTACTGAATTCAGGCTCAGGGAAATTGCCAGCACTTATCTTGCTTGACCAGAGTGCAGCCTTCAAAGCAGTGATCATAAAATCTTATTACTGTACAAAGATTGGAATTATACACTGGTATCTGTGGTTCACACTTTTTGATTGGTTTAGTCCTTACTTGACTGGGAGATACTGGTTTCTGTCACTAGGAAACTATTCCTCCGTGCTGCCTTCTTTCTGCCAAGTACCTCCCTTCTCGAAAGGGATGTGCATTACACATGGCTTCTACAAATTTTGTCCTAACAAGCAGAAGTACAATTTATTTGGTTTTCCTCAAATCTGAAAGGCCACTACAGCTTCTTATCCAAGTACCATGAAATCAAAGTAAAAAATGAATGCTTAGCAAGCAAGCACTGTTAAAATTAGGAACCACTGGCTCTGTATTTTCATCTCCTGACTGAAAACATTTACTTCCACTGCAAATAATTGACAAATCAAATTCAAACTTCCTCAGGAAAGCAAGTGGTTCTGACCTGGCCCATATACTTTTCATTTCACACTAATAAATTAATATTTTTCTGTTGTTCTTTGTCTTTCCTTCTGCAGGTTGCCAGTAGTCTCCTTGCCCAGTTGGTGTTGCCTTTGTCAGCTGGACTCTGGCTTTTCCTTTCTTTTTGCTAGCACCTGTTTTAAAGACTGCACAAAGTTCCAGAACACCCTGTCCACCTACTGACTTCAGCAGAGACTTCTTTTTGTAATGCGTCACTGTATATTCCCTGGTGCAAGTTTCTGTCCTAATGTTTACACCTGAGGGGCCTTGTGCATCAGTTTTGAAGGAATAAATCACTATCTTTCCCACTTAGCCACAACTATCTTATTTCTGCAGAGCATCATGTGGCCTCCATTTCATTAAAAGGGAAACCTTTAAACTTCATTCACAGTCATGTAATGGACCTGTAGAAACCTACAGCAATCAGCTCCAAGAAACAAGGTTTCTTAAGAAACTGTGACACATTTTTAGTGTCTTTCAATACATTTTGTCAGTTGGAAATGAGGACAAACTAAGATTATGTGACCAATATATTTCCTCACAGGTACCTCAACATCATCATGGGGCAAAGGCTCCTTCTCAAGCACCGGATTAGAAAATCAGCTTTGATCAAAATCTGTTTATTGAAAGAGACCAAATCCTCGAGCTGGCCACAAACCCTTAGCTTTTAACTCCTCCTGATAATATTCTTGTACAGATATAGGGCTTTTTGGTTTTTTAGTAAGACTGATCAGCTGTATCTAAGACTTTCTAGAGCAAAGGCCTTTAATGAAATCTGTGAGAACAAAGATACAATGCTGCTGGTATATCTGATATAGCAAATATATAAACTTTGCTGAGCTTCGCACTCTAAATCCTTGATTTTTTTAGATTCTAGATTCCCCAAAATGTAGCTGTTTAGGATGGATTATATCCAACAAATGTCCATCTTATGTTGATTTTTCTTGTGTAAAAGTTTAACCAAAATGACCTAGCCATTTCCCTGAATGGGCTTGGGAGGATATGCATTGTTTTATCTTTGTAGTAAGTGGCTTTCTGGAAACTTCTCCTCCAGGATGCTCTGCTGGTTCCCAGGATGTTTCTTTTAGGAACAGAGGCACTCAGGTGGAGTTACGAACTCATAACCCTGTTCCTTTTCTTACTAGTGAAAACTGTGTAAGTTTACTTTTTTTAATTGCAGATGGAAAACAAATTTGACTCTGTTGAGGATCTTTTAGAAATTAAACTTCCAGAAGTTTAAATGGAGATTCCTTAGATGCTGAAGTTTGATTCTCAACAATTCCCCTGCACCATATGTTTTTCTCCTCATCTGAGTACTCCCACCCTGACCAGGTCATACAGATGCTGTCCTATGGAATAAAGAAGTGTCTCCCCACCTGGGCTCTGTGGCCACATTTCCCAGCCCTAGGAAATGGTTAGCACTGGAATTAATGTGGAGTACTGGAAAATCAAAAAGCAGGAAGGGATCTGTAGTGCTGGGCTGAAGCAGTGGAAATGCTGGCAGGGTGGGTCTGGGAGGTCGAGTGGGGAAGGGCAAGTTCAGAAAAGCAGGTACAAATTGAAAGGAGAGCATAGAAATGAGGAAAGGAGGATGCCTGGATGTTTGGGAGGTAGGTATGAAAACATACAGACAAAAGAGCTTGGCTAAATTAATACTGAATCTAGGAGATGTCCTTGGATCAAATCCTCTCTTGTGCACTTCAAGCTCTGTCCAGGTCCTGAAGAAACTGTGAGAACATGTGACAGCACTGCCAGCACATTGAGCCAAGAAGCACTTCAGGTAGCCCCAGTGTGAGTAGATTTAACAGGGAAAGCAAGGGGAACAGGACAAGTATAACATTCCCACCCTACATGTCCCACTCACAACACCCACCACTGCAGATTCCTTCCCTGGAGACACTCAGAGGACAGAGCAGAGTTCATTGCAAAGTGATAGCTGTGATGCCACCTCCCACATAATCTGCAGCCACAACCAGCAGTAAAAGAGCCTGGACAAGAACTGGTTCATCCCAGTTGGGTTTTCTCTGTACCCTGCAGCAGAGAGAACACGCTCCCCATGCAGGGAAGTGCTCCATCCCCAGCCACAGAGCAGAGATTCACTGTGCATGGGGACCGATGGAAAACACCAGAGGGGACAAAATTGCAACCAACGGGTTTGGTATCTCAGTGAGCCATGGTAGCCCTGGACTTGACCCCAAGTCTGTTTATGTTCTTTACATGAAACAGTCACTGAGCAAATTTCTTCAGTACCCCGGCCTCATTTGATGAATAGCAAGTCGTGCAGTATTCTGTTGCAACACATAACTCCATTATTGCTAAGAGGCATGAGGTGAAACTATAGATATTCCTTGACTCCCATCCTATTACTAGTATGAGACAAAATGATACATGTGCTGATAAAAGGATTTGAAATGATGGTCTATGTGTCAGAAGTGCCAGTACAGTCAGAATTATTTTTAAAAGATTATATTAAAGCATAAATTAAAAGGCTATCCAGAAAGAAAAGTAGATGACTTCCAATAGGGTATAACATCTATCAAGGTTTAGCATACACTGTGTAGTTACCCTTAATGGGCTCAGTCTTTCTCATAGATTATTCACATATCCTGTGGGAAGTCAGGCTGGATCCTCTTTCTATCCCCTGTAAACCACGGTTGATAATATCTTTCCATTATATTCCTAAGGTGTAGCTATTTCATTTTTACACAAGGGATCCCAGAGCTATTGTGTAGTCCCTAGAAAGCTTTAAAACAATTTGTCTGTGTAGCAATTCTTCTTTATGCCTCCCAGTTGCACAAAATCTCACATTTTCTTAATTTGATCACATGAAATGTTTGGGCTTGACTACTGAAAGAAATCACAATCTTTTAAAGGGAAAAAAAAAAGAAATGTCTGGAGAGGTTACATGTCTGTGTAATGCATGGACAAACAGTGCTCGGACAATCAATTGCTTGATTAGATACTAATTTCCTGTGGTTTATCTTAAAGGTATATAGTTCAGCCTTTTAGCAAGTTCAATCTTAAAAGCAGCACATGTACCTGGACAAGTCAATTAAAAAAAAGTAACAATACTAATAGAATGAAGAAGTCCAGTCTTCCTATGGGGGATTTTGCCTCACAAATACTTTTAATTTTTACATTTCTTTTTCTGCTGGGGTTTCCATGAATTACACTAATAGAGAGAGTATCTGCTGGGAGAACAGTATTTCAAATTACTGTTAACTGCCTAAAAATTTGCCGTAAATACATTTTGGCTTTGTTATTCCTTATTATGACTCATTGCTGAATTATCCATTTCTTTATTGGATATGAAGATAAATTAGCAAAACAAATGGAAGTGCTCTAGACAGAAATGCCTGTTATCTTAGGCCTGATCAATTCGTTCATTGAGGTTGTTTCCTCCTCACCCTAACTTCCAGGAAAAACTCTTTGCTTCACCATGGGAAACTGATTTCTTCATTCACATGCTATTATTCCTGAAGATAATGGAGATATTTTAAAAATAACATTATCTAGACCATATTCAGTGAGCCTGGGATGGCTGACAGGAGGTGTATCAATATGATGGGAGCAGATCAAAGCACTCACAAACCCATGATTCCTTCCGTGGTTGGTTGCCTCTAAACTGAACGGAGCTGCTTGGGTGAGATGTGGCCAAAGCTATGAGGTGCTCCTTCTGAAGCTTTCTTACCCATGAATATCGCCTGCTTCTTAGGACTTACCTCAAGTAAGTAGTTTCCCATCACTGTTAAGCTGGCAGAGCTTCCCCAGCCACGGCAGCCATGGGCCCCAGCCATGAAAACTCTGCCTGACTCCCTAATTTATTCATGGTGTGGGAGCCCAGCTGCCCTGCCTCTGCTGTGTGATGCTGGTGGCACTGGTGATCAGGCAGTCCTGGCAGGGATATAGTGGCATGACTTCCTGCATTTTCACAGGAGCCATCTCATGTTCCCTGTCACAGACAAGTTTTCACTTGCTGGGTTGGAGCTTCTGCATCCTGGGACTGCAGAGCCAGCAAGGATGAAGCTTCCTGTTAGGTCTGAGGTCTGGAAGATTTCCGTCCCACATGGCAGGTTTGATGCTGCAGAGACTTTTTCCCCTGTAATATCTAGATCCCAGAGGGGCTGGTTGGGAGCACTTTAATTACAAGGGTTGCAGCACCAGCAGCCTCCAGCACAGCTGGTGGATTTGAAAAGTCTCTAAGGGAGTTGCAAGGTGAAAGGCTGAGTCCTGGTGTGCCAACAGGGCTTGGTGCTGTGTATTCTGTAGCTGCTCTAATTCCCTTTATCTTCTTCCAGAGAAGAGCCAAGTTTGTACTTCTGCCCCTACAGAGTTTCCCAGTAAATCTAAAGACAGAGAAATTCTTTACAGACACCTTCAGCTTTAGAGCCTACCAGAGTCTATTATTGCTCACTAAAAAAACAAACTTGAAGAAGTTTTCCTAGGTAGTAGCCTAGTAACCTTCAAGGCAACAGGTATTAGTTGCAAATGCAATAATTATATTTAGCCATATTCTGGTACCCATGTCTCCATGATTTTGTATCTGTAACAAATAAGAAGAAGGGAGAAAGAAATAAAGAAAAGTGAAACCCCATTTTTTCCCCTTTTAAAGCAGTGAAAGGGGCATGAACCTCTATAAATAATTCTTTAATAAAAAGAACAAAAACTCCATTGTCCTCCTTTTATATCTCTAGAGAATATATTTTCACAGAATTAGAATAACAGAATATGCCAAGTGGGAAGGGACCCATAAGGATCATCAACTGACTGAGAAGAGTCTGTTTTGAGTGAAAAACAACAAAAAATGTGGCCACGAGCAGGAACACCTCCTATGAGAAGTAGGAACTGAAGTTGCTTTTAATACAGTGAAATCGAAAGCTCAAATCAGAACTTCAACCTGTATAACCCCAACTTAAGAAAATCCCAAACCTGAATCTTCTCCAAACCCAAACCTTATAACAAGAGACATGATGTCCCCATCTAATGCTCCTGGCTTTCAAAGCTTGTACCCAGTCAGACAGGTCTTTGTTTTGTGTTGGATACATTAGTGGGATAGTGCTAGTTCAGAACCACAAAACCTCTTTGATTAATAAAATTCACAATGGTGCTGAGGGCTGACATGGGACCTGCTCACCACTTAATTCTCATTTAAGCCCTCAGGCTTAAGTGAAAACTATTTGCCTTGTGCTGACTTTCTGCACAGGGGTGAATTTCATTCTGTATCCATGCAACACAACCCAAGATGTGAAGAGGAATGAGAACTATCTCCTTCCATTCCCTCAACATGTCCCCGATTTCTTTTTAAAATGTTTCTGGTAATTGCTTTGAAATGCTGGCATGTAGACACACTTTGGAGGAGGCACTCATTCAAGAAAATGTGCAAATCTCCAGGGCTGATTTTGGTTTTCGGAGGATGGAGTTTCCTAAAACAAACCCTTCAAAAAATAAGAAGTTGCTATTTCTCTAATGAATGTATCTTTCTTTTTCAGTCTGACAGAGTGAAATGTCAATCCTGAGGAACATTTGCATGCAATTAAACAGCTCATCTAGCTTTTCCTGATCAAGAGATATGGCATGCAAGCCAAGCACCAATGTACAATAAAACAGACTAAATCCTAATTAGCTTCAACTGCTTTTGGGGTTTCTTGGGGAAAATGCACTTTCAAGTCAACTGATGGCTGCATATTGTATGGTCAGTCTTCGCGAGCGAAGATTTAGGAAAGGTCTTTACCCTTCAAGCCTGTGCAATGGATTTTTTAGGTGAGACACAGTGTGCGCTGAACTGAGCCCACCCTTTAATCCTAAGGTTCATCTGCTGGGGCCGAGCAAGCTTGGACAGTGGCAGTGAGGTCCTCAGAACGTAGGTTTGTTTAGAGGGCCGAGCAAGCTTGGACAGTGGCAGTGAGGTCCTCAGGATGTAGGTTTGTTTAGAGTGACCTTCTCTTAGATGGATGGCCTTACAGGGCTGATGAGCTCCATCTGCCCAGGGGAGCTTCCCTGACCGGGAATCGAACCCGGGCCTCAGCGGTGAGAGTGCTGCATCCTAACCACTAGACCACCAGGAGTCCCCTGGCTGCACATTATTATCCCACTAAAAAGCGTTGCAAGGGCTAAGCACTCTAAACTCCAGCTATTACAATAATTTATTCCTTTTGTTGATCTAAAGATGTAGAAGTCCTCATCTTCTCATCATAACTGACTTAATGAAAATCTCTGGTGATGAATTGATCTTTTTCAACCTGCCAAGTTCCTGTAGTAGACTTAAAGTGAAACAATCTTTAATTTATTCTTAACATTTAATCTCAATAAAACACTCAAACATCAGCTTCTTCTGGCATTCTGAATGCAGCAGTTCCAGTTTGTGGATGGATACATTTTTCTTTGTCTCTTTACACAGCAGACAGTACCCATGGTTGATTGGGTGACATAGTTAACCCCAGAACTGACTTTACCATGGTTTGGATTATGATACTAAAGCCCTCACGTAGATAGAGTTCTCACTGAAGTCGCGTTAGGCTGAAGCTTAAGGGATACTGAAGAAATACATCCAGTTTGGTGTCAGCACTTCATCAGCCTTAAATCAATTTGTAGGGGAAACTTGCACACAGAAGCCAAGTCAACCCCAGTGAAGTTCAGAGTTTTCATCTCTCATTGCCGTAGGATACCCACCAGAAGACTCCACCAGGGAATGAACTATCAGTGAAGATGTGTGGATGCGTTCCTATAGCACAGTGTTTCTGGAAAGAAATCTAGTGTTACCTGCAGAAATGTCATTTGAAATGCTATCAAACCAGACACACACAACACCAGCGAATATTCTTCGATTCTTGGAGTCTATATTGGTTTTTCACATGGCTTGTCCATGTAGTAAGAAATTTCACATTTTCCTGCTGTTCAAGGGTCCGATGCTGCCAGCAGTGCTGCCAGCATCAACTCTGTTGCTACCCACAGAGCCTTTCACAACTGTA
Source organism: Lepidothrix coronata (assembly GCF_001604755.1). Classification (NCBI taxonomy): domain Eukaryota; kingdom Metazoa; phylum Chordata; class Aves; order Passeriformes; family Pipridae; genus Lepidothrix; species Lepidothrix coronata. Next base: position 1,092,231 of record NW_016690188.1, read on the forward strand.
AAGCACCTTTTTTTTCTTCCCTCATAAGCTTTTTTTTCACTGTTGGCCAAATAACATTGATAATAATCCCTTCAAGGGAAAGAAGTTTACAGGCATAAAAATTACCTTTGTGCCTTGTAAGACAACACAGTCTCTAGCTCCCTGTGGTCATTTGTCATAGGAAAATAAAAGTGTTTTAATGGTATTGACCAATGCTACATGCTCAGTCTTCTTTGAGAGCCCAAAACTTTTGGTCATGGGTTAGATACTAGTCAGCCATGCATGCTACATCTATATAAAGCACAGATCTTCAGTTTAAACTTTCTGCTTTAAAAAATGTACATTGTTCTGGTATTTTTCAAATATGTACTACTAATTACTGTACATACATAATACTTCTGACATAACCTTCATGTCATAGGAAAGCCACATGGGAGGAGAGAAATTGCACATGGGGCCTCGTATCTCTTATCAAGTATATCTAACCTCACAGAGGTGAAGGCAAAAACCTGTCCAGAACTCTTAGAAGACCTGGGTTAAAGATGTCCAGTCCTTTCAAAAAGAGCTTCCTTGAGTCACAGCCAGACATGAAAGTGTTAAAGACAACATAAAGGAACATGGGTCTGCAAGTTCTGAGTTTGAGCTGAAGAGGAAATCACTGAGACTGCTGCCATCAGGCTGACCTGTTGTGTCTCCTGGTTTCTTTACAGTTCTCCATCTGCCTCTGTCCGTCTGGTGACCCTTGCCTTCTACTTTGATTGCAGGCTCTTGGGGCTTTTGGAGCTTCTGGGGATTTGGGGCTTTTGGACCCCATACTGCACTTGGAACCAGTCCATATCTCCTAGTCTTGAATGAGGGTCCCTCATGTGATGATATGGATGATAGTGATGGAGCAGAATTGCCATCCTTTGGGAAATCCTGGCATTGTGATTATTTTCTCTTTTGGAACCAAAAGCAGACATTTCTCACAGAAAGGAAATTATTAAAAAAAAATAATGAGCACCATTGAGATATTTAATCTGAATGACACCAAACATAGGTCTGTTAAGTATTACATGTACAAACATCACCATAGTATTAACAGTTGTTAATATGACATAAGAGTCTTAATATAATTAATTGAAATGCCAGTGACATAGCAAGCATTTTTATCTTTGATGGAAAGAAAGTTTTTTTCTTATTGTAACAAAACGTTTCAGAATTACTAAAATAGAATGATAGTGTCACAATTGTTTGTTTCAGCTTCTTATATTTGAAAACATCGTAAGAGTTGACACATTCCTGCAAAATATTTCATAGTGATGAAGCCACACTTGTCAGATAGGAAGATGGTCTTTCAGAAAACTGCTGCCTCAGAGAGCTTAGCTTTGGCCAAATGCTAGAACTCTGCATAATGAAGTTATGAGAGGACTTGCATTTCATAGAATCAGAGAATGGTTTGGGTTGGAAGGGACCTTAAACACCATATAGTTCCAACCCCTCTGCCACAGACATGGACAGCTTCCACTAGACCAGGTTGCTCAAAGCCTCATCCAACCTGCCTTTGAACACTTCCAGAGATGGGGCATCCACAACTCTTTCTCTGCAACCTGTTTCAGTGCCTCACCACCCTCACATTAAAGAATTCCTTCCCAATATCTAATCTAAATGTACTGTCCTTCAGTTTGAAGCCATTCTCTCTTGTCCTATCATTACAAACTCTTGTAAAAAGTCTCTCCATTTGCAACACGCTTGGGTAGAAGCACATTTTTGAGTGAGTAAACAGTTAAACTCTCTCTTCATTAACATTCAAGATGGATATAAGGATGGAGTGCTCTGCTCTTCAATTATTTTCTGCTAAGCACCCTAACAGAACCAGGGCAACCTAGAAAAGAACTACGCACTTGTAGTCAAATACATACAACTAGAATTAGAAGCAATATCAATTCTATTGTGCCCAGACACAAACTCACTCATTTGTGTTTTTTTTAATAAATGAAGATTTTTTAATAAAAACATTGTTTTTAAGGTAGTATCTGACAAATTAGGTGGTTATGACCATTACAATCTTTCATTCAGAGAGTTTAAACACCCCAGTTATTCCCTTTGCCTGGTGGAAAATTTTGAAGGAGGAAGTTGATGGTCCTGCCCATGCCTACTTTCCTAACTCAGGCCCAGAATTTCAGAGATATTGGAGATGAATACACTGGGAAAACATCAACTCACCTATTTCCATGAAAGCATGGAAGCCGAAAACTTTCAAAAAGAATGAAGTGGATGTGCTGGGATCTAGGGAGTACTTTGAATTTACCATCCTTAGAGAGGCTTCACGAAAGCACTTGGTGTCATTCATCAAGCTCTCCAGCATCTCCATCTTGCCTTAGTGCATAAGAAGCAGATAACTTTTCTTATCTTTTCATATTAAAAGAGAGAAAGAAGCAGCAAACCCAAAACTGATTCCGGTCCAAGGACCTTTTCCATCTCCCATAAAACATTCACATTCTTTGGCCTTATAAATAAGTTATGTTAACAGACTAATATCATACATAACAGCCCAGTTTGAAGCTGACAAAAAGACGAACTGCATCTGAAATGTGGCTCACCTCCATGAGTCTGAACTAGGCTGTGAAAATATAACTGACCTGAATCTGCAGGACAGTCATGAAAGACAATGTGCTGGGCACCAACTTTGCCTTGCAGGGCACTGTTGATGGAGGGCTCCATGAGAGCGCGTATGTCTCCTTCAGGAAGTTGTCTTAGGCATTGAAGTGCCAAAAGAAAAGGAGGCTCTAGATGGCTGGTTCCTCAATGGCTTCCTTCAGAGCTCTGGCTCCCCATATGGATGACAACTACATGTCAACACATTCAGAAATTGGTCCCTCCCTACTTCTCACAACCCCAGGGAACTGGAGACCTCATGACAGGCAGAGCTTCCTGCTACAGAACAGTGAGCACCTACAGCCAGCCCAGACCATGCCACACTCCCAAAACCCCAAAATCTTTAATCTCTCAGGGTTTGGAGCACCTGGTATCTGTGAGAGGAGATTACTGGACTCAGCTTCTTATTTTTAATTTAATGGCTGGCAGAGCTGCTGCCCAATGCAGGTGTATGGTACAATTTTGATCTCAGAGCTGAGAATCCTGCTTGGATTGCCCACTTGTTTCTGTGGGCATATTCCATTTTAGTCATCTGGCTACTAGCCTGGCTGGGGGAACACTCCAACACATGGTAGACAAGGATAACCATCCTGTGTTCCCAATACCCCCAAATTAAATTATAAATGTAAAGAATTTACATACAGTCCCAAGGACAAGGAACCCCAAATCCTGAGTCTGCTATTCTTGGCCTTTCAGAGAAAGATAAAGGAAAGTCAAATTTTTATGAGAGTGACTTCTAAATCGAAACTGACATCTCAGAGGTGTTGCCTCAGGTCCAGCTCTGATGGATTTTGGGCACAAACATTCCTTGACAGTGAAAAAGCCTTTTCAGGTGCCTCAAACCAGGCATCCCAAATCAGTGACCACTTTTGAAAATAAAAACATAGGTCTGGGAACCTATTCCCAGTCTTGTTTATGTGAGTGCACAGCTACAATGGACTGCTTGTCTGTGTAATGGCCAGACTCTGAGTAAGGATTTGCAGACTCAGCCTCCTAATCACAGCCAGTGGAATCCTGGCACTAATGAAATCAAGGGAAATTTCCCTTTGACTTCAGCTGGATTTCACCTTCTGTGTTCCCACCTACAAAATGTGATTAACCAGCCTGCTTTTTTTCACCGTAGTGTTAGGAGGCTGTAGTCATTAGTGGCTACAAAGTATAATTTTATTTCTTAGGGTGGAAGCTGGTGTTGAAATCTAAAACATCCTTAATACAGCTTTTTTAATTGCATTGCTTCTTGAGCATTTTGCAAACAAGCAAACAAAATGCCTGAAGCTCCCCAAAATAAAATAACTTCACCTTTAGCACTTGAACTTGGAAGTACCATATGTCAACCTGGGAGTGCAAAGTCTGCTTTTCATGAGCTGCAAAAACTTCCTGGGGGAGATCTAGGGACCGCCAAAAGTTCTTTGGGGGACTCTCTTTTGTACTCAAACTGGGGAATTCTCAGCAGGCTTACCCAGCTGCTGGAAATTCTTCCACAGACACTGATGTGCAGCTCTGTTCCAAAACAAATATCTGCGAGTCCCACACTTCATCCATCTGTTTCACATTTCAAGGAGTTAGTGTTCCACACACAAGTGTGTTAAGAGACTGAGAGAGCAAGCTGGACCAACAAAGGCTCATTAAAGAAGGCGGTGGGGGGGATGGGAAAAAGGAAAAAGCAAAAGGAAGGGAAGATAGAAAGCAAGCTATTTTCCAAATATTTTATACAGAGTCACTGGGCAGGGTTAACATGGAGCTGGCAAGTCCAGTGAGAAATAAAAGGATATCTCCTCTAAAACCCTCTGAAATATCAAACATTAAGTTCTAGTTCAGAACAATAGAAGAGATCTCAAGCAGAAGCACATTAATGTCAGGGGATAGTGCAAGTCAAATTTATCCCTGATGTCAAATCAACTGGAGAGCAGTTACACCAGGAATGAAGGAGGCTGCAGGTTCCTATCATTTGACCTGACTTCTGCTGCATTTAAAGTCATAAAACATACCTGGTGCTAACCAATAAAAATTAAAAAAACAAGTCTGGGGCGTTTTTGTAGTTCCCTACTTCTGATCCAAACCCTTCAGACTGCTGGAAACCTAAGTGAACTGCTCCACAGCTTTTGTTTTCTGTAATTGTCCCTCACACAGTGCTCTGTAGGGACTGCTGAATGCATTTCATACATTTTTTGGCAGCGGCATTCCGTGTTGTGTTAAGGGTTCATTAATCTGCTTGCCACTAGGCCCCTGTGAAAAGAGGAAATTGTTTCACACTTGCTGAAAGACAGAGAAAAGAATTTAGAGAGGAAGGAGAAACAGATTAAATGGGAAATACAAGCAATGGAGAGACAGGTTTGGGGTAGTGCTTTGTCATGTCTCAGATCATACAAAGGCTAACATGTGAACTCGGGGAATGCGACAGACTTTTGTTCAGAGAAACTGTGCTACTGTGTCATTAATTAGCCCAAGACAGGAGATTTGGCTGCAGCTCATCTCTGCTCAGAGTATGTGAGCTGAAACAATCAAGGTCCATTTCCAGGATAAGATGGCAACGGAAATGAAGGGGGCGTAAGAAAGATATTTGTAAAAGGAGCAAGACTTCAGTAAACTGAAGTCATGAATCAAAGACACAATCATTTCAGGGGAAATAGGCCATTGGGCTGGAGAGAAATGATTTTTATGAGAAAGGCAGGGTGGCACTGGCCCATGCCCGGTCTGCCAAGTGATACCCAGCAGCCCAAATAGGTTCACCCAATTAACTCAGTCTGGACTCACAGTGTGGTACCCAGGGCATTCCTACAGCCAAGGCTGAGAATTAAAACACCCTCAAGGCCTGGAGATGCATTTCATCTCCCAGTATGCTTTCTAAACCTTCATCTAACTGCCTGGCACACAGAACAGCTGGAAAGATCACGGTCAACAGGTTTCACACTGCTGTGGATGGCTGGAAGGAAAGACCAGAGGAAATGTTTTTTCAACCTGACTTAAACCTTGTGGTTACCTATTGATAGTGGAAAGTCCTCTGCAGAGACAAAAGCAAGAGCAAGAGCTGCTATCACCACACAGCAAACAAGTCTTGGGGAACAGTCCTCTGGGTCCTGCTGACTTGGCTGTTTTTTGTATAACCAGTCATATACATAAGGGTTGCAGGATCAGGGCCAATTCTATGCTAAAGCAGCAGAGATCAGACATGCAGTAAGGATGACATATTGTGTTTTCACAAAAAATAAACAAACAACCATGATTTGAGTTTACAGGGCTATCAAACATCCCCCTAAAGATGAGTGGAAATTCTGATAAATCGTTTCAGCATTGCCTCACATAAAAATGTGCTAACCGGGGTGGGCTTTAGTTTTTCTTAGTGATTATGAACTGTTCGGGCAAAACAAAATTAGCAAATAATTTAGATTGGAATAATCTATTTTATCTGAACCATAAAAATACAAGACTGGAGCTGCTGCATAAATTCTTATTGTGAACTAACTCTAATAAGGAGCTTCTTCCCTTATGAGCTGTAATAGAAACAAACAGGCTGCTCTGGCCAGATGGCAATAAGATTTGCAACATCAGGTTTGACGTGTTTAAACATTTTTGGCTGGTTCTGAGTGCAATCACCTCTTGCAGAGAGCCACTTGGACTCTACCCGTGGCTTGGCTGCTCAAAAACAAGGTCATACATTGTTGACTAAGAAGTTCCAGTGTTTAACATTTCATCTCGCACTTACATTACAAGGTAGTTTGGTTGGTACCTCTGCAGGAGGAAAGGATGTTTTCTTCAAAACTCTAATAAACATTCCTGTCTTGCCTTTTTCATTCTGCAATGCCTTGCTTATTTAACAGTGTTTGATTTCTGCATGAAGGTAAAGGTGGGCAGATGTACTTATGCTTTGACATTACACATAACATTTGGCAAGGCTCACCCCACTTTACCATTGCTCATCCTGGGAGTGGCCCTTTCCCTTTTCTTTTTTTTTTTTTTCTCTTCTTCGTTGGTGTTTCATGGAAATTTGCAACAGGCCAAATGAACAGGAATAACCCATGACATTATGCCTCCCACCACTGAGTCACTGCTGGTAGAACTGGGATGGAGTCGTGTGCTCCTGTACCACAAAGGGGCCTATAGTTTCTCAGATACTTGATTGACTGTTAAATGAATGGCAAGCACTTCGTTCTCTGTAGTGTGTCATGATTAATTCATCTCCCTCTCATATCCCGCTGTACATGTTGTAGTGGGCTTCATTCATGAACTGAAAAAGACCTGAGTAATGCTCCCCTACTCTCAATTTTGTTTCTCCATAGAAGGTCACAAAATATACCATGGCTGCAGGTGGTCTTATGTAAACAAAGCAATCTGGCCAGAATTCAAGGCTCAGCAATATAATATTGTCAAGTGATCATTTTGTTGAAATAGTTGGATGCCTATAAAACATCTGCAAATGCTAAATTTAAAATACAAATAAAGCCCAAAGTTGGAAAGTCCTCAGACTTCTGGTGAAAACATTGTTTTGTAGAACACAGCTCCTCTTGTCCCACGTAAATCTAAAGCTGAATGTGGACAAACAGCTTAGTTCCTGATTGTGCCAAGAAAATGGGCTTTGCATGGGTGCAGAGCTCTTTTATTCCTGCAGAATCATAGCCCAGCTTCCCAGAGGAAAAAGTGATGGGAGAGCAATAAAAATCAGTTTGGGAACTGGGGAGAGAAGGCTCAGGGTGATATTCTTGAAGATTGTGAAACCTAAATTAAACAGAAGAATGAAATCATCTTTCTGTTACTGATTTAGCACTTGGCTGAGACATTAGACCCTGTCCTGAGAAAAGCCCATAAATGGTATCACCCCAGGAGAGAAACGGTGAAGGCATTAAGTCATGGGGATGTTCATCTGGGATAGAAGTCCCTGCTGACTTTCTGATGGCCCACAAAGGGAGAGTCCCTGTCTGCTGGAGCAGAGGAAGATGAAAATGTCACTTTAGTCTGTCCCACTCTTTTTTGTCTAACTGTGTGCTGAAAAGCAAACTAAGGGACAGAGCCAAAGCTCCCTCAGCTCACCTGTTCCAGACAAATTGAGGGCTTGCAGCAGAGCAGCATCTACTGAAGGAGCAGTGGGAACTGAGGGAGGGAAAAGCCAGGAGCTAGGTGATTTGGGTGGGTACAAGAACTTCCACAGGAAAGGGCTTATAAAGGGCAGCTACCATCTCACCTTACCCCAGAGATGAAGGATAACATGGTTAAAACCTCCCTCTAGGCAGCCAGCGGGAGCCCTTAGGTTTTGGTTTAGCACTTAACAAATCTGAACCAGGGAAGGGAAGAAGAGGGGGATGGAGAAAGGATTTTATACCTATTTTTCCATGTTTGTTTTTCAGCCCTGATGACTTTTCAATTAACATCCTTACTCACATTTCCCAAGTAAGACCCTGTCTCTGGATTCTGGGGGTTACAGGACCAAGTCGTTTTGCTGCTCTCAGCATATCCGCAGCAACCTCTGCTGCTGAGGAGACACCGTGCATTGTAACAGCAGGTGGTGTTGCAGGTTAGGAGTGAGCTACAAAGCGGAGTTTTGCTCAGCTCTTGACTGCACAATGCCTGGCTCGAACCAGTGCTATTAGTCTCTGAGGCCCTGTCTAAGCTACAGCTTGAGCAGCGCTCACACTTGCAGCTGTGCTGCGTTCAGAACTGTCGGCAGAGGTTTCCTGGTATGGTTTTGCTATCCAGCTTTGCAGCCTGGGATTTCTCTAACAATTGTGTGAGCCGAAATCATGCTCTTGACTGTCCCTCTGGGTAATATGTCACTTAATTGGTTAATACGCTTATAATATCACTTAAAGTCATAGCGGGCGTGGACACAAATGGCTTTGAAAAGCAGCTTCAAACGCAATTATAAGCCTTATTAGCTTTTAAAAGAATGACAGAAAAAATGTCCCCCCTTCTGTCGTTGGCACAGGTGGGAGTGATCCTGCAGATAGGGCAAGAAAGGCCTTTGGCATTTTTAGCACAGCACCACGTCATTGTTTCATGCAGTGTGTAACGAGCATTTTCTCCACTGGGCAGCCCTGAGCAAGGTTAGGTGATGTCAGGTTTCCACTGACTCTCTTGTGAGGGTCACCCATGGGCTCTGAAAAGTGGGCAGTATCTGAGGGCACCAGACTCATTGGAGCATCAAGATGGCCATGGCTGTGATGCTGAGCCCTCCAGCAGCCTGGGGAGTGGGAACTATTTTGTGTGCTGTTTCTATGCTGGCATGGGCATTTCCTCCAGCTCCCATTCGGTCTCCCTGAGGAGCAGTGGTGTTTCCCACAGGGGCAAGCAGGGCTGGGGCAGGACTCCTGCAGCCCATACATCACTCCTGCTCTCAAATAGGGCATCCCACAAGGCATAGCTCTCCTACGACAATTTTCATAAATGAATAAATAACCAAATTCTTCATTCCTAGATACCAGACAAATGACAAGGGCTTACCTGAATTTTCTAGAACTGTAAATGTCCCTCAAGTATTAAGCAAATATTGCTCCCCGGAAGCCTACAGACCCTGCTGCCCTGCAAATGCATGCAATTCACTTCTCGTGTGAGAAAAACATACACGTTAATGATATATTCAAACTGCAACAAAGCAGTTAATTCATTTGCTAATACATCTTTTCTGCTTTAGAGTCTATCAAGTAATGAACATTTAATGACCTATTCATTTTCCTAAGAACTGCTGCATGGCACGGTGGAATCAATACAAAAGATGACCATTTTCACGCATCAGATAATCTTATCTACAAGGTTAAGATAATATTATGTTAATGTTTCCTGCATTATCTTGCATACTTTTGGCTCCTTTGAGAGGTATTCGTTTGGTTTTAGCAGCTTTTGCAAGCATTTTTGCTTTCTGGATGATTTCTGTTTCATTTTAGCTTTACAATTTTTCCCTGCACTTGGTCAGAGCCAGCAAACAGTAGCAAAAAAACAAACAATCAGAAAAAAAAAATCAAAAACCCAACAACAAAAAAACCCCAATAGTGCAGGCAAATGCTACATTTGACCTGCTTTAACCTCCAGTTTACTGTATAAAGCAGAACCAGAGCAGACAGTAAAGAAAGGCCAAGCTGCAGCTGAAGTATGGCTCTTAAACTGGCTTCTGAGTGCTTTCTATCAATAATAATTGAACCTAAATTAAAACAAACAAAAACAAAATAAACCCCCTTCAGATTAATATCCCTCTCAGCCTTCAGTTTGTTCAAAGCCAGGCCTGGAAGGCATGGAAGTGATGTCATCCACACGTGGGTCCTCTCATGGCAAGGAACATATACCCTTGCAAAATTCAACCTCCAGCTCCCCCCATGCCAGCAATGGAGTCAGAGGTGCACCATGGGCTTGGAGTGGCATCCCAGGGTGTGCTCTGCTGTATGGCTGAGCTAACATATGGCCACAGAGAAATGTGTTGGACAGAGAAATGTGCTGGGCCAGCACGTGTCTGTTACACGTGAACAAGGCTGCAATACCCTCCCTGCAGTGCCAAAATATCTCAAGGTGGTACTTGGTGTGCCTCATGCTGTAACTCCAAGGTGTACCCAGAGTTCTCATGTGCTTTCATGGTAGCTATGTAATATGCACATTTTAGAGTCCCTGAATACTCATTTGCCTCTCTAAACACAACCATGAGGCTTGTTATGATCTGTTGGCTCAAAACACTTTTTTTTTAAAAGTCCCTATGCACTGATTTTATCAGAATGCCTCAAGAGCACCAACCAACACCCCTCTAATGCACTACATAAATACACTAAAATGAATTAAAATGCATTAAAACATCTCTGAGCAGCATTGTGAGAAAGCTGCATGAGAGGTTGCATGCAACAGCCAGGGTCCACACAGCCCCAAGACCTGTTGTCAACTGTGGAAACAAAGAGGGCTTGGACCACCACCATCTCCACTTCCCCTGGGCTCCAAAAGAAACTGAGCCCAGATAAAGCTCCAGCAGTCCTGCTACCAGAGCAGAGGGCCTGGTAAAACATCACCATTTCCATCTCACTGTGTATTTCTTTGTTTATTTACTTCTTCCTACAAGTGGCACCCAGGATTATGTGACCTGACAGCAGGTTTGGGAACATGGACGTGCATATGGATGGAGCCCAGAGGAGGGGACTTGGTACATCCACGGGGCTTCTGGTCATAGGTCCTGCAGCTGTCCAGACAGCTCCCCTCCACTCTGTACAGCTCTTTCATACAGTGACCCAGGAGAAAGTAATATTTGTAAAAACTGGAAAATAAGCTGGCAAAGTCAAAGAAACCTGGCAAGTGTAGGTGTACTGACACAGCCTGTTTCTCAATTTAGTCTTTTCTGAGCATGTGTTGCCTACCATCTCTGACCAGGTCTCTAGGTGTTATTCCTCTAAAACAAATAAACAATTTTATTATGAAATGAGCAGTGATATTGCTTTTTCAAGCTAAAGTCCACATCAATGTGCCACAAATTGCTGGCTTTGAAGACATGAATGCATTCCCACTGCCACCCAGTGCTGCCAGTTCTCCAATTTTCTACCGGGTCTTGCAGTCCTGGGCATGCTTCTTTTGTCCACAAAAGCCTTTGATCCCCTGAGCCCAGATTTTGGTCTGACTATGCCTTCAGTCTCTGAGATGGTACAGAAAACCCTGAAAATAAGGGTTGATCCAATCTGCAGCTCCAAAAGCAATTGATAGACATAAAGATTGGCAAATGTTGCTGTTTCATGCAGAAGAGAGAAAGTTTCATGCCATTGAGGAGACATAGATATTAGAGAAACTGTGGAAGGAAAAATTAGTTTGTCATGAAAATTATTTTTCTGTCTTAAATCGTGAAAGACACTGAATTTTTTTTACCTGAACACTGTCATTGCATCTCAGGGTCTTGCTGTAGTGCTTAAAAAGAGTAAGCTAGAATGGTGTTACTGTCTATAGGTAAAATTAATAATAAAAATAAAAAACCCGAACAAACCCAAGTGAACAAACAAAAAAACCTGAAAAAATTTGTTGCTTTGATTTATCTTTGCACAATACCAATATTTTAACTCTGCTGAGAATCAAGTTAGTAAGTATTATCTGTAAGTACTACTACTCCTATCTGCAGGCAGCCCTAGCAGGGCAGAAGATGTAATCAGACGGGCATCTCTAGGGACGCTTCGTAGCATAAAGGATTTTATCCTGTCTGAGCAAAAATGCCACTCTCAGATTCTTTTCAGAGAAAAAAGGGAGAGGAGAGGAAGAAGAGAGGGAGAGGAGAGGGGAAGGATTTTTGTACACAGGGCTTTTTTTACATTGGTCCTGCAGATGAGATAAGATGGACAACAGCTTTTGCAATGCACTGTAATAATAGAGATATGGAAAGTGAAGTGGGGGAGCCACTAATTGCAGGCATAACTGTCCAACTTTGGGAGAATTACTGTTCATGTAAACTTGTAGGATGTTGTCACTGACTTTCTGCGAGTTGGAATCAAGTCCTTTGTCAGTGGCTAAAACTAACCTGATTTACTCAAGCTTGCAGATTAGTAGAGTGAAGGATTCTGCTTGCCATGGAAGAGTAGAGAAGCATAAGCCATAAGCAAACCCTCAGTTGCAACAGGAGGACCTAGGAGCAGCGTGAATCACCAAAATGAGCCACAATGTTTCTATTAAGACAAATATGTCTACCTCCTCTGAGGAGGAAACCATGTTAGAGGTGCAAAAGCCTTCCAGCAATAACCATGGTGTTATTGCACAACCTCTGCTGTAAAGCAGAGAAGAACCAAAGAGAATACTATAAAGAAGCTGCTTGAAATAAGAGGAGACAATTGGATGATTGGTTAAAATTAGTCCCACTACACAAAAGCAACTATTCTGATCAAATTCATGAGAATTAAGCTCTAACACTGAAGAATAAAAACAGATACAGAGACGGGTTGAGAACACAGTTTTTACATAGCTGCACAGATCAAAACCATCTACTATTGCTTAGAACAACAGTGACAATTACTAGGAAGGATTTTAAAGGAATAGATACTGGAGAGGCACACAGAAAGAAAAAGGGAAGATTGAAGTTCTCAATGGCAGGGATTGGGACAAAAAAAAATGACAGAATGAACTTTTCCAGAACACACCAGGAAAACTCTGTAAGATAGGGTCTTTGCAGCTAAAAGGCTTGTTAGGAAATGGAAGTCTGGATGACTAATTAAAATAGTCTCTTTCAATAACTGACAAGGGGAAATGCCTCCATTTTCCCACCTATAATAAGAGTGGACTAATCAGTTCTCTGTCAACAGAGAGGCAGCCCAGAATTAGAAATAGTTCAAAATTGCTTCTATGCTAAGTGTTGTATGGATTGTACTGGAATTATTTCTGGGGCTGCTGCTTCCACAGCTGAACCTATAAACAGATGGGACATTCCAGGAAAGGGACCTCCTGTTTCAGTTGCATACTCTTAACCTCACTTGTACAAGCAGTATCTCCTAGTTGTAAATGAATGTTTTCCTTTGCCCTTACTGCCCTTACTGACCTTTCTAGAATTGTCTTCTCCACTGGCTTTTCTGTAGCAAAGTACCAACTCCCTGCTTTTTTCCCTCTATATATTCTCTCTGCTCTGTCTTTTTCCACAGTCTGATCAGGAACTGGCCTATTGTCTTTCAAGCTTATGCGACTTGGTTTTTTCCCCCCTTACACAGTGGATTCTCATTGTTAATATGTGAGTTATATGATTACCCACAGCTGGAAATTCACTTCTGTAACCGTATAGTTATTTCCTGTATTTTTAGAAATGGCTTTTTCCAGCCCCTCTTACATCTAGTCCCAGTAGTACTGGTTTTAAATAGAAACTTACATTTATCTACAAAGTACTGAGTCCTGGCATCCCTCAAGGGACCTAAGAGTCATTCTCCATTTCATACACTACAGGTCTACAGGGATTAGTTTGTGATGGTGAGAGGGACCTATCGCTTGGCCATTGTTCTTCTGTGAAAAGGCATCACAAGCATCTTTGCTTGCTTGGGACACAAAATCAACCTGCAACCTGTAATTAGTCACTCCACTCAGTTGCTCTCTAAAGTGGACTGCAAAGTGGTTGCTTGTTAGAAGTATCTCAGATGCACTGAGTGCTGCACAAGATAGGAAGCTCATTTGCTGGTTTTACAGCTATCAGCAGATTTTAATTCTGGGTTTACTCAGAAAGGCTCTTGCAGGTGGTCTGCCATGAGTTTATAGGACAGAAACAGATGGATTTGTGGAAGGTGAGAAGACACTGCTGCATTTGGTCTTAAAGACTAGAGGGAAACAGAGTGACAATGAGTGCTAAGACAAAGACAAGATCTAATGCAACAAAGGCCAAGAAAGTAGATCACAGCCTGCATTAGATGTTTGTCCCTTATTAGAAATGCTGTATGACAGAAAGGTGAACATAGGACCAGCACACGGCTTAAAACCACTGCAGGCCACTGCAACATCTCCACAGTGTGCATATGCCAGCTGGAGGAGAAACCAATGTATTATCAGACTAATCTTTTTTAAAAATACTGTGAGTGTGAATAGTGCACATAAACGATCTGTGATGCAATAGCTGAAAGGTTCTTTTATTCTGCACATGGGCCATTCAAGAAGAGCAGTGCATGACACAGGGTGTGTAAGAGTGGGCAAAAAGCAAGCCTGTAAGTTTTGTCCCTCCTTCATTTGCCCAAGATAGGGAGATGACAATGACATCTATCAGTCATTCTTATCTCTCATTCCTCCTATTCAATTAAAATTGGCTCCATGGGAACCATAATAGCATGTGTATAAAGGCTTGGCAAAATTGTCAGTATGAAGAAAAATATCTAATAGAAGGCCTTAGTGTTTTTGACAAAAGTATAGCTGAAACGGAAGCAGACTGAGCAAAGGACCCATTGGTCCTATGGCCAAAAGAATGATGCTTTTTTTAGTGCTGTTGATTTGAGATCACACCACTGTGTTGTCTCAAATCTGTAACTCCAAAGACTTCCAATAACTGCAAAGGAAAATGAAAGGTTTGAAACAAACCCAAGGTATCTCCTCACTGGACTGCAGGAGGCATGCTCCTTGATACCTACCACCTGCCACTGAAGAAACTAACCAAAACACAGAGTCTAACTTCTCCTGAACTTAAGCAAATCGAAATATTCTGAGGTTACATCTAAATACTACAACTACTCTCACAGAAAACTGAGGTACCATCAGCCCAACTGGTAGGTCTCCTGAATACATTAGCTTGGGATCAGGCATATTAAAGTCACACTTACATGGAAACCCAGTTATGCTGTTCCTGAAGCAAATATTGATTCATCTTGTGGGAGAAATGTGCCTCTCTGCCCCACACCCTGAGCTCCTCTCATGCCATGGGGATGCTGTGCAGGACACCCTGTGCACAGAAGCAAGTTGTTATAAAGCTGAGAGATCACACCCTGATCATCTGACTTCTGCTGTGGGATCTTTTCTTTTAGGCCCCTGTTACAAAGACATATGACATGAAAAGGCTCAATTTTCCACAAAGAAATATTTTGCTGTACAAGTGTTCCTGTGAAGACATCATTTCATGACTGCCCTGGTTCAGTTTAGAGAATGCGTGCGGGGAGGAGGGGTTAAAAATACTTAAGAAGAAAGTTTCCCCAGAACTACTCCCTGTTGAGTACACAGGGGGGATAAGCTTTGACAGTTTAGTTTTAAACAAGAGATAACATCAAATAGGCCCATGGGACTGGTTCCAATTATCAACCCAAACAAAAAGAACAGCTGCACCCAAAAAGTCCTGTGCTTACAGTCATATTTCATTTTAACCACATTACAAAGAAAAAGTCTCATGGTATACAAGGCTTTCGGGTTTTCTTTTTAATTCCACAACATATTTAGTAAGCCACCACATCATATGGTATAGAGATGCACAGTCAATTAAGCAGGCATTTCATTAACATAGCTTTTATACTCACATCAAAATGTCTTAGGTTAATCAAACCATAACATTAGAAGGGAATGCTACAAAAAGGAAATAACTGACAACTCTACCTACAAAACCCATGACTTGATGTGGATATTGTTCCTGGTTGCCTGTCAAGGTAAAGTATCTTGGGATTGTATTTCCTTGGAGTTTTCACAATGATAATGAGAACAATTATATTTCTCCATCTGGAATCCATTAAATATGATTATGATTGCTGACTTTCCTATCCTTATTACTATCTGGATTAGCTAACCCCATTACAAAGACCATGCTCCCAAAGCTCACTTGCAAATATTGTTATATGATTTCCTGTCATCCAACCAGAGTGTCTTTCTCCTTCTCTCTCCCTCTCTCTCATCTTTCTGTTCATGTACCATTTTACAAACTCTTTTGCCCTTGTCTCAATTATAAGAACCCTAATAGGTTCAAAGTCCCAGATGACCTGCATTTGCAGGTGTTTAAGGGGGGGAAGATCAGCTGCCCTATGTGGTAATGACTCTTGTGTTGCCTCAATCAGGCAAATGGATCTGGCCTGTAACTTGCAGGTGCTACAGGGTGGAAACTTAAACATCCTGATCCTTTATTTCATGCAAAATATGTGAAGATTAAGCAAGAACTCTTAAGAAAGATGTTATTACAGAGAAGACAGAAGTTTTGTACTAGAAATTAATAAGTGATCTTCTCAATTCAGAAAGTCAAATTATTGGCTTATGTCTTCCCAAAGTCTCTGGTTTTCATTCTGTGTTCATTTGCACTGTTTGTAAATGCAGAGTAATTCCAACAGTTTCATTGAAGTTGCTCCAAATTTATACCAGTATAATAAGGATCAGAATGTATCCTTATTATCTGGAGGGTTCCTTATTAATTTTCATTAAGGAGTCTGTTAAAAGCAAAAATGTTATCAGATAAGGGTCAATTCACACTGTTTTGATCCCGTATTGGATTTGTCTCGATGTTTGTGTGTCTTCAGCTGCAAAGTTTAATGCGGCTCTTTGTAAATAAAAGTATCTGTAATAGCAATAGGACACACCAGAACTGCATGCTCATCTTTGCTCCTTGACACCAGTCTTTGGGTCAAAGCTGCAAGGGTTTACTGTAGGGTTCTACTTAAAGTTATTTCAGAAGAAGCTTACTTCACCTGTGCTTGTGGTTCCACACTTTTTCCTCAGTTACCTCTTCTGCTGTACATCAGTGCTCATCTACTGATTTGAGCATTAATTTAGAGGTTCATTGATGCATTATAGCTTTGCACAGCTAGCTCAGAACTTTCAAACTGTTTGCTTTGTGCTTTGATTATGCATTCATTTTGACTTGAAAAAGGATTATATAATAACAAGCAGCATTTCAACAGAAGCCAGTTGTAGCTGTTTCTATCTGTAATGATTGTTTAATGACTATTTAAGATGTGCTGCCTGGGGTTGTCTAATCAGCCAATTTTTATTAGCTTTCAAATGAATGAATAAAGTGATACCTAATCAGCAGTAAAACGTCAGTATTGAGCAAGGTAGATGTAGGAAAAAGACAAAGGTCAAAAAAATTATTAATTTCATAGAATCATAGAATGATTTGGGTTTGAAGGGACCTAAAAATCCACCTAGTTCCAGCCCCCCTGCTGTAGGCAGGTACATCTTCTACTAGACCAGGTTGTTCAAAGTCCCTTCCAAACAAGCCTTGAACACTTCCAGGGATGGGACATTCACAGCTTCTCTGGGCAACCTGTTCCAGTGTCTCACTGCCCTCACAGTGAAGAATTTCTTCCGAATATCTAATCTAAGCCTACCTTCTTTCAGTTTAAAGCCATTACCCCTTGTGTGTTTCTATTATTAATTATTATTGTGGACATCTATAAGACAGCTATGTCACAACATCCAGGAAAAATATATTTCAGAACAAATAATATTTTCCTGGCTTACATTTTCTTAACTAAACTGTGGGAAATTGTGTTACCAAACTTCTTGAAGTCAACAGAGAAAACCACCTTGGTGAGTCCACCGCCTTTGGATCAGGCTCGTGGTGAAAACAGTTGTCCACACCTTGCTACTCTTGAATTCATTTCAGCTGCTCTCTGTTCACAGTCACTCTTACATTTTTTTCTTACAACACCATTGTGGAAACAATGCATTCATCAAATTTGGGGAAGTAGGAACTTCGTGAACCGTGTGTTTTGTGGAAGCATGCTATGTGATCTAGAAACAAAATGTACAAATTTCTCCCATTTTTTCTGTAAGGAGTCAGGTATATTTTAATCACTGCAGTCTAATGAATCCTTTCTACTCACCAGTTGAGCACCAGCAACTGA
The DNA here is from genome assembly GCF_001604755.1 of Lepidothrix coronata. Taxonomy (NCBI): domain Eukaryota; kingdom Metazoa; phylum Chordata; class Aves; order Passeriformes; family Pipridae; genus Lepidothrix; species Lepidothrix coronata. The sequence goes on from NW_016690188.1 coordinate 1,110,050, forward strand.
CCGTATTTATTATTAGTCCACTGCAAGTAGGGGCTGTGTGATGTTTGCTTAAAATTCACTGAAAGGGTGTTACACTGACTCACTAGCTCATGTTTGTGACCGGCTAAGGGTCAGTTCCCACAGCTCAGCTGACATACAGTAGTTCATTAAGCTGCAGTAACATGACCATGTTTTAAGAATACTAATTGTCATAACTGTGGCTATCACTAATTTTCTGTGGTTGCACTGAAGTCTACCAAGTACTACCAGTGTGAAATCTACATTAAAAAGTAAAACTTTTTAATTACATTTCCTTTACCACCCGAATTAAATATCCAAGTTGCTCAGTGACTCGTTTCCAAATGCCAGCAGCTCAGACCTTCTTTGCTGTTTCCATCTTGTTTCTGTCGAGATCCTTCTGTCATTTCTTCCTTGTGCTGATGATAAATTTGCAAGGCCACAACAAGTTACACAGCACAAGCACTCTCCACAGCAGTAGGAGCATCGATGTTGATGTGCCAGCAGAATCAGAGTTGCAAAGCAGATACCTGGCCTAACTGAAACTGCCACTGAATCATTGGTTGTCCTTCATGTTGTTTCCTACTCAAGGAAAAACTTCTTGCAGCAACACGGGCAACCTCAAATCTAGCACTCATGAGGATATTGCAATGGGAAGGACAGCCCTGTTCTCTTCGGTGATGTGGCCTTGAATCAATAAATCATTCAGGCTGGTGCTTTTTGGGTGCTGAAATGTCTGGAAGAATTATATCTTCCATGCTCATAACACTGGATATAAAAAGACATGATCACACTTCACACCTTGCAATCACCATGTGATTGCATAGAAGAGAAATTTTGTTCATGTCCTTATATGCAGATCAGCTTGGTAAGGCCTCCTCTTGGGGTCATATACTGAAAGACAAATCCAAACAGCAAAAACCTATCATAAGTTTCAAGTAAAGTTTTTATGAGATGAACTATGAACTTTAAAAAGTCTGGAATCTTAAGCAGTTGCTTATTGCCTTCAGGATAGATGCAGTTAGTATAGTGCCTTGTGGGCATGCCCTTAGCTGCAATCCTCATTGATGTTCTTCTGCTACTGCTTTCAAAACTGTTAAAATTCCTTTGCTCAAGTGTTCTTAGCACTTATGTTGATAGGGAATACTTCAAAGGATACATCTTTACTTTATCAAATCTGCTGTAATTTTGTAGACAGAATCAAAGAGGTTCGTTTTAAGTCTAGTCAAGTTTGCCAACTGTCCTAAGCTCAAGAAATCAATGCCATGTTGCCATGTAATCAACCTAAATGAGAAGCCTGGAATACAACAGGGTAAACTTCTCCTTGGTGACACTACATTTGTTTCAGCACATTTACCACTGGAAATAATTTTGTCCCATTATTCTTACTCCCATGGTTTTTCTATTTCTCCCATTCTTCTTAAAGCTTCCCTGATGTATTCAACTCCACAGCTGTATTGATAAGCAGCTGACACATCAGTCCCCAAACACAGCTCTCAATGCTGTCTGTTGAAAGTACAGCATCATGTACTTGCTTCTCTTTCTCACAGAAGTCTCCTCCGGCACAAAAAACCTTGCTGGGTGTTCTCATGCCATTATTACAACAGTAAGGCATTTAATGAGGGTCCATGCACTTGGCAAGCTTTTATGAACAAATAGCAAAAGACAAAACAGTAGCTTTGCAGCTGAAGTCCTGGACATTATCCTGCACCTACTGTGGCAACAAAACCACTTTTTTTAACTTAACAGCTTAAATACAATTGTAAACCTCACGTCAGTGCTACTGACTCATCCCTCATGTTGTGCTTGGTGCCACACATAACTGTGTTTCTAGCTGAAGCTTTAGTTTAAATTATTATGAATTCTATAGTCATGATACAAAAGGCATTTTTTTGTTTGCTGGTTTCTTTCCATCCTGTGAAATATTCGTAGAGAGAGTGTAAACCAAAGGAAGAGATCTGAACACACTAAACAATTTCTGCAGCAAAAAAATGTGTGCAAAACTTGGAAAGATACAAATCTTTTTGAGCAAGGTGCTTATCCTCATCCAAAATCACATGATGAGTGCAGAACAGAAGTTACATAGAAGGATCCTCAAGAATCTTCATTCCTATCCCAGCTGCATGAAAAGACCTTTAAAAACTATTCTTACCACTATGCAGGACCTGGCCTACTTCAGACTTTAGGACAAGGTCAGTTTGGTTTTGTTCTTTCTGAAAGTCTTCTCTCAGGTGTAGGCTTGGACAAGTTTCATCTCGAGTGAGATTCACAGCCTTCAGAACCATTATTAAGGTCCTCATAGTACATCTTGTACCACAGAAAACAGACTGAAGATTATTGCCCTTTTGGGAAACAGGTCTCTCAGAAGCTATCCAAAATTAGTCTAGATTCAAAAATGCAAAATATGTGGCAGAACTGTTGGACAATTTTCACTGAAAAGTCCTGCAGATGCAAGATTAACCCTGTCTCAGAAATAGCAATTCATTCTACAGAGCATCTGCAGTTTCCAGAAGGAGAATATTCTCCTTCCTTATGAATTTAACCTCAGAAAGTTTTCCCTGATATCTGAGTTCATTTTTTACTTTCAATGGTATTTTGATCAGACCACAAACACTTAAAAAAATGTGTCCTGTGTTAATGCTATATTCACCTTAAAAACACAGCTCTTAACCTTTTTGGTCTTGAAATGAAAGCCCGACCCTGATGCAGACAATGGTCACAGTCATGTTGAATTCAACTAGATTTCCATATGAAAGAAGATACACTCCGTGAAGATTTTAATTCCTGCTTTGTCTTATACTTACATCTTCTGACAAGGAACTGACCTTGAATGTGTCCTGGAATCTAAAAGAGATGACAAAGCAAAGGCAAGGCATACACAGCCACATGCTTTGGTTCCAACACACTGCTTTTTGAGTGAATAAAGTTTGGATGTTCTCACCAGCTTAAAGCTGTGTGTCTCTGAAGAAAGTCTCTGCTTCAAGTCTCTGCAGAAAGCCAAACGAAAAAATAGGTAAAGTATGTACAGAAATACATAAACATGTATTAACTAACAAATAAGTGTTCCATGATACCTTAAATATCACTTTCTTTGTCTTGTGCTTCCAGTTGCATGGCTCAAGGCCTTCAGTGCATAAGAAATTTGTTTACATGGAGTTCAGACTTTGTGAGGCTGAGTTTCAGAGCAGAAACACTGTATGTGTTTGTAAATTTTTTTATATATGTATATATAATTAAGTGTATTTGTTCTATTTAAATATAATTATGCCCCTTCTTCTGCCTGAGTATCAAGGGGTGGCCACTGAAGTAAATGACCACAGGTTTACTTTGACATCACATCCAGAGGACAGCAGATGGGGTGTACATGTGTGTCCTGGAATGCAGTACACCAGCGTACAAAGTATATGGGTATCTGTGGATGTCACTGAATCGCAAAGGTCAGAAAAGACCCTTAAGATCATCAAGTGCAACCATTAACCTAATATCCACCCATAAAACATATGTGTGCTCATGTGGAGAACGTTTTACCTGAAAGGACACACTCATGCCTACATATAATGTGTGTATACGTGCGCAAGCAGTCACTGACAACTAGAGAAGTGCATAAAGTGTGTGTGTATGTGCCAATTAGGCTGACAACTCCAGTGCTGACAAGTCATGGCTCTGAATCCTACAGTTCCAAAGAGGTGGTGGTGAGAAGCAGAGTGGCTGGATCCAGTGCCGTATGGGAGACAGGCAGCCGGCAAAGAGGGAGCACCGGTGTGATTGACATGTAAGCATTGTGCTACCCTGAGAGCCTTTGTAGTGTGACTATATGGTCTCTCTCTTTTTTTTTTTTTTCCCTTGGCACTCCCCACAATTCTTTTAGTAGCAGCAGCACTTAAAGAGACTGTGTCATCTGGTGAAGAGGAAAGGAGGGGATCCACTAAAAGTAACAGCAACTTTTAAAAAGAAAAGCTCTCTCAATATTTTAGTTGTCTAAATATTTCACAAAAATTCCTTTGTGTTTCATACAAGCGGGAAGGTGAGTGGACTTATTAAATAAGCACATTTCCAGAGTTTAGAACTCTCACTTGATGTTCCCAAGTAGGGATGTTCCTCGTTATTAACCCTTACATTAAGTTTGTGCAATTCCAGAATGCTTTCCTCCAGATAGATATTCCCTAATGACTGTTTTTTTCCCTTTCTTCCCTTTCAAAATGAGAGTGCAATAAACATACAGGCTGATCCTGGTGCCAAAGCAGGCACAATGTCCCCAACATCCCACAACTGACACAAAACTCCTTTCTCCTGGGGCATGAAGAGGAAGGGTTGCCCTTCCAAAGGGTTAAGGCATTTTTGAATACAGATTTGTATCTTGGGCACAGAAAGCAGCACGTGGGGATGAACAAGGAAAAAAAAAGATCCTGTTTAGTTTCAGTGTGTGACATTTGCCTGGGGGAAGAAAGTGCAGAGCTCATTGGAAATCCTATTGTTGAAACTCTGACCAGTCAGTTATAAAGTGTCATGATTTAATATGCCACAGTTGTTTCCATTTTCAGGGTCAATCACTTCATCTGTGTGTGCGTGTGTCTGTATGTGTGTGTCTGTGTGTGGTGAGCCTGTGCATTTAAAGAAATACTTTCAGGGTTTATGTTGCTTAATATCCTTTACAGGAATTCTTTTTGTTTTCAACAGAATGGATATCCAGCAAGATTTCTTCCTTCACAGCACATGGAGGCACAATTTCCAACATCAAATACTCTGATCAAAGCAACAAAAGTTAGAGACTGAAGTAATAATTATGATCTTGATCGGGGTTTATTCTGATACATGATTAATCATACACAGTATTTAAAAATATCAGGTGCCTGCCTGCTGAAATATCAATTGAAAACACCACCTATAAAACAGGTAGAAGAAAGGTCAACAAATCTGAGCTTGTTACAGCAACCTGCAAGTCTTACACATTTCTCTGTTTGGACATTAGTTTACGATACCTGTTTTCTTTTATGATTCTGGGCTTTGTTATCAACTTACCATTAATAGGGTTCAGCCAATGCAGATCTTTTGACTCTTTTTCTCTCTCTGTCCTCACCTGTCAGCCTTCTCTTCATCAACTATATTTATTACAATCAAGCCCTGTCAACTGTCACAGCTTACATACAGTCTGCCAGTAAATATGTCTTTCCAGTCATTAGACATTCCTTCCAGTCACCTTGGGATTTCTACCTTGTCTATCTCACTCCAAAAAAACTTTTGTTCAGAAGTATTAGACTCCCACAGAGCAGTGTCAGCTTGGGGCCATTACTGTAGGAAGTGACAGAAAACACCAAACTGTCACTCATTAGGATCTAGTTTTTCCAGAGTTGATGTAAGTCAGATTTAGCCCCAAAACGAATCATGATTTATTTAATATATTTGCTTCTACAAGTGTCAGCTCATCAACTTAAAATGTTTCTCCTTTAACTCTATTGAGGCCTGTACAGAAAGTTTTCTTTGAAACCTTGTTTTTGCTCTGAGGCTTGATAATTAGAACAGAATCGAGAACAGTCAAGTTTCTGCTCTACAGGTCCACTTTACTGGTCATCAGTTTTATAACTATATGTACAAAGCATTTGTATTAGAATTAAGGCTGGACACATGAGAAAATACCACCTGATGTGTAAGCGCTTTTCGTGCTGGCTTCCAAGCCCAAGGTGAGGTTATAAGTCTATGGGTAAGTTTAAAGGCAGAAAAACAATTAGCTAGGGAAGCAAGGAAGGAAAAAGAAAAAAAAAACTGTTATTTTCTGATTATGCTACAAATTGTCTCTCCAAAGCATCTATAGTCCATCCATCCAGAGCAAAACAATACTGAGGTATATTCACAGGTGCTCCTGCAATTGCACCTACAGATGATGAGAGACATAAACTGCAAGTGCTCTCCTGCCTCCCTCAAAGTTTCTATGTCAAGCTGGTTGGTAAAGGGATGCATAATACTGTCTTATCCCATGTAGAGTCAGAGAGTCAGTGGATCACAGAAAAATGTAAAAGTAGTGGGTGGCATTGCCATTGGAAAAAGTGAGAGGAAAGAAGGGAGGGACAAAGGTCCAGGATCATTAACCCAGAAGATTTGAATTGCTTGTACCTCAGTCACCAGAGTAGAGAGGCAGGTCTGTCACTGGTAGAAAATAACATAGTTCCAGTAAATTTACAGAGTACAGAATTAGAGAGCTAAGCAACACAGAAAAAATGTCAGCAGCCAGATTTTGCGTTCAAATAAGGACATCATCATTAGGGATTCACTTCTGTAGCAGCTATTACAGACTACCAGACACTATACAGTATTAGAAATAGTGTGTTTGTACCAATTACTTGATTTCACTATCAAAGTGCAAACATCTCTGAGGTAGAAAGGGTGTCTGTCAAGTCACAGGTTATACTGAACAGGAATATACACACAAGTGGTGGAGAGTAAATAAACTGTCCCATAAATTGTAAGTCACTTGGGATTTTTAGTGGACACAATTACCAACTTCTCATTCTTTGTTTCCTGTCTGTGGAAGTAATAATTCCTGCCACAAATTGCCATCTGAGATTAAATATGGAGCACAGATTATGATGGCCACCAAGGGGGTGAGCAGGGTTTATGAATCATCTACAAGATTTCCAACAACTGTGACTGAACAGGTTTGACCCTGACAACTGTGTGAGTGGAAGTAGGTTTCACCATCAAGGATACTGAAAATTGTAGGTCATTTGAGGTTTCCACCCTAAATCCTGGGAACCATCCAATGTAACTCCTGACCACTATTATAGGGCTTCAGCAGTCTCAGGATGCCAGCACACAGGCAGCAATGAATACTGGGACATTTAAAGCTACTCTCTAAGAACAACATGCTGGACAAAAAAGATTTGGGAAGTTGCTTTAAAACATTGTGTGTTGCATCGAAAAGGTGATCCTTCAATATTACTCTGTTAGCAAAAAAACATCAGCTATAAATGCTACTGACAAGGTTAAGCTCATTTTCTGTCTTTTCATACAGCAGCTCCAGAAATATCCTCTCTTTAAAAAACAGATGCTTTTTAATGTTTTAGAGATACTAGGAGAAGAAGTTGGTACTTACATTTTTTAGCCTTGAAACCCCAGGTTGCAGATGATGAGTATTGTGTGACTTTTCTTCCTTTTGACCTGGTGAATGATGAGGAGCTGGTAGGTAAACACAACTCATCATAATCTGCATCTTCTTACTGAAAAGAAACAGTGTTAATTATAAAATGAGAGAATAGAGGGTAACAGTAGAGAGGTACCATTTACCATGAGGTGAGAAAGCTTACTGCCTGCCAGCACCACAGTCCAAGTTCTGTACTCATTTTCTAGTGTTTAAAGCTGTATCAAGCTCCTAAACAAAGCAGGGATTGGTATTTCTAACATGCTTTTAAGTTCCTCACCACTCTTGCCAACCTAATTTCTAATTTCTACTCTAAAAGTGCTTTTCCCAAGCTAGATTGCTCACAGACCCTCCTGCCTGAGGGACCTCAAGGGCACACCATCTTCCAAGATACTTGCTCACTGAACAGTCTGACCTATACAATAATATGCATATGGAGGTCTCATACCAGTTAACAATTTTTTTTTACCTTGAGGTGACGTTGAAGTGAAGCTATTGGAAGGATAAGCCACATCAAAGCCTGTTCAGAGCTCCAGAAAAACTCACCAGTTTTTCCTTCTTTCGTTGGCAGGGAACAATGATGAGTTTGTGCCAAGGTGGTGCCTATACCAGGACAAGAAGGAAGACTCACAGAATCGCAGAAAAGTTTGGGTTGGAAGGGACCTTAAAGCCCATCTAGTTCCAATCCCACTGCCATGGACAAAGACACCTTCCAAAAGACCACACTGCTCAAAGCCCCATACAAGCTGGCCTTGATGGAGATTGATTAAATTTTATTATGATCTTCTTTTGAGAAAAGGGAGAAGATATAGTCTGTGGGATGGCACTAACATGGTGACATGCTCCAAGTCCAAAACCACCAGCCCTAGGGCCACTGAAATATTGGTGACACACAGTGTTATGAAAATATTGTATATTTTCATCAGTAAGCCTTCATTGAGAAGGCCTATCTCAAGCAAATTTGCCATCATTAATAAAGTTTTGCGGCTCTTTCAGAAGTGGACGCACACTTACACAATTGGAAAGTAGAGATCAGAGGATTTAAGGGACTTTTCTGCAAGGAAAGACATGCTTCTTGATGGAGTTGCCCTCACACTTCTTTCCCACATTTTACCTCTCAGATGATTTAGGAAACCAGCCTACAAAACCTTATCTCATCACAGCAGTCAGACTCCAACAAAGTCAACTTGTTTTGAATCAGCCCTAGGATTTTATGTTTATACACGAGATGGCAAATAAATTGTCACAAATCAATTTGAGAAAGCACGAAGTAACCACAGATATGCCAGCCACAGTGGGAAACAAATGAAGACCCAGTAGAGTCTGAAAAAGAGAGGAGATGGCACATGGCAAATGTGTCCTCAGTGTGTTCCTTGGTGAAACCCAAAGCAAGATCTGTAACAGGAACATCCTAAGGAGGTGGGTGTCAATAACACAGCATGACTTCCACCTACCCTGTGGGAGCTGTAAGAGTTACCTTTTCATAGGAAGACAATAATTCCTGTCTCCCTCAGTCTCCTACAGGGAATCAGTCCAGCACCCTCTCAAAGTACAACGCGATTCAACCAAAACCAGCTGCAGACCTTGCTGGAACTCCAGTGCTGCACCATCAATCCTATTATAGCTTTGATTTTTAAGCACTTTTTTCTCCTCAAATATATTCTTTCATTACATAAAAAATCCTGAACCAACCTAAAGCCCTTCATCACTGGCCCTAAAGAGGATGTTCTAAAAATGAGATGCTAGATTCTGTCTGACAAATCATCTAAAATACTTATACCCACCTGACTGTTGCACTCAGCCTCCTTGGTATGAAATAAGACCAAAGAAATGGTTGTGTGTCGACTGCAGCAACACGATTACAGACACTGCTACCAACAAAGAAAATAATAACTGCTGGAGCTATACAGGAGGGAAGCAGTGGGGGGAAGGAGGAATGAAGGGAACCTCAAGGTTAAATGAGCAATGGGTCGGAGCAAACACAAACAAATGTAAACAAGAGAAATCTTTCAGCATAACTGTGAAAGTAAAGGCAGACTGAATCGTATTATGCAGGTGTACAGAAAGCACTTTGCTGCATTATGCCGTCTCAAGTTCTTGCTCCTATTTCCTTTTGTCAAGAGGTCTTTGATTGAAGACAAGATTGTCTTCCAAAGAAAGGATAAAATGTCATGTGAATAGCTCAAGTGATAGACTGCAGTATCTTGGATGCAGCAAGAAAAAGCAATGCTAATGGATTTGTACAGTAAATAATATGGGGCAAGAGGGAGAAACAATCAGGCCTCACACAAATACAGAGAAGCTTGCTTCAATCTCCATAATTTGCATTGATTGTCATGGGTTATTCAGCTCAATGTACTTCAGGCCGGAGGAGACGGGCTTCCAAATTTCCCCCATAAAAGTCAAAGGGTCACACCACCTGTTATGTACGTTAAGCCCTTTTTTATTACCTTTTTTTTTCCAATTTGTTAGTTCCCCAAAACTGCTTGTTGCAAAACAGCTGTCTTCAATCCTGAGGAATGGTACACTCCCAATGGATCATAGCAGTAGCCCTGCAAGATGGGATAGAGAAGTCCAACACTCTGGCTGGTACCTGTGGTCACAAAGTGTTTCCTCTGGTTCACAGATGAATGGCCCAAACCCCCTAAGGCACTTCGGTAGCCATGTGAAGTGAAGTTTGTGCTTCAAGAGACCTGTCTCACCTGAAGTTTTGCCAGCTCAGCAGGAGACAAGGACCTGCAAAGCAGTCAGAGGTAAGGCTCTAAGTGAATCCCAGGAAGGGAGAGTAAAAATCACTCACTGCAAACATCCTGCTGAATTAAACTTGTGTCACAAAAAGTCGCACAGAGAGGCAGAAAACTGAATGCACTGTGACTTTCAAGACTGAGTTTCTGTGCTGTTTCTGGAGTTGAATGCATACTTCCTGCTGTGTTAGAATCACAGAACACATGACAGCAGTTCTGCTGCATGACTGGCAGGTTGTTGACACTAAAGCTTGGCAGGTTGGAGATGTCAGAGGACAAGCAGTCAGCATAGCCATGGCTTCACCCAGCTCAGAAAAATGAGTCTTTGGGCATCACCCGCAACATATCTTTGCGAAGAGCTGTGCTTTACCAAGGGATATGGAGGTGAGCTGTGACTTAGCTCACACGGACCTGACTACAACTTTGCATCTCCCTACTTACCTTCACCCTGCCAGCCCCTTTGCGCTGCTCCTGTCTGCTCACTACACACATACATACCTGCTTCTCTCCTTCTGATCCTCTTCCACCAACCTTTTTCAAGGGTTTTCGACAGCTATAGCCATAGTTAGGCTCCCTGGCTACCACTCCTGCTTCCTCTGCAGTGATCTCCTCCTCCCAGCTCCCATCTCTTGCCCTCCACGCACTCTCTCATCCAGTCTTCCCATTTCTGCTCCTTTCCATTCCTTCTGTTTAGCTCTTGGTCCAAATGCTGTTCCCTCAGAGATTTGTCTTTGTCATCATGGCATTCATCAGCATGTCTACCTTCCCATTCCCCTACCATGTCCTAGGCACCAGCAGAGGAGATGCCAAAAAAAGACAATGTATTTTTTGGGGGGGTTGCCTCAAAGCTATTAAAGTACTTGACTTTGATCACTGTGAATTTTTTTGCCACAGGTTTCAGAGTCTTTGTGTTCTTTTCTCTAGTTGGTGTTGGGGATTGATTTCTGTCTGCACTGTCTAAAGGTTGTCTCAGAAAAAAAAACAACCACCTTTCTGGATGAGGAGAAAAGGCTCACTTTATTAATTTCCATCATAACTCACTCTGAGGGAGAGGTGAGAAAAGTGGGTTGCTTTGAGACACCTTCCCCCCTTTGGGAATAAACCCAAACTCACCACTAGTCAGGGCAGGACAGCAATCGGACTTAAGTGTTGGACTCAGCTTTCCATCCACTAGCACACAGCAAAAGGTCTTTCTGAACAGTTGAGAATATTAGGTTTCAAATAAAAAAAAAAAAATTAAAAAAAATGCATCCAGCTCCCTTTAGCCCTTTAGCTGAGATCAGTTGTGATATCTGTTTGAGATCTGATGTGCTGGAGTGGGGATGACAGCACCCACTGGCAGGGGCATGTGCTCTGTGATCTGACAGATCTTGCCTGCCTTTAACTCCTCTGATCCTATGATTTGGCTGCCCTGTGGGTACACTGTGCACTTACCTGAAGATGCACAAGAAGCTGCGGGATTCCATCACACTGTCAAGACACTTCACGGAATATCAGCAGCAGAAGACTTTCAGGAAATGACACCACATCATCATCCACTTCATGCTGCTGACTTTGTGGTGCTGTTTCCTGGAGCCATCTCATCCCATTCACGAACAACAGAAAGGGTAAAGGAGGTGAGATATGAACATTTAAAGCACCATTATCTGGTTTTCTATCTATTGAGAGCCTCGAGTGAACACCAGGACTTCGAGTGCCTCTTCAATCACCTAGCTGACTCAGAAAGCTCGGGAGGTGGTAGTGGTAGGACACTTTGTAGACCACTAAATCAAACCAGAAAACAGGACTTGTTACTCCTTAAGATCTGTCTGAAGCACATCAAGGGGAAGAAACACACTGTTAGGGGGTCCTCAGTTTGGGAGGCATATGCCAAAGGTCTCATGCAGCTGGTAAATAAAGCGTTACTTGCATTTCTCAACAAAATAAGACAGAGAGAGAAAAAGAAGTACAGAGGATAATTCCCTTAATGAGAAACGCGCAGATTCAGTACATCATTCCTGACTGCCAGGAGTTAATTAGTCACAGTCATGAAAGACTGTGGTCACTAGACACCTAGAGTTGTACCAATGATACAAACAGGAGAGTCCAAGCATGGAACATATGTAGTTGGCTCAAAAGAGCCAATTAATCAAAATAAATTGAAAGGAGTAAGAAAAAAGGCTGAAAAATGCAAATGAAGATTAGAGGTACTTTATAATGAATTTCTTAAGCAAGATAATTATGGAATTGCTGTTAAGTTTAATTCACATACTGTTTCAATTGAAAAATTGGTATTTGCAATACTGATAAGGCACAGGATGAATGGGTGAAGAGATGGCTACTTGGCAGATCTCCAAAATACACTTGTCAACAGAGAGTCATCACTGAATGGGATTTCTACTTAACGAAATTTTGCAATGACTAGTACAGGTCTGCAACTAGCTGATGTTTTCTTGAGTGGATTCAGTTAGTAAACATCAAAGCCTCATGCATATGAATTAGTCTCATCAAAATTATGTCCACATTAGAACATCTCCGCAAATTGGTTTTGGAAATTTTCCTCTCTTTGAAAACATTTCTGACCTGCTCTCTGAAAGTCTTTACTGATTACAGGTATGGGAGAACAGAGACCTTGACAGAGGGACAAAAGAGGATGCTGATGATGTGGGGCTGGCACTTGCAACACTCAAGTCTCTTGGCAAGGTGGGAAGAATTCTAAGAGAAGGTGTTTTGATACACCCTGAAGCAAAATTACATAAATGGGAAAATGTGACCTTCAGAAGTGTCCATCTATCTCTGCTCACTACGGAGGAAACTGAAATTTGCTGACTTTTAGATACCAGGACTTCTGGTTTGGCTGAACTTGGGTGGGATGACTGCCACCCTCATGGTAAAGAAAAGAATAAGCAGGCTATAGAATACACCCCAGGCAGGCATATGCTAGACTGTGAAATCCAGTTGTCATGTTAAAAAGGGCATTATAAAATTGGAGAAGGCTCAGAAAAGAGCCACAGAAATGATTTACTGACTGGAGATAATGTTTGACAGTGAGAAACCTAAAGATCTCACACTGTTTAATTTATCAAAAAGCAGATTAAAAGGTTACTTCATTGCAAGCATTATCTCATAGGAATGCCACGTACTGCAATGCTCTTTAATCTAGCAAGAATGGCACAAATATTTAACATTAAGGGTGATTAGCCACTAGAATGAACCACCAAGGGAAGAGGTGGAGTCTTTCTCTCCTGATGTCTTCAAATCAGGTCTGAACGCTTTTCTGGCAGATGTGCTTTAATCAAACAAAAGCTCTGCTCTAGTCTGATGTAAGTTACTGGGTTGAATGCAGGGAAAAACGGGTGAAAAAAGAATGCACTCCTGGCCTCAAAAATCTACAAATCTGTGAATGCCAAATGTAATTTGAATACACTTGCAGGAATCAAAGTGTTCAAACTGTGCTCCACTTTAAGGGAAAGGAATCCCTGGAGAGTAGGCGGAGACATGCTCCCAGTGTTTATGAACAGCAACTACCTCTAAAAACTCAGTATCTCATCCAAAACCTGACATTGTCTCCTTTCACAGCCCAGTTATGACCACTGCTTCATATAGGAATAAAAGAGTCTGAGTTTCATAGGTGGTGGCCAGGCACATGTGGGTCTGAGGTCAGAGGGATTTGTCAGCACTTAGCACCTATGGATGTGAGTTTAGACAACTAATGAAAGAGGAACAGTTTGGGAGTGATTTCAATAGCATCTGAAAGAGATGAAGGAAAAACTGCCCCTCACTTTCCATGGTCACTGTGCTCCTAGGCTGGACTTCTAAAATTCCAGCTTTTTGGCGTCAGCTCTCTCTGTTCTCTCAGCTGCAAAATAATCACATTTCCTGGACTGGACAGCTGAAAGGATTAACATTAGAGTGCTAGTTTTCAACCTGGGGGTCTGCAGATCTCTGGGGAGCTCTGTGGTCTACTTCTAAGGTGTCTGCGAGAGGTGGCTAAGAAAAACAAGTCCATTTATGCTGTACAGCACTTTAAGAATGTGCATTTAAAAGGGACACTACTCCTCTGGAAAACACTTCATGGTTCACAAATCAAAAAAGGTGAAACACACAAAAACAGAAAGTGAGAAACAGCCTGCAAGTGACCTGTGATTTATAGTTGCTTTCCGTGTGTGGCACCTGGGGGTTGTTCAGCATCATTTGGAAGGAAGGCATGGAGCCCCCCAGGCTGCACCCCTACCCTCTCTGCCCAAGGAGCCCATTCATGGGCCATGGAGAGAACCTTGCCTCCTCTCCAGCCATGACCAGAAGCAATAGGAAGCAATAGAATGTAAAGCACTCCATCTTCTCCCAGCTCTCTGGCTGATGCCTCCCACCTCCCAAACTGGGCACCAGCTGACAGGTGTTCAATTGCCTCCTCTCTGGGGTGAGCAGTGGGGCCCACAGCGATGCCGGTCGCTCTCCCAGCAGCCTCCAATGACACGCTCAGGATCACTTCTAATCTTTGTCTCTAGCCTCTGTCACTTGCACCTATTCCTGTGAGTTGGAGCTTTTTTTACCCCCCCTCCTCTTCTTCTTCCTTTTTAAAGAAAAAGCTTTGCTTGTCAAGCAAGTTTTTATCTCCCTGAACTCTTAGACTTCCAGCCTCGACACCGACACAGAAATACTATTCAAAAGGTGAAAGTTTACAGTATCGAATAACAATGCCAGCTGCTCTCTTGGTAACAAGTTCCACTTCTGACAGAGGAGGGATGAGAGGGTGGGGAGAATAAACCAGCAGCCTGATGCCTGACGCTGTGGGACTATTTTGATACCTGAGAGCTGCAGTCTAAAGGTGTCTGTGTCTCCAGGTGGCCTGAGAAACAGCTTTGCATTGTGAGAGGGACTGGGAAACTGCGCCTAGGCATGGAGCATCTGCCTGGCCTCAGGGAAGAGCATTCACCTTCCTCATGCCTCTTCTGTCTGAATTGTTACTGGGAATACAAATCCTCTGTAGCTTGCTCAGGCTATAATCAAATAAAAAGGATGTAAGAGAATAGGGTGCAATAAGGGGAAAGGATTCAAACAGCATCATTTGGGGCTTCACTGCTCCTCTAACAATAACTTTTCTCTTGAGCATCAGACTGTGAGGTTCATTTACAGTTGGAGGAAGGCTTTTCTACTATGCATGCTTTTTAAAGCATTCTGGACTATTTCTTTTAAAATGCTTGGGTTTTTTATTTTTTTAATCATTGCTGAAAAGCTTCTAAAATCAGACTATCAATACACATTTACAAGAGACATTCATCTCACTTTTAATCTTGGAATTCTAGTTCTTCTTTAATCTTAATACTCCAGCTTTGTATTTGCATACAGAGTTTAAGCAAATAGTCAAGATATCAAAAAACATAGAAGCTCTAAGAACTGAAGTGGTAAATAAGAAACATATATCATAACACCTAGGCATGACACTGGGCATTTTGAAACACCATTCTGCTGAAGGAGATTTCACAGCACTCTTTCATTGACATCTGGCTCCAAAATCTTTCATCATTTTGACACTATCAACTACATAATAAAACAGGCCTTTTTTTGTTTGTTTGTTTTGTTTAGATACATAATTTATGATTTTATCAATAAAGGGTGGGTTTTTTTAACAAGCCATAGCTGCAGCAAGCTTTGTGCTGGCTTTTTTAAAGCATCAATGGCACTAAAATGTATATATATAGTACAATCACGGACCAGCCTTTCATGTTTATTGTATATATATACAAATTTACTGTATTAATGTCTTTAAAAAATCAGAAGTAAACATTTCTTGGGATACAAATGTATCGACACAACATAAATTATATATCTGAACCAAATGAAAGATGTCACTTTCTTAAGGTAGCTCACAGGAGTAGGAAAATTAAAGAGTTCGGTGCCAGAAATGAGTGGATTTGTGGATATATGTGTGTGCCAGGAATGGCCACATGTTCTGTGCTTGTCATGGGCATGGTGAGCAGAGGAAAAGCTTGGCTATACACCCCTCCGCCTCAGCCATCACCATCCTGCCCCATCCATCACCCTCCACTGGTCCCTGACTGGGGACACTGGGTAGCACCACGGGATGTGACACTGCCCAGGGCTGTCCCCCTCATGCTACTCCTCCACCTGCTAAGGGAAGGAAGAGTTAAACCTCAGTAATTCTCCCCCCTCTCGCCTCTACTTCCTATTGCTGCTTGAATTGCTGGAGCTTTGTACATCTGGTTCAATTCATTCCCAACAATTCAGGTTCTCGTTTTCCCCCTCCCTCGGGGACACTTTTCCTGAGTCTTACTGTGGAGCCTGACCCCAGTGCCAGCAGGATAGAGCCCCAGGAAGTCCCAACAGCCTCATCCCGACTGCGAATACCCAGCTGGGTTTTAAATGCATTGCATCAGAGAGCAGTAGGTCACCACATTAATCAGGAACTCTGAAATCCTCCGAGACACCTTGTTGGGAACGGTTACCGGGTTCTGGCTAGTCTTAAACATAATTTAAAAGACTGGGGTTATTTTAAGGCTTTTCCTTTCCTTCAGCCCTATGTCTATGTAAATGCTCTCCTTTACTTCTCACTGCTGACTGCTTCTAACAGACATATTATTGTGCTTCTCTGGCCTACTTTGTTGCAGACAAAGTTTTGACTATCCGAGTTCTTTTTTATTCCATTTTACATTTTTAATGTTATGTTGTAAAACGTCCTTCCTCTCGAGCAGTAATAAAAACCTTTTTTTCCCCCCTCCCCTCTTCAGATTTCTTTTATAACACATTCAGCATTTTCTGGGACATAATTAAAACATCAAACAGTTTTCCTGCTGGTTATGCTAAAATCTGAATGCTTGAGTCTGCTGGCATTATTGAAAATTAAAATGTACTATTCTTGAGTGTATTTAGGATGCCCTTAAATAACTATCAAAAATTATTTTGTTCTGCTTTACATACAGACTGGCTCCATAATGCTAAAATACCTGCATTAAATAATGCCTCTAATTGGTAGCATGAGGAAACTTTTTATAAGTATTAAACATGTATTTTTGTTCACTATTTTTCCTAGGCTAATGTGTCTAATTTTCCCATACAACTTTATCCCCAAGGAAAAATATAGATGGAAAGACCATTACCAATACATGAAGTTCAGTGGTTCTCTCTCTTTAGATGTAATTGCTACCAAGAAGGCTGGCAGCAGGGTAATTTTAGTTCAAATGAGTACATAGCCTGAAAAAGGATAAATCAACCTTTGTAGGTCTGAAATTAGATCCCAGTGTGGGATTGTTCTAGCTAAGTGTACATCAGGTTCATAAAATATATTTGCCAGAATGAAAAGCCCCTAAAATCCAAGGGCAGCAGTGAGCATGGGGTTGGAGGGGGGAAGACCTCCTTCTTCCTGCCTTTGCTAGTAATGGCCTTAAATTACCTTCCTAATCAGGCAGTGAGGGCTCAATCCTGCTCCCATTCAAGACAGTGGAAAGTCTCCTGCAGTACCCAAAATCCCTTTCTCAGGATGATTAGTACATTTAGTCCACATTCACAAAGGAGCTGAGAAGGGAAGAACTGATTTCATTAGGAAACTAGAAAGGAACACATTTGCCAGAATTAGGTACGTAAATACCACTGTGGCTCTGGGTCCAGGATCTCAGTATCCCTCACAGGTTAGATAGCTGGGATAACAAAACACACATGTCACTTTAAAACAAGTATCCTTGCAGTGGAATTTATTCTCAATAAAGTTTTTGTTTATTGCAGAGATCTCTCCTTTCTGTGGCTGCCTTGGATATGGTGAACAATTTAAAAAAGGAGTTTGGCTGGCGCACGACACAGAATTTAGGTCACACCTCTGCTTTGCACTATGTGATGCTTCTTGTACATTTTTTGAGCCCCAATGCACACCTGTGTTGGATCAAATGTTAAGAGATGTATTCCCTACGTGTGCGTATGTGTAAGGGGAGGCAGTCAGACGAGCAGCTGTGAGCCTGAGTCCCCTGCTCCTGCCACAGTTCTGGGAGCGCAATACTTCCCACCTTGGGGCAAAGAAAATCCCCTGTCCTAGGCAAAAACTAAGACAAAAGATTTTATTGGAAGTGTAGGATAGCAGTCTCTGTATCCCAGGTCTGTCCTTCAGTGTGAAATGTAAGATCACACTCATTCTTAAACTTGACCTGCCCGTTTTTTTGCTAAGGGCTCTTTTTTTGGTCAATAAAGTGACTTCAGCTTTATAACTGTAAATTTTCAGCAAGACAGGGTTCTGGTTTTTTTCACACTAAAGAGCATTTTATTAAAAGCATACATGTCCCAGACAGCATCACTTATTCACCATGACTTGGAGAGCCAGGATGCCTGGGAGGCAGCAGGGCCTCTGCTGCTTGCAATGCCTTGCTGCTTCAGAGAAGATCTCTTGCCCTATGGTCCACGCCTCCTCATCAAAGAACGAGTGTTGAATGGGAAATGTCATAGAGGATCAAATTTTTAAAAATCTCTGCTGTTCAGCTGCCTCTAGAAAGAACCTGAATTTTACAGAAACAAATAGAACTGTAGATAAATGTTCCAGTGTATGATGCAATTTCTCAGACAACCTCTGAAAGACATTTTGTGGACTGTGTTTCAAGTGCCTTTCTCCTTGAGTTATTTGAATCTAAAAATCTGGGTGCTGCGTGTCAGACTCCATAGGATATGCACAATTCGCTTATGTTGAGGTTCAATATTTCAATTCGTAATAGATACTTAGGCAAATTCTAACCAATTCCCAAAAAGTCAATTGATAAAAGCATTCTTAGAAAAGTAGGCAGTTGACTGAAAATCAAAGGATTAATGTGCCTCCTTTACCGAAAAGCAGCCTAACAATTACAGCCACTTCTGATTTTGAGGAAGAGGATTTGTCTTGGACTTTGCCCCTCCTGCTCTCAGCCTCCCAATAAGCATGGACAAAACATTTTCTTAAAGATTAAAGAGACTCTCTATAACCTCATATGTACAATGTGTCTGCTCCTTGACCTCAGCTCTCAACATTGTCCAAAGAGTTACTAGAGAGACAGAAAAAATAATAAACACCCCCCAAAAGCAGAAGATTGCTGAACAGACTTCTTAAGCCAAAGATTTCTGTCTCACAACAGTATGCTGAAGTAAAAACATATCCAGGAGTTGTCCCTGGAGTCTCAAATCATTCTCTCATCACACTGGGTTCAAAGACAATGTGAGTTGTGTAGCGTAGCTGAAAGTATCTGCATAAAGCAATTCCTCTATGATGTTGTTTTGTTTCTGGCTTGCTTTTACCTGGGCTATCTGAAGATATTGTTTGAGGCTAAGGAAAAAAAAATGAATAATGTTTGGGCCTAGAGATCAAAAAATCAGGCATATTTCCATAGTCGTTAGTAGCCAGTATCCCATGTGAATCTCTTCTTTTCTAAAGCTGCACTGAAATGCTGCATGTATTAGGAAGGATTTCTTTTTATTTTCATTTTATTTTTCTAAGAGTTTGTTCTTCTTGATTTTTGAAGATGCTGAAAGCTTTTTGATGTCATAAAACCAATCATAAGAGGGAAAACACAAATTTAAATGTGAGATAAAAGTGGCTTTGCATGCATGCATAACAAGAAATCCATTGAACAAAACAAATTACTTACCACTTCCACAATAGCTCTCTGCCTCCGAGGGATGGGCTGGTTCACAATGAGGAGGTGACGGTGATAAAGTCACTGTGATACTGTGATCAGAAAAGCTGCAGTAAGAAAAAAGTATATAGGGGAAAGCAAACTACAAAGAAGGGAGGGTAGAAAAAATGGATCACCATTCCCCTGGGACTGTAAGTGACTTTCAGTATTCCCCAAAAAGTTTCACTTCAAACATTATGAGGCTGAAGAGGTTTCTTGCTGCGTGCCCGTTCAGGGAGCTGATGGAGGAAGGCAGAGGAAGGAGGATGGTTGAATTTTTCATTCAAATACCTTCATTCCCATTTGGATATGCCTCGTCTGGAATCCCTGTTGATGGCAATGAGCTGTGAATTTTCCTGATTTGGAGGGCAAAAGTTGGATCTGAGTTTGTTTTTAAGAGGTTTGCTTTGGTTTGATTTTGTCTTCCATTTACAACTCTCTCTTTCTTTTGCCATTTTAAAGTCATGAAAGATGAGCAGTAAGGGTTGGGGAAAGGCCAAGAGAGAGAGAAAAAGAGATCCAGTTATAAATTTCCTTTACTATTTTGTGTTTCAATGTTTATGAACTGTTTCAGACTGGTTAGCAAAAACTACTTTTCCCTCCAGACTTGCACTGCCAGCCCTGGACAGAGGTAGGTCATACTGAACATAATCCTCTCATCTGTTTTTGAACACTTATTCTGTTTTCCAGGGGAAAGTACTGATTTTTAGGAGATGAAAGTCTGATGATGCCACAAAGGATACTCTATCTACCACAGAATAAGAATATTAAATACACTTGATTTGTAGGACAGAAGTTATATCTTCATTTGACCAGCTGCTGTATCAAAAAAAAAAAGTGAAGAATTTCCTGAGTACAAATCCTTATCTATGCAGATTTTATGCACTTCTTGTGCCCAGGGTTGTTGTAACTGAAGCCCTTCCCACATCCCAGCCAGTCCCACTCCATGTCTCACCTTTGGGATGTATCAACTTGTGCAAGGGTTCTCTGTGCCCCATTTCTACTGGAGTTCAAAATCAGGAGTAGAAAAGCCCACAAAGCACTCTGAAGTAATTTCCTTTCCAACAGACATGGATCATGGTCAGAGTGCCTGGAAATATTTAACTTTTTTTTAAGTTGGGATTTTTAGTTTTGCTTTTTCCTTTTATTCTCTTCTTCTATCACTTGCTGTATTTCCTTGGTCACCAAAAAAGCACAAGGTAGAAGAGGAGAAAGAAAAGAGAAGATGATCAAACAGAAAAATAAATGAAAGGTTGACTAGATTTTTGAGCAATGAGCAAAAAACTGAAACACCTCCCTGCAGAGTTATTTGGGACTTTTTTTTTTAAATGATTGAGATTTTTTTTGGTCACAGTATTTTGAAATATGAGTTTATTTCTTTCTTTGTATGCATTCTTTCACTCTTCAATATCCTTTTTACATGGACAGGCAATTCTCCTGACTGTTATCGAGCCATTGGTCATGTCAAGTTCCTCTTTTGCTGTTCCATCACAGTAAATCCTTTGGTCACATTTTGAGAGTCCACAACATTCAGCATTCATATCTATCAAATCTCAGCTACCTATGAAAAAGGCTGTAGTCAAAGGGTTTGCTCAGGAATCCTCTGCTATCAGTAAAAACTTATCCATGGCTTTCAGTAATGTTTTGGGGTCAAGTCTGACCCAATTTGGTGTACCGCTGATGAATTTCCTCAAGCATGCTTACTGTAAGGCCATGCTTGGCATATGCTCACTGATTTATTTTATAGGAGTTAACCCTAGTTCTTGATATCAAAATAATCATTCTAAAGTGTGTTTATTATAACACCAACTGAAAATTTTAAATTTGAACTAAATTTTACTTCAGAGATTCACACTATTTTTTTAGCTCTCATTTTACTCTCAGTCTGGAAAATGCAACTCAAGGTATACTTTGTCAGGAGGAAAATATATCTCAAGTACACAGAGATGACACAGAATGGGTAACAGTGTTGGAAGAAGCCTGAAGGAGACTTAAGAAGCCTTCGGCTACTTCAACTAAGCATCTCTCTGAAGAGCTGATGCTTTTACCTGTAGTAGTATGTTGTGAGGACCTGAAGAGCATTTCCATCACTGAGAAGAGCTGCAGAGAGTTATACAATAATCACCTGCAAATTTGACAAAGCAAAGTCAGGATCTTAATCCTGCAATTCACTTCCTTTGATATATTATCTGTCATATTCCCCTTCCCACATAATCTCCTTATTCTGAGAAGGAGATGACACATCATCTGTTCCCTTGACTGTGGAGACAACTATTTCTTTCCCCTTTTTTCCTCTCTGTCTGTCTCTTTCTTTCTCTCTCTTGTCTTTCTCTCTCCCTTTTTTCTTCTGGTTTTTATTCCCTGTTGTCATGCCTCTTTTATGGCTCCTTCAAAGGAGAAGGGAGAATCCTCTTTGTTTCAACTTGACAAAATACATTGCAGAAGAGAGAAACAGCCTGTGAGAAAGACTTTGGCCACATGGCACATGCCAGGTGAGGGTGTCCCAGTGTGCTCCTTTAGATATGGCTGGGCTGCATTTTAAGTGTAAGCCCAAACTCTGCTCATTTCACTTCCAAAGAGCCTGAACAGGCCTTTGGAGGCCAGAGGAGGAGAAAATTGGCATTGATGCTGCCCGCTGTGTGGAGAGGACTGGCCTGGCTGTGGACATGTCTGCATGGCTGCATTTGCCACCCAGCTGCCCTGGGGAGCAAGCTGGACATGAGATCTACATGACACAGAAGAGCCCAGAGCTGAATGATAATATTTATACAATCAATCTTTTCATTACCAGGGGCTACTCTGTCACTAGTTCTTGTTGGCTACAAGAGGCTACAGAGGCCTAGGTTACAATTCATTTAATATTTAAATATCTCCTCACGCCTTACCACATAAAGATGACCTCTGTTTTCAAGTGTGATTCATATGGCATATCTGGCCTGTAATTTTAAATGGACTTAAAAAATTTTGTTAGAGATTCTGAAGGCTACAAAACCAAGGTTTATTTATATCTCACATAATCCCTGTGAAATCCTAGGAGCGGAGTCACAATGTTTGGGTTCTTGTCTAACCAAGGCTCATTGATTTTTAAGCGCATAAATTCAGAAACTTTATAGACCTCGCCAAAGACAATACAACCAGCAGCCCAGCTCAGAGATTCCCCTGGGGAGGAGATGTGGTTGTAAACACTTGAAAATGTTTAAATCCAGTGAATGGTCTAGTTATATTTGGTAGATCTGACAGAACAAGCAGTCCTAGCAATCTGAAACACTGGACAGAATGGAAGGAACAGCTAGCCAAAGATAACAAAACCTCACACACCCTTTTTGCATTGCTTCTGTCAGGACATGGAGCTATCATGGTCTTGGTTCTCCTAGAGATGTTCTTCAGTCCTGGCAGCTCTGATCGCAGAGAACTGAGAGATGTCTTCTGCACTGCAGGTTCACCTGATGGAGACTCACACACTGTAGGAGAAGTGAGGAAGACTTTCACAGGGAACATAAGCACAGTGATTTCATGTTGGGCCAAGCGACACTCGGACTGCAAAGCCCTTTGCGTGGGCCTGACACCTTCGACCACCTCTAAAAGTCTCTTCACAGGCACATGGTAAAGGTAGTTTTAAATCAGGATTAGTACAGATGTGCTGAAGAAAGAATAAATTACTTCCCAGAACCTCAGGGGAAGCCTGTGATGGAAGAAAGGCTTGGTCCGGGCTCATCCATGCCCCAGGCTGGTACCCTGCCCCTGCATCATCTCTCCTGATAGTGACCACCGCTGGGCTCCAGCCCAGCTCCAACTCCCACAGCAGGGGGGAATTCCTACCCAGCGTGGGGCAGGAATGAAGCCCTCTTAGGAGAGAAAATGGAAATCTATCTGTGTAGAAAAATGTATCAGACTTCTAAAAATACGTCAATTCAAGAAGCCTCAGAATTCCTCTACAAAAAAAAAAAAAAAAGGTGTAGAACAAGGAGCAGATAATGTCCAAAGATATGCCGAATATAAGGGGATTGTAGTTCAAAACCAGGACTCTGAGGTTTGTGAGCAACAGACATGAGTAGCTAAGAGACCAAAGAGGTTAGTGCTAGCTAGACGGGTAAGGAGAACAAGAGCGTTCGGAAAAATACCAGGGGAGATGAAGTACTAGCAAGAAGTTGAATCATTCAGTAAACTGAGAGACAGAAATCTTTTGAAATCTGCCTTTAAATAAATATACAAACACAAAGTTTGAACAACTAGAAAACACTGGAGAGAAATAAACCTGTAGAAATAAAGATAATGACAAAGAATGGGTAAGGGAATATAGAGAAAATAGGAATATAAACAAATCAGCTTTCCACATTGCATAAAACCCAGAACACTTAGGGAATTGAACAACAAACTTATTGTACCACCAACAATTATTTTTTGACAAATCATGGGAGATTCCCAGGGCCTGGAGTAAAGCAAATATTGTTCAGATTTTTCAGAGAAAAAGTGAAACATGATCCAAATAATTACCATCTCATACGTCAGTTTTCTTTCCCTAGTAGTATAATAGCAGAAATAATTTCCTGAGACCTATGGGGCTGACTTCCTCATTACCTGCAGATGATTCGGTATAGTCCTACACAACACTGGCACAGGGTTGACAGACAGCTATGGTCCCAGCCAGGGGAAAGAGGGACGATGCACTTGGCTGCAATGATCCAGCAGTGTGCCTGGATCCCACTGTGCAAACCTGTACAGAAAATACACAGGGTGATGCCCAACAAACTCATCTCCAAACTATAAATGATGCTAGTGCTTTCTCTGAGCTAATTGATACCAATACTTATTTACCTGATCCTAAACTCAGAGATGCTGTGGGAATAGTTTACATCTGTGAAGAATCCATGAGGAAATAACCTCAGCTCAGCCAAGTGCTGTAGAGACAACCTGCACATCTTGCTTGGATCTCACATTCCTAGAAATGCATTGGGAAGGAATTCAGAGAAAACTAAAAGGTTTACAGATGGCCTAAAAAAAATCCCACATTCTTAATATAATGAAACAACTTAAGAGACAATGAGTAAATAGCCACGGCTGCCATCAGGCTAACGCTAGTAGCTGTTTGTCCAGCATCTGGGAAAGGGCTAAGGCAAAATTCTTTTCCTGAATTTCTTATTCCCACCCAAAGCCTGCTGATTTTGACTTTGTGTAGGGCATACTTATTTCATTTATAATCATTATTTGCAGATATTTTTTATGGCCAGGAGGGACCATTAGATCATCAGTTCTGGCCTCCTGCATAACACATGCTATAGAATTTCATCCAAAAAGGTGATGAACTATTCACCTTGGCTGTGGAAGTGAATGAGGGTTGAACCTGTGACTGTCTGATTCTGTGGCTTTTAGGGGGATCACAGATGCATTTTGACGTTTCTTCATATAGATTCTGCAAAGTACTATCACATGGAAAATTCCATATGATAAGCAAATCTGTTTTCAAAAAACACCAATACTTGGGGAAAGAGAATTGGGTGGGGAAGCCCACAGTTTAAATGAAAACATTTAGAGATCATCAGCTTTTTCCAACTTTCATATCAAGCTTTTTATTCTTGCCCTCTTCCTAGTTACTTTTGTCAAAATAACCAAACACAAGCATCAGGGAAACTAAATGATAATTTAGTCTCCAAAAGAGTGGGAGAAAAAAAGCTTACTGAAATGTGTTTCTACAGTAGACTTTATACATCCATTCAGTGTGGTCTAATGTAAGTCAGGCTTTAACAAATATTTTTGCTCAACTTGGTTCCAGGATAAAATTGTAGAAGTTACTGAAAGGTGAAAAAAACCCTCAATCTATTCAACTTTAAAAAAAAAAAAAGACATTTAAGGGGGGTCTAACAGAAGTATACAAAAATCTTAGCTGAATGGATAATATCAATGCATGTTACTACTTTTGATACTGCACAGATGACAGGATCGGGGGCATAAATGGAAGTTCAAAAAACAAATTCAGAGGAGACATAAGGAAGTGCTTTGTCACTCAAAGAATAATAAATGTTTGGAATGGCCTACTGGGCAAGGTTGTTGAGGCAAAGACAGTGGGCTCGTTCAAGAAGCAATTAGATGCTATCCTGGGGGAAACGCTGTATTACAAGAGACAAGCATCAATGTGTTGAATGGCCTTTTCTCATTCCTAACATTTTCTATGTTCTTTTTTCCAGCTTGTACTCTTAAGGGTCTGCAGCCTCGGTGTATGATATCAAAACTGAAATCAGGCCCAGCAGTGTTCTCCACTAAACTGGGCCAAGAAGCATAATAAAGACTTGGCCTTGCTATAAAAATGTGCCATGCTGTACTGTTACCCTGCTTATTCCATGCTGGCTTCTGGGCTTCTAATAAAGGAACAGGAGTTGGGCAAAGCACCCAGGGTTCAAAGATTTTTTTCGCACCTTGTGTCGACTCCAGAGTGCACTTTCAAGAAACTGGGGCACCCTGCCCTTCAGGTGGCAACACTTCAGAGGTGGGCCAGGACAATTCCAGCACACGCAGGTCTCTTTGGATCCATCACAACCTAAACTCAGTATTCAAATCTGCCTTTATTAGTAGTTATTAATATTTTTTTTGAGAATTGCTCTGTCTCTTTCAGCTTACTCATCCCTTCTAATGCTGTTTCTTCTTCCTCCAGGCACAATACTGATCCTTTCCCTCCTCTTTTCTCCTTTGCAAACATCAAAAGGGAATAAAAGTTTGTATTTGTTCTTCAATGCGTGCGGGGGCACCCATAGGACAGATGAGTCATTAGAAGGTAAAATAACACACCCCGCATTGTGCAGAAAGAGGTGCACAATCAGCTGAAATGGTACAATTGCACCCCACCACCTCCTGGGAAAATCCCAGCCCTCTCCACACTGAGGTCCCCTCAACTGTCTCAGCACACCTCCAGCCTCCTGGGGCAGCACAGAGGGACCCACAGAGGGTCCAACTAAAAATATCTTGTTTGGGAGGTGTCAGGTTCAGTTGCTGAGCAGCACAGAGCTCCTGGCACCCAGCTGAGCAAGCTGAAGTTCACTCAGAGGAGGGGGATAATGAAGATACATCTTGGATTAACTGTTGTATTGCATTGATCCAAGTGTGTCCAAAAAAGGGCAGTGGAGTTGGTGAAGGGTCTGGAGCACAAGTGTGATGAGGAGTGTCTGAGGGAGCTGGGGGTGTTTAGTCTACAGAAAAGGAGGCTCAGGGGAGATCTCATCACTACAACTACCTGAAAGGAGGTTGTATTGAGGTAGTGGTTGGTCTCTTCTACCAGGCAACGAGTGACAAGGTGAGAGGAAAGGGCCTCAAATTGCACCAGGGAAGATTTAGGTTGGATATCAGGAAAAATTTCTGCACTAAAATGTCTGTCAAGCTTTGGAACAGGTTGCCCAAGGAAGTGGTGGAGTCACCATGCCCTGAGGTATTACTTTAAAAGATGTGTA